>NW_008824718.1:393489-445528 GCF_000699105.1 Pygoscelis adeliae | reverse complement strand
TCTATTCTATTCTATTCTATTCTATTCTATTCTATTCTATTCTATTCTATTCTATTCTATTCTATTCTATTCTATTCTATTCTATTCTATTCTATTCTATTCTATTCTATTCTATTCTATTCTATTCTATTCTATTCTATTCTATTCTATTCTATTCTATTCTATTCTATTCTATTCTATTCTATTCTATTCTATTCTATTCTATTCTATTCTATTCTATTCTATTCTATTCTATTCTATTCTAAATATTGTTACATTAATAAAGCCGTGGATATTTTCATAAGCAAAGGAAATACACTCTAGACATAAGATGAATTATTAGAAGATGAATTCAGACTCAAAGACTATACTCAGCAATTTTCTGTGGTCCACTCTCAACTCTTTTAATTAGCTAGCTGGATAGTAGCTTAGAGAGTGTTCTTCTTATCTTTGTTGATGGCATCCTCCTGGGAGAGTCAGCAAGCGCTTTCAAGCAGGGGTTGGACTTTGAGATAAGCGTTAGCATCATGGTATTGCATCTCTCCCCCGGGGCACAGGACAGCACCATCACCTTTTGCAAGGGTTCAGTTTGGCTGACACTGATCACAAATGAGCCTGGTTTACAGCTAATATCATATTAAAATCTATCTGTAGGGAGTGCTGTAGGTGTGACAGGGTGTGCAATAGCTTCCGCTCAGAGATGCGTGAGCCTTGGAGCTGGTTTGTGGTGTCAGCCTTGGGGCACCACTCTTTCTGGAGGGATGGGTTCTTGGAGACGGTCATTGGGTGAGCAGCCAAAATGATCAGAACCTATGAAACTGGGAAAGGGCTGGGCTGATTGAACCTTTGTTGAATTTAGAGGGGACAAGAAGGAAGCATGTTAAGTCTTCAAATATGTAAAATGTTTCTCCTAAAGCTGTCTGCTGTGGATAAAGCAAGAAGCAATAAATTAACTGCAGCATGAAAGGCTTCTGTTAGTTTTTAGCAAAATGTAACAGCTAATCATAAGGTTAAATGAGTATTGGGATAGATTCTTGCAAAAGGGTTTCATTACTAAGGGATTTAACAGTGAAGTTAGAGAAATACCTGTCAGGAATAGCTGACATGCAGTTTGATCCTGGTTGGTGGAGGTAGGGGGCTTAATGAATGACCTTTTTATTTTCCTGCCATGTTTTAAGATTTTATGATCAGAAGAAAAGATTCCAGAGCAAAAAGATAACTTTATATTTCAGTCCTGTTGCTCACTGAAATTTTGGACGTGGAGAGTGTTCTGAAGAGCTGAAAATCACATTTTGAAAATAGGCATGTGAAGTTTGTTTGACAAGATACAAGAAAATTCAAAGATGGGCCCATGCAACCTTTAGAAGACCTCTATCTCCTTTGCTGTAATAGGCTAGCAATTAGGGTGATTCTTCCTCTCCATAATGCCACAATGTTTTTTGATTTATGGACAGGCTGATGTTTTTCTCTTTCAAAGATTTTTTTTCCCCACTTCATCTCCAAATCCAGCTCTCTTGGAGGTTTTTGATTAACATGGAACAAAGAAACATTTTTTCACTTGTGAGAATATTTTTGTGGTACTAGAAATATTCTCAAGGGTGTGAACTTCATGGGGAGTGTTTAGCAGCACAGATTCCACCTATTTTCCCACATTCACTTTGTAATTTGAAGTCCGAGTTTAAAATTCAAGCATTACCACTCAAAATTTTCCCTAGTAAAACCCTATTAAAACCATATTTCTGAAACAAAAATTACTGTATGACCAAAACAGTTGGAATGTTCTCACTAAGGCGTATCTGTGATACTTGATAGTTAGTGGCATTTTAGATTTATGAAGGGCCAGCTGTGAGACTTTCACAGCACAGAACTTTTGATTTATTTATTATTAAAAGTAAGCAGAAGCATACATTGGAAAACAAATTGCACAACATGATAAGCTAATGAAATGATTATTTCTACTCTAATAAATTCCTTGTGCCAAACATGCAATTGTGCATTTGCATAATGATATCATTTGCTCATAAGTGGTCAGAAAAATGCCCCCTCAAGTACAAAATTATTTCTTGCTTTGATTTTTTTTTTTTTTAAAGTTTACAAGATGAATAAACATGATGAAACTGCCTTTAAGCATATACCAGGAATTAGTTTTGTTGGTTGCTAGCAATCCACTGTCAGAAAGCCATCAACTCATCCATGTGATCTTTAACTTTGAAAAATACATTATTTTCTTTTTTCGGATAGCTAATTATTGTTTAATTGTTTACAGAACTACCAGGAGAACTACTGAAATTTGTTCAGTTGTTCAAGACAGCTTGCCAGCTCATGCACAGATATTGAAATCCATCCAGTTTCCCACTCATGGGGAGTTTCCTTTTTATTTCTCACTGGTATTTAGTTTTACCAAATATCTACCTGACTTCTCACTGGGATTTATCTAAAAATTTAGCAATACTATTTTAATAAATCATTGTTTCACTTATTTTTTTAATACATCTTTGGTTAGGATGAAAAGTTGGGTAATAGTCTATTTCTGTACATGGGAATACATTACTATTGGCAGTGTGATGAAGCAAATAGTTTATTAAATATATGTAAGTCGACTTGCTTTAGGGAAGAACCATCTGGAAGACCAAAGTACTCACAGGTTTCTGGTTTTTGCAATGCCACTGGCTGAAGTTGACATAGTTTCTATAAACAGACTTATCTAAGTGTTCTTTTTTATTGAGGGAGAAGATATATCTGATCCAGTGCAATTCTATCAAAGTACCAGGGGCCCAAATCGCACATTATTGAATGTATAAAATGGATTCTATTGATTGACTGTAGTTTAAATTCTGAGGCAATATATTAAAAAATCCTTAGCATGTTTATATACTATAAGTTATGTGAATAATAAAACTGGATTATATTTTCATAATAACTTGTTTATTAGAGCATGCTGTTTAAGATTGTGATACCAAAGTATAATACTATCAATGCATATTTTATCACATGGATCTGAACCATCAGTAAGATTGTAAATGTAGTAATTAATAAAAATTGCTGTGGAGTTGTAGTGGGATTTAAAACAGTATTATTTTCTGCAGCAAGTTTATCCCAAAGAATAGTCCTGCTGTTTCCTTAGCACTGGTGCCCAATGGCATGCTCTCTCGTTCTTTTGTCATGCTTCTGGTCTAACTTTAGATTGAAAGTAGGGAACCATGGTGAAATTGTTTACATCAATGACACAGCTCCCTTTGATGTCAATAAATCCATACATCATTATCCTTATATTTGTGTTTCAGGTCCCATGTGCATGTATGACATTGTATAGGTAGTAATCTCACATAGGTCTGTGCTTCTTAACTATGGAAATGTAAGCTTACAGTATAAAAGCGGTGCTTAACAAACACCTATTTGAAAAAAGTAAATTAGAACAGGTCCTACAGGACCATCTTTTCAAAACTGGCAGTCTAATTTAGCTTTCTACATTTGAACTTGCAACATCAGTAAAAGAGTGAGTAAGTGCTCATTCTGAGTCTTGTCCAAAACCGTTTCAGTGAATGAAATGCACCTATTGACGTCAGTGGGCTTTGGCTCACACCTTGTTTCATGCCTATAGGGGTTGAGACATGTGAAATAGATGAATATGTAGGTTTAATGGGCAATCAGGTCAGAAAAATTTCACCCTGCATGGTTATTATCCAGCTACAACTTTCTCACTTATGCAGTCTTTAAGTCACTAAAACCCTCATGGAAGTGGCATGAAAGATGCAGAGCTTTCCTTTCTGAGTGTTTCAGCAAAATGCTTAAATCGGGTAAAGCTGTACAATATTGTCTGACAGTTTTGAAGCCCATCTAGCAAAATATGTATGAATTTATTTCTTGATTTGCATGGCAGCAAAGCCGTTTACTGTAAAATGGACAGAAAAGTTACATTTGACTTAAAAAAGAAAGCTGACTCTTCAAGAAAGCAGGTAAAGAAGTAAATTCGACTCTATAGGATATATTTAGTAAGCACTCCTGGAAGTTAAACAAACAGAGCAAACATAAACATCTAGTTTTGACTAGTTTTCAAAATCTGATATCCCTGATGTTTGGGAAAAATGTACCAGGAATATTTTTCTGAAATTCATGTTCCTATTTCAGGCTTAATTTTTAATGTCTTACTTGCATGCTAGGTCCTTAATGTAAAGTGCTGAGCATGCTGTCTTTCATCTACCAAAACTCTGAACTTCTTGCTTAACTTTAAAGATGAACAAATCAAGATGTCATTTATGATAGGGCTGAGAATTTCATGACAGCTCATTTGTCTGCCAATAAGAAAATGTTATCTTCCTAATACAGGCCAGATTCTGCACTAGTGATCAAAGAAAAGCATGTGATGACACTGACGTGACTTTTCAAAGAAAAAATTGTGATAGAACTACTGATGAATATTTATTATAATAATTTGTCTTTCCTGACAGTATCAATAGTCACATGAATCAGTTATTTCTCTAAATAAGGATCTAGTCTACTGCAAACTCCCCTGAGATTTTTGGAAATTAGACATGCCTCTCTCTTTTTATATTTCTCCATTTCCTGTCTTGGAAAAACCTGGTCTCGAACAGGTCTGTACTGTTTCTATCCTGGCAGAAAAGGAATATTCTGTGGTGCAGGAAACATCTCAAGGTATTTGGAAACCTACCTTTGTAGACTCACTCCATCCTGGGTGCGGAATACCTTGATGCTAACTACTTGCTTGGAAATTATGGTAAGCCACTATAGGATAAAACATAGATAAAAATATGTTATCACTTCATACATACTAAAAAATATTGTTTACAAAATTCATTCAGACAGGTAATGAAGTGAAAGGAAACTCCACCATTACAATCTACTTAGTGACAGATCAAACAAAAAGGTGTCTTGTGTGGTCTAGCTCTCTGCTAGATGCTTTTGTGGCTGTTTGGGGTTGGGATTCTCTCTCACTCTGTGGCTGCCTTCCACAGAAACATCCCACTCACTGTGAAATGCACTTGTTTTTATAGCCAAATTCTTTCTTGGAGCCCTCCAGGGATCCCATTCAGATCCAGATTTTCCTTCCTATTTATCTCTAAATTTTCAGTGGAAAGTTTTGATATACCTCCCATTAAATTACAAACAGCCTTCCCTTCCTTGGGATATAAAGGTCATGTCTGCTGTCCAGTCTTCATCCTATGTATTTGACTAGCTTGCAGATGACTCTGTGACCTCATCTTCCTGCCAGTGGCTGAGGATATCTTCTATTTCAAGGGAAAACCGTTGTGAGAGTCTTTGATTGGTTACCAAAACAATTCAGACAAGGCTTTCACTTTACTGTCATCTCGGTTATGGTTACAACTCTTTGTGTGGATGTGTTATAAAATAGATCCACAAAATATTTCAGGTTAAGAGTAAACTGCTCAAGGTATTACTATTCAATAGTGTAATCTCTTTATAAAGTGTGTATGTTTCAGTGCAAAGGGTCTCCATCCTCTGAGACTTGTAATTGGTCACCTATAGGCTGTCAAAAATACTTCGTATATACATCTAGATGAAATTAACGCATGCGCCCCACAACAGGCTGTTGATTGAGCCTAGACATATTAGTAATTAAACACTTCAGGATGATAATACATATGAGGCAACCACAGCCAAAACCTATATTGGAGAAAGCCTTCAAGAATATGCTTTGCAAGTAAATTGTAACACTGATTACCTCTGTGATGTAAACCTAAGACCTATAAATATACAAGAGACCACATATCAAATAAATATGAATAAAATATAAATGATATTAGGCTCCCATTCATTTGGGTGCGGGTTTTTTTTTTGAGCATCAATGGACTTTTCATCCAGATATATAAATAGTAAAAAGAATGAAATCAAAGTGCTGATAAAAAATCCCAGATCAAATTGCTTTCAGAGCCTGGATAAGTTTTCTGTACTGTTTGTTGGTTTTTTTTTTTCTGATACACCCATGTATCTAATTCTCTCCAGCTTCCAAATCTTTTACAGTCTCAGAATAACATCAAATCAATACACATCCAATACTCTTGCTTTTGCCTCAACAGAAAAGAGCTAATGGTGCTGACAGTCTTTGAAAAGCTTTTCAGTTGGCCCAACATAGAATAAATTATCCTGAAAAAGAAGTAGAACTCTTTTCCCGCTATGCTATTATTGTAGTACATTCCATCAGCAACACTTTTAACTGTTTAATAATACATTACAGCACAGAGAAAAGGCTAATGGAGGAATCTACCTTTATTACAGGAAAACTGGTGCATGCTTTGTGTCTCCTGCTTTTTCTAAGAAAATACTCCTCAAAGCAAGAACTGTGATTTTTATATTGTAGCTTCAAGCATTGATTCTTTAAGAAGTAAACACATTTAATGTAAAATGCCTGTGTAATTTACTTAGGAAGTAGTCTAGGAAGAAAAGGGAGTAAAAACATTATGTTGCATTTTCTAAACATAGGTGCTAACACATATGTGTACTAAGGGATGTGCTCTTAAAAGGAGAAAGGATTTAATCTTGTGTCTCCCTTTTCTTTCTCCTCTCCTATCTTTTTTTTTTTTTGCAAATGTCTTTGCCTTTATATCCTCCTCCTCACAGATTTGACTTCATCTTCTGACCTTCCAGTACTTATCTATCCACTTACTTCTCCAGAGAGGTCATCACACACATTTCGTTGATCAGAAGTATTAGATGCAATACTAGCTTAGGCAATATCTGTTACCTCATCACTATCCCCAGCCCTCACTACATTGCTACCTCTTCAGCAGTGCCAGCACAGTTGTTTGCAGAGTTGTGCAGCAAAACACCTCAGGGTGAAAAAACATAAACAGGATTTAATAGGCATTATTTAATAAATTCTGTTTTGAGGTTACTCATCTGGTTCATACTGCAGCCCCGGGCCTGGCTTGTTGGCACAACTGAGTTGCAGTTAACCACTGTACAGCAGTGGAAATAAATGGAAAGGGCCAGGGCTGTCATGGGGTAGTGCTTAAGATGGTACTTCTGACAGTGCTTCATACCTCAGAATAAGGCCTGAGGGTGACACTGCTTTAAGGTCTACCAGAAGTGAAGGCAGCCTGTTTTCCAGATGAGAAGTTGAGAAGTCTGTTGGGTAACGGTAGCCGTTGTAGTTGAGGACAGCCTGACCTCTTCCATTTAGGAGGAAACTATCTGTACAGCAGTCAAAAATCAAGAGGTTGTGTCTACTGATGATCATAAATGGTTTTTAAAAAATTATTAAATTCATAAGACTGCAGGCTATAAACAATTGGAGTTTGCTTGTTTATAACATCTTTAAACTTTTACCTATAAGAAGTTGAGATACATGCTGTACTTAGAAAACACTTTTTGAGATCCCATGTGAAGTCAAACGTTGGTATTGTGACGCCAAGCTACAGAATTGCATTGAAAAGTCTGGGGGCTGGCAGAGATACTGTAGATCTCATATGAGGGTGACACTATCCTATTCCCAAAATGAATGTTTTCCCCAAACTCAGCATCCTAAAGTTAGAAAATAGCTGAAAAACAACAGTATTGATAAGTGATTTTAAGTGTGTATGTGAATCTTTAAACATGCAGGGATTTTTCCTACTCTTTTTGTATTTTTTCTGATTGTATAGTGAGTCCATCTGAATGTGCATAATGGTATTCCCCTGCAGCTTTTGCTAATAATACTGCCTGCACTGGAGGATGATGGAAATTCCTTAAGTCTAACTTTTCAGAACATCTTTCAGAGTGAAACTTACCAGATAGTTATATAAAAATATGAAAATTAATTGTTCCTTGTTAAGAATCAGAAACTTTTCCCACCAAAATGTATGGTAATTTTTTTAATAGGAGCTGAGTTTTATTATTTGTATGTTATCAACGAAAGGATTATTTTCAAATTTTTATTTAGTTTACGTGTTATGAACAGAAAACATAAATGGTCACAGGATCAAGTATTTATTCTGACCAATTTTCAGCTAACATAATTACATATATTTTTTTAAATAAGAAAAAGATTTTTGTAGGTGTTCTCTTTTGTGTTTTTAAGTGCTCTTGGCAGGAAGGATAGGCATAGGAAAGACATTCTACATGAAGCTCTGCTCTCAGATTTTATCATTTTTTCTTAAGAGCTAGGTATACAGATTGGGAGAGCAAAAGAATAGCAGGAAACTAAAAAAAACCCCAAACCCAACAAAAATGCCCTAACAAGATTGTTTGTGGAGTTGTAAACCAGTGATTGACTGCCATAAGCAAAGAGCTATTATTCTTTATCAGTTAGTGGGTGGGAAATGTTTCATTTCCACTTACCTAGCATTGCTTTTGGTTTGCAACAAAACCATGGCTGTTTTACAAGATTAGAATTCACCTGGGTAATTACACCCTATTAGCAAGGTTAAAAGGGCAATGAGAAAAAGATAGAGTGGGAGAAATAAAGAGCATTGGTGGTGTTTTAGTACCAAGAATGGATGGGAAACTGCACGAACTTTACAGTGAAATTGGGATATAGCCAGGGAGATGAAGATGTTATTCCTTCCCTTTTCCCTTGTCTGGGATGAATATCCTTCTTTTTATTTTTTTTTTATTTTTTTTTTTTTAGTAAAAGAAGTGTGAACTGTAATGGCAAATTCATCCACTCCAGCTTGTGGGCATGTTATTGCTGGCTGTGATATGACATGCTTCCTGATGTCATGGTGGTAATGTTCTCCACCAATTCCTGGATTTATTGCCACACGGAACAAGTTTCTTATATGGTCATCATAAAAGATGCCCCATCAGATTGTTCAGCTGTAGCAAATCCCAGATGCATTTGTCTTCATTTTAGGAAATTCTGGTTTGTTGCACAAACTGCCACAGAAATGCTGAATATCTTATATGGGCTGATTTTATTTCAAAGTTATTATCCTATATGATATTATATACTAGTATATGTCATCCTCCTACATTGCAAGTAACTGGAACACCTAAGACCTCAGACCAAGAGAAAGTTCAATAACTTTCCTAATGTCAAATAAGAAAACCTTCACTTTTTTTGTATTTTGGTAAAAGGAGCTCTCTACAGTCTTGAGAGTTTTTGATTGATTTGCCACATATCTAGCTAAAAAAAAAAAAGCCCTTCTTGCTTATGAAACCCCACTCTGGAAGTAATACTGAATGAGGAACGAATGACCGGGCTGGCTGATATTAATGGTAGAAGAAGAAGAGAGACATGGAAAATGTAGAGGTATTTTTCTCTGATTCCCATTGCTATGGTTATATGTTATTATCACATAAATAGAATCAACACATTGGTCTAGAACTCTGGTTCTGTGTCTGTGTTGCAGTTGGAGTTTATTTTTTGTGGAGCAGTGACCCTAAAAACTGCAAACGCAGAGCAGGTTTCCCAAGGTGCCTGGTCCTCTTCACATGCGGAAAGGGTGGCTCCTCTAATGAGCAAGATGTCATTATCCAAGTGTTAGGGGCAGAAGATTGCTAGCTGAGATGCACAGAGGTCCAAAAACCAGAAGATTCTAACTCTGTAATGAATCAAGTTTAAAATTATCATATTTGAGATTTTCACGTTTGGATCTAAATTTTGTCCAGTCTTTGGATTTATGAAGAATTCTGCTTCTAGCAAGTGTATCTGTATACTTTCTTCTGAAGAACATGAATTTACTTCAGTAAGCTAGCTGCTTCTCAATAGCAAAATATATTTCCCACAACACTTCTCATTCCTTCCATTTTTTTAAAGCTTCCAAAGCTTAACATCTTATTATAGATGATAAAATTAAGGACACAAAATATTTACGTAGTGTTGCTTTTTACTTATCCATTCTGCAGTTTCCATAGTTCAAGATAATTCCATTTATTTTTCCCGATGGCAAGTGCATTCATTTATTATTTACTTGGGTTGGTAATTTCTAGCAAGGATGTATGAAAATGAAAGGATGACATCTGAGGGAAGACTAGCTATACCTACTTGACCATCAGCCTGTAAATGACTAAAGCTCTGTATAATTTGTTGAAATACTTGGGAAAATTTCTGCACAACATTTTTTCTTATTGTTTTGTTTAAAAAAAAAAAAAAGAAACTACTTTTTCTAGCAACCAAAAAAAATGGCAAGTGAATGAAAAGTAAGGAAAAGAAAAGGAAATATAACTGGAGAGCTGGAATACAAGAGCTGGAAAAGCTGGAACAGAAGCAGTCTCTGAATTTTCTACTCATATGAAACTCTCTCAGTTTCAGCTTTCCACCCAGGTTCTTTGTAGGACTGCGATCATATTGTGTTTGCTAAGACATATGCTTGCCATTTTTCCTTCTTCTTTTCTTCTTCTTAACTGTTGATATGAAGTACAACCCATCTCCTCTGTACTTGGTGCTAAAGTGAAGTTGCAGATCTAGCTGACAGTTTATTGTTTAGCTTGGTGCCGATGGCTACCTTCCATTTCATCCAAGGGGAGATCTTCTCACTGTTTTGATAAATTACAGCTGTTGCCAGTGGATCCTGTCCTTCTCTTTCTTCAGCACTGCAATCCAGCTGTCTATCAAGTACGGGGAAAATAGCTGACTGCCCAAGGTTAAAGGAAGAAGGACATTTTGCTCTTGCTGGAACGCTAACAGTGAGCAGAATAACTGCCTGAAGAAAAGGACTTATCCAAAATACTCTTATTAAAAGATCTTTTCATTCCACTTAACATTCATGCTTCTAGTGGTGGTAGTTATGTTGTTAGTGTATAACTCTAAATCCAAGGCAACCATGACAGCAATTTTTTTTTAAAGCAAATTAACTCTAGAGGAAGCTCAAATTTTTTCTGACATTTTTGACATTGCTTTAAGGCATGTTCTTGCCTTTAACAGTAGCTATTGGACACAATTTTGTTTCAGGAAAGAAGGTTTTTGTTTAAGATGGGTACAATCAAGTCTCTTCTCCCATATAACAAACTGGTGTATCACCTTGTGAAGAAAGACAAATCTGAGATTGATGCCTTTGAAATAAATTTGAAGTTTGATTCTTATCAGCTAGTCTGTACTCAACTCAACTTGAGGATCTTGTCATTAGAGGTCAGGCTTTGATGAACCACGACTTCAGCTTAAGCACTGAATAGCAACACTGTTAGTTACAGAACTCTAATTCAGACTGCAGTACCTCAAGACACTGATATGTATGTTTTGAGTTGTAAGAAAGTCTGTAAAAATAATTATTTACATAGGAAAGAAAATTAAAGGGTCACCAAATATTTTCTTGATATTATTTCAGCGGGTGAATTTCTGCATGCTAAGCACTTGCTAAATGTTTCATGTATTGCTAGTCTTGAAGAGTTTTGTCAAGAAAGTGATAAGTAGCCTTTAACTGTCAGAGCAATCAAGAGTCAAAGGAGAGATTCCAGGTGATTCCTCATAGAGCTGCAAATAAGAGTAGCCTCTCTTCGTGCCACTGGTTCAAACTATACCTTGCTGCTGGTCAGCTTAATCTAAGTTTGGTCTTCATTGGTCTGTAGTCAGAACTTTCTGCTGACGATGAAGAGAGCCAAGAAAGGTTACCTTTTTAATATTATCATAAAGTTTTCCTGCATCAAACCTATGGAAGCAAGTTGATTTTAAATGGTTAGTTCCTTTAATGACCTTGTTATAAGTTCTTTGGTCTAAGATCTTAAAACATCTTCCAGAGCCTAACCACAAACGTTCACAATCCCATATGACATTTTTCCATTCTCTTAATAAAAAATACTAAAATGAAAAAAACATTTTTACTTAACTCTACTACTGTCATATGCAGAAAGCAGGTGAAAAGATAATGCAAAAAGGGAAAAGCATAAATGTAAAGAAAAGCTTTTTAGCATGTGATTCAAGAGCATGCCAGTTAGTGAAACAAGGTATTAATATAGAAACAAGGCCAAAGTAATACTGATTTCTTGCAGTGAACTAATAAACCTTTTCCTGCTCTCCCTGTGGCTTTGCATGAGGTTGATTTAAAGATTAGCATCCACATCAACTTGAAATTTGATCCTAAACTTATGCTCGAACCAGTGCCTGTGGTATTTGCTTGCTAGTGCTACACCTGAATTCAATACCAAGTGACGTATTAGTTGTAAAGGCACTCCTGAAAATATAGTGTTTGGAAGATAATTCACAAATTTAGAAAGTAAATCACAATGGCAGGCCAGTATCATTTTCTGCGTGGTTGTATCCTTCTCAGAATACACCTTGCTAAATTTCAAGGATGACAAAGGTGATGATGGAAGACTGGCCGACAATGTTCTCTGAGTAGTGATTGTTTGGCACAAGCAAGCTTTCTGACAGTAAAGTATTCTTTTTTCTCATGCTCTTGATATTATTTGGGACTCTGCATGGGGGATATATTTCCCTAAATCTCAGTTCAATTTCGATTAAGAATTAAAGAATTATCAAGTGTCTTTTTCCTCTGGTTTCAGCGAACAATGGGCTAAGCACTGAAATTGTTGCTCTTGCATTGACACCGTTGGATCATACTCAGGTTTCATTCTTATTTTGAGCAGTAAATCCAAAAAGTGTAACACTGTACAACTCTTACAATTAAAAAGGGGTTTCTTTTGTATCTCATTATCATATTGCTTAGCTGAGTTTTTAAAAAATAAGCCAGATTTAGCCAGAGAAGATTAAAGACTAAACTCTTATGCCAGAAGAGCTGTATGCGACACTTTGCAGTAGGATGCTCCAGTTTGCCCCATAGCTATCTGTCTCCGCTTAAATTACCTGCCAGCTAATACATGCAATTTTCATTTGTTGCCATGAAGGTGTGAATAAATCTTAGGCATTGCTTCATTTCCATCACTTGCTTGAGGCTCAGCAAGCATATCATATTGCCACATGCCACTTTTCCTGATCTTGTATCCTGGAGAACTTTGAACATCTCAGTATTTAAGCATGAATGATGCATAGTAAGAACAAGTTGGTGAATCAAGAATCAAACACTTCTGAAAATAAAACTGTGGTGGACAGTGAATCATCTTAATTTAGTAGCATTGGTATTGGTCTTCTGTAAACCAGCTGTTGCCAGTTCTACATGATCACACATTTCTGAGCAGTGAGCATTTTAATGGGGTTAAGCATACAGCAGAATGACTAGGTATGCTGTATTTTAGAAATGCAGTTTTTAAAATGTGATAATGACTCCTTAGATCATGACAGAAGCATAAAATACTAGTGTGTCTGGCTGCCGGCAGTGAATTGTGACCCATGTACAGATCTGGCCTGAGGTGTGGCTAACTATTTTAAAACTTGAATTATGATTTAAAAATTTAAAAGCTCAGTAGAAGATTTCTGTCTCGTAGAGAAATAATAAGAAAGCCTTCAGCATTTTAAATGCAGAATCAATCACCAAGGACAAAATTTACACAGTAAAGCTGCTATTTGCTACCTTTAACAGAGAAGAACTCTTTCCTCAAATGGATACTTATGCCCAATGACCACTCTCTGGGTCAGTTAAGCCAGAGTTTTGCCAGCTCTCCACCTCCGTGTTGATATTTAATAAAAAGTAGTAGCTAGAAGCAGAAAGAAGGTCTCGTGCAGTGATAAAGAGCCTAGAAAGGACTTGGACTCAGTTTATCCACCCAGTTCTTCTGGGTTCTGCACAAGTTCCCCTCATTTGCACCGTGCTGGCCTAGTGTGTCCTTCAGTGTGATGGGACGGGCTTTTCCCTTGCCCTTTTCCCACAGCACGGTTGTGCTGCTGTCAGGCTCTACTTGCTCGCATACCGCCTGCTCCTGTCTCTCACCTCACCCACCAGAGCTGACTTTGTGTGGAGCCATCACAGCCACCCCTGCACTCGTGGGATGGGCATGCCAGAGGTGCTAAGGCACTCCAAGCAGCAAACCTCTAAAGGAAGATCTTCATTGAAAGAATAAGTTAAAGTGATTATAGTTTTAGCTATAAAAATTTAAGCGCTTAGTATGAAATAGTGTTGCTATTATATATATCTTCCTCTAAACAGGATTAATTATTGATGGGAAGTGTAAATTTTTTACATTAAAGTCTTAACACTAGTAACAATAAACATATTAAGTGTATGTAATTACAGAATTTCACTGCAGAAACAGCAAGTATACTTGTACATTCAAGAAATGTTTGTTTCTTTGTGCATTGAATGCAAGTTTATATACAGCAAAATGTTACTCTAAGCCAGTGTGATTTGTTCTTCCAATTAAATTTAATATCTTATTAGAAAATACCACTTCTGGTACCTTTGTATACCTTTATATTTTCATATGAATTTAAAAATAGTTCCTTAAGGTACAAAATAATTTTAAAAAGAACCAGTTACTCAATGATGCTTTCTGCATTTCTTACCTTTATTCAGTACAGTACAATAAAAGAGTTTAGGAAATTTCTTCCTTGTTTTTAAGTCCCAGAGACTGGATAGAAAGCAGAATAATTGAACACATTGCTACTTAGATTTTAGTAAATCAACTAATTTTTACTTGAAAAGAATTGCATTTAGACTTGATCATATATGATAGTTTACCTAAAATATATAGCATTATTTTTACCTAGTCATTTAATGAGATCTAGTGTTTTTCAAAGGTGTCTGTATTGGCAAAATCAGCAGTTTTATTATTAAGACTGTTCACAGAAAGCCAAAGTCACAAATGTTAAGTGAGCTCATGCTTCTGCTTCAAATACCTTTTCACAAATCTTTTTGTGGTGGTCATGCAGCTTTTCTCTGGACGTTAAGACTGCTGCTCATGCCTTAGCTTTATTTAGCCTCTTGAAAAGAGGTGGGGGGAGAAAGATCAGACTTTTCCTGCTGCGTGTGTAGGCTTGACTCATCTCTTTTCATCTTGCTACCTCTCACAGAACTGGCAGAAAGAGTCCGAGCTGGTGAGGGAAAACAGGTTTTGATATTTCTGGGTAACATCTCCAGTGTTCTCTATGTTGTTCTTTCATCCAAGGCACTTTTATTTTCAAAATGAATAACTGTCACAATAAATAATCATCACAAGTTTCAGAAAGCATTATTTGCTCTGTTGAATCTCCTCTATGATCTTGATTCAAATATCAAAAACTTTTCACAGAGATGGGAAAGCCTTTTCATTCCCAAACCGGGGAAACAATTTTGGTGGTATAGCAATCGAGCCAGCTTTGCTTACAGAAAGGAATGCAGTTCTCCAGTCGCTATGATGGAAAAAAATTACGAGTCATTTCTGCTGTCGTTCTTGTGGCTGTGGTTTCTTTTTCATGGTTCTGCTTCAATCTCTGTGACCTTGCAGCTGCTGCAGCCATGTTGCTTGGTCTCAGAAATGAGGCTTTAGCATTTTTTTCCTCTATGCTGTGAAGACCGTGACCCATTGACTTGTTATGATCTTTTAAAAGCTCTCCATAGAATTTAATCCAGTTGTTCACATCTGGAAAGTAGAAACAGAACTGATTTTTTTTTTTTTTTTTTGCAGTGGGGGGAATGAGAAGGGGAGGAGAGGTAAAGAAACAGATCAAGGTTTGAATTTGTTACTTCTACTGCTTGCTGAACTAGTATTAGTGGTTTGTAGAAATTTAACCTACACAGAAAGAGAGGCTCAGTTTTATTCTTCAGGCAATCAAAGTCTAACCCTGGGAAAATAGTTTTAAGATCATTTTACCTGCTCAGATACAGAAGCACCAATGCAGAAAACAGAAGAAAAAGTAGCAGAAGATTGAGGGGCCAGACAGACCCTTTATGAGCAATCAGTCCCGTTGGCCCCCCATGCACCCCAGACCCCAGGGCTGCACAGCAGTGTCCCCTCAGTGGAGAGCATCCTTCTCCACAATAGAGGTTTCACAGCCTTTCCAAGCCACCTCTCTGCCAGGCTCGTTGCCATTTCCTGGGGGCCAAGGTAGTAGTCGCTGCAGAGTCTATTTGGTTGGGCTTAGTGCAGTACTTTATCTCTCCCATCAGTGTGCCTCAGTAGTGGAGCAGGAGACGGTGCTCTGGTATCAGTAGCTGCTATCTAATCCAGGAGGCAAGCTGCATTTCAACCAAAAAATACAACAGGAAAGTTGACACCCAATTATCATACTGAAGCAAAGTGAAATTCAATGAAGATGAAAGATATATATCCTTTAATAAATAAATCTTGAGGTTTCTTAAGTGATTGAAATAACTTTACCATACAAAAATCTCCATAGCAAGACACAATCATATGGCTGCCAGCTAAAAAGAAAATGTCCGCCACATTAATATATGCCTTCATCCAGATTAAATACAACTTTTTGAGGTTATTAGGGGTTTCTGGTAAGATAGAATGACTGTCAAAAGTGGGACAAACATCTCCTTAGAAACCTTTGTTGGTGGGAAAAGGCTTTACAGGGGCTCAGGCCCTCGGTGGCTGCACTCCAGCCAGTTAGCTCCTTCCAGCTTACTCAAAATGGATTCAGACAGGTAGCAGAAAAAAAGGTTTGGGGTTTGTGTGTTTTCTGTTTTTTTTTTTTTAAATGAATTTTTTGGTATTATTTGAAATCATTTGTTCATTTAGCACTGACTTTTCCAACCCCTTCCCCCAGCCCCACACACTTCCCCCCATTTCCGGGGTGGGAAAGTAGTTGCAGTGGGAGCCAGTGAGCTGGACAGCAAGACCACATGTTTTACAATCTAGATGTTTTCATTGTGCTAATTTGAATGTAAGACTTGTAATTGCACTGCTGATTGTCAGTGTGTTAACAGTACAGGACACCACCACATACTTCTCCAAGTATTACAAAAAGCAGAAACAAGAGAGAGAGAGAAATGATTTACAAACTAGAAATCTCATGTGGTTGATGTTTATTGGTGCTATCTACAAGCTGACGCAACCTATAAATCTACAATGTTGATGAAAGTTTATTTATTACTGTGCAGTCAGTGAAATTAGAAATGTTCTGGGCAGTAGTTTTCTCACTGAAGCAGTAAGAAAATTAGATGCTTTTACTGGCAAACAACCTGGAGCACTAGGGAGTTATACAATGAGATCTAGGAAATTTAACAATTTGTTGGTAGTATAGAAGTGGTGGAGCTAATCTGGGAAAATGCAAGTCAACAAAGATATTTCTAGTGAAAGAAAAAATTATGATACAGCATAAAGCTTAGCATCCAAGACCTGAACTTTGAGCTGTGATAAGAAAAGACAGGATTTGTTTGGTTGTGACAATGAGGTGATATCCATTCCTGTATAATTAGATGTGATAATATCTACATTTGGTTCTGAACACCAGAAAAGCAGAAGAACACTGAAGAGAGACCTTAAGAAGTAAAGGGAGTGGTCAAACATAAGGGTATTTGTAGATATGGCTAGGTGGCAGATAAGGAAAGTAAGATCGGTACAGCTGCATGAGGAATGACACAGCAGAAAAGATAATATTCTATTCTATGATATTATAGTCTATAATACTATAGAACTTTTCATCATCAAGTTCATCATGAGTTTTCATCATCATCCTAATCCTCTGAAAATGAGTGAGTTGTGATATTTCGTAGCAATAATAAAGTGGCATAACTTAAAGCAGTGAAAATAAACTGAGGGCAAAAATGTAATACTTTCAAAGGTTATAAAAAAAGAATAAATGAAATGATTGCAAGCATCTTTGGAGCTACTGTATGTGCATTAACTAAACTGATCTATTACACTTTGCATATTTTGGCTATTTATTCATTGTCATCATTTCACAAGTTAATCTTCTCCACTTTACATTTTTGTGGTAAGATTGCTCAACATATTTTTGACTTCATAGTCTATATAACAAGGTCTGACCCTAAAATCTTCTACCCATTTTACGTGGTGGGTATACTAAAATGAAGCATTATGAAATATAATATTTAGAAGTTGTCAGATGTGTCATAATGGCTGTTTCTAACCCTTTCTATGAAAGTAGTTCTACATGTATTTCATTAATTCTTAATATTTTATCACCTGATTCTTTCCAAGACTTCTCTCATATTCATTCACTATGAAGATAAGAAAACTTATGGATAACTTGGATTTTTTCTTACGAAAAAATAATAAGTACTATATAGAAACCATTTTACAGGGCCAGACACCTTGATCATATATTGATTGTGCCTGAGCTATAAATAAGGAACTATGCAGGTTCACTGTTTATTCCAGAACAATAAATATGAGATCCAAATCTCATTAGTATAAAGGGTGAATAGAAACAACTTTAGAAAGAAGGAGTTAAAGTAAATGGAAGGAAATTAAAAGCCAAAGATATTAATATTTTTTATATTGATGTATTTTTGTTCTCTTGATGGTGAAAAAACTGTCACTAAATTTCATATCAAGCAGTGTGTTCTACATGTTAAAGTTGTTAGATATTAATAGTCAATCTATTTGGACAAGAAAAGCTCAGAAGTGATATTTCTATCCCAGGTTTTCAAAATCATATAAGGTTTTTGTTGATTTTTTATTCTGGCAGTGTTCACTTTTTCCAGTAAGTTGGACATCAAAAGTACTGTAGCTGCATAAACTGGAGAAATATAAAGAAAATATTTGATTTTACTTCTAAATGTATCAATAAAAAATGGGTTACAGGATATGTTTGAATATATCTTCGTGGGTATTACTGTGAGTATGGTTTAATTTTGGAGCACAAAATTTCTCAAGTGTACCATCTGTTATTTTTAGATTGTACCTTTATTGATGAGAAATTTGCTGACTGAAGATTTTGAACAGAGCCTATATAGCACAGATGACCCCAGTTCATTTACCAGTGGTATAACTAGCAATTTTGGGGTTTTGGGGTGGGTTTTCCTTTTTTTTTCACTGACTGGATCAGCTCTTGTTTGAAGTCCGCACAGTAAGTATTAAAATACATGTGTTGTCAGAGATGTCTCTGAAAGGTCAGAAGATCTTCTTATTGAGATAGGAATAAATTTCTAATATTAAAGGTAGAAATATTTCCTCTAAAGCCAAGGTTGTGAATAGGCATTGTGTCCTTAGCGGTCTGAATACTTTAAACTTTGAAGGAAATTAAAAACATTATCAGAATTTGAAGTTTTGGCTTATCACTACTTCTTCATAACAGCAAATTCAGATTTAGTAAAATCATTGTGCTTAGTAATAGCATGGAAAATTTCTTGGTTACTTCTGAGACAGTAGGATAGGAGTGAGCTGTGCTGCTGGTTGCAAAAGCTGTGCATTTATTTTGTGTACATTTGGAACACAAGCAACAAACATTAGCACCATGTCTGTGGTGTGATAAGAATAATAAGCAATTCTCCTTATTTCAGGTAGTTCTAGGTTATTACTGCCTACCAAATAGAAAAGGTCATTACAATTTCATTGGTATGGAGCCAGTCAGTGAAATTCAGTTGTTTGGGAAAGCATTTTGCTCTGCATTTTGTTTTGCTCAAAAATAATTGGAAACTCCCAATTCCAAAGGGAAAGGGCCTGTGTTCTTCTAATCCAGGATTCTCTATAATTTTATTTTAGTAAAGGAGTAAGTTAATGAGTGTTTTATGCAATCCACAGATGTGAAGTTAAAAATGAAACTCCAATCTAAAGTCTATAAGAGCAAACACACACCGGAGATTCAGTCCTTCAGATGAAAACTGTTATCACTGAAATGAACAAAACTGAAATTATTGTTGCTAGCATTATGACAACTTTTTGCCCTTTGCAGACTTTCTAAAATATGTACAATAAGGCAAACACTTGTACAACATTTTTTGTATAAAACTCTAACAATACTTTAAAACATGCATGACTCGCACTGACATTATAACCATTACTTAGATGCACAAACTCAGATATAGAGACATGGTTTGAGAATAGTAGTGGAAGTGGTCAGAAAGACAGGGTTTTGAACCATCAGTGGTGTTTGTGTCTTTCTGTCATTTTACAGGGAAGCTGGATTTTGATTTTGCAGATTTTCATGCAGAAGGGTTGGTGACAATGTTCTGCTTAATATTGACGAAGACTGCATTGTTAACCCAAGCAGGTAAACCCAATGTGTTACGGCCCTTCCAGAGTGATCCGACTTGCTTAAAAATCAGATTTGCTTTGCTTTAGAAATATTATAGTCTCTTTACTGTCTCCTATTTTTGTTAGGTGTCATGGTTTCTAGATTTTTCTCTTTAACTATGAGGTCTAGGATTGGTGAGGGTTGGGAGTGTGGTTATTTTTGCTTTGTTTTATTTTAAAGAAAATCTCAGATTCTGCTATGATTACGCACTTCCTGTCTGTTTGCAAAATACTAACCACTGTTGCGACACGGCAGCTCTGGTAGGAGGAGGAAACCCTCCGCTGTGAGGACCCTGCAGCCAGAGGAGGTGCTGAGCACTACCTAGAGCTTTTCTCTGGCTGGGAATGAAAGTGCTCCTTCAGCACAGAAACAGGAGGAATATTCCTCCTAATAAACGGAAGGAGTCACAGGAAACAAAATGACGTCTGAATCTTTTCAGTAGCACTGTTGCACACACAACAGTTGACAGGCCTCCGAAAAGTGAAGCAAATGTTTCAGAAGTACATGTTATCTGCTCCCGTATGGATGGAAGATGGATTAACTGAAGCAAGCTCTTCCAGTTTGCAATTCTCCCATGACTAGATAAATAACAATAATAAAATTAAAAGCAGTGTTGCCCTGGGGACAGTAGTCTCTCAAGATTACTAGTTTGTATTTTTACTGTGTCAGCAAGGATGTAGATTTGTAAATATCCCAGACTACCCAAAAGGGCAATAAGTTATTCATCTTTTGTTGTTTTCTTACGTAATATACTTCCTTATTTTCAGTAGAGAAGGAAATATAATGCTGAGAACCAGTGCTAGAAGTTGCCTACTCAGAGTCTTTCTCATAAATATGAGTGAGTCAGAAGTTGCCAATTTGTTCAGGAAAAGCTATGTAACACCACCACACAGAGATGAAAGAAATGTATTTTCTTAAGGACGCCTTGTACTACCAGACTTTTAAAGGCTAATTAATTATAAAGGTCAGAAGTTAATGTTTGTTTTCAGGATAAAAACTGTGCTTTGGGAAAAACTTGAGTCATTTACTGTAGGCAGTGAAGGCTTGGATTACATTAATTTATAGTTTGTATTCTGCCATATATTGTGAAAAATGCCTCCAAAGTGCTATTATATTGAAATTATATTGTCATAGGAAAGCATGTGTAATGAAGTCTGTGCTAAAGGATGTAGGTATCATTCTGGCCTCATAGTCAAAAGAGTTTTATTGTTGACCTCAGTGAAGTTATGATTTCCACCCCACCTTATCTCTAATCAAAAGCTGCCAGTCTTAAACTGACAGATCAGGATGGGGTTTCCAGTAAAATCTTTCTCAATTTCTAGCTAAATTCCTTCTTTTTGTGTCTTATTTCTGCCATCGTGTTAGCTGTAGCATCCAGGAAGCTTTTCAGCTGACTGGCTACTGAAATGCTTATTTTGTGCCTACAGGACTCCTTGGGCTCAGTTTAGTTGCCTAAATGTCACTATTTAGTGCTGTTTGGACTGATCTGATGTATCTGGAGCACTCGTGCAAAAGAAAGGTGGTCTTCGAAGATGCAAGAATATATGTGAATTTAGGTCAATGAGCCCTCAGTTAAAGAGCGTGGCTAATGTATAAGGATATTAAAACATTACCTCGCAAAGACATGCAATTTCAGTAAAGCCTTTGTGTTTTATTCTGCCTTTTTTGATTTAGCCTTTCAAATATTTGTTTCAAAATTACATTTTTCATTTAAAATGAACACAAATCATAGCAAAGAAAATTGGGATTCAAAAGTCTGTACATAATATTGAATTCATGGAAGATTAGTTCTATTTTTTAATTTTTTAAAAATGAACTTAAAAAAATATTGACTTGGTTTCAGCCTGACCACATTTCCCACATGGTATTTTCTAGTTCAGAGCCTGAATTAATGTAAATGCACCATTTGCTCAGCCCTTGACTCATGGCAATTACTACTTTCCCACACAAATACTATCATAAGGAGATTTCTTTCAGAGTAATTCTCTTCCACCTTCTTCCAATCTGAAGGAGTGATGGGATTTAAAACACGCTGTTTTCCTTTACGTCTTGTTAAGTTTGAAGACAGTAGTTTGACCCAGAACATTGCCCCGTGGTGTTGTCAGACCTCTGACTCCTCCCCAGCATTATGTTAGTAACCTGGACTTCTGGCAAAGGGCTGTGGATTCCAAGGGCTGCCTTGTAGCTGAAAATGAAAAACGAATCCTCAAGTGATATTGAAGCTCTCATCTCCAAAGTTTTTAGCTCCTACTCAGCTCCGAGTGCTTCGGCTTTAACTAGGAGGAAGGAGTCCTGTGCCAGAATAGGTCTGCTCCGGATGATGACATTTCTTCTCATTTTATGGCCTTGGTGTGAAGTTCTGATGCCATTTAGTAATAATTTTGCTTTCAACTGAACAGATTCAAGATTTGCTCTTATTTTTCCTCTTGAAACTGGAGCTATGTCGGCTTATCTGTATTGCTGTTATAGAAACTTTTGTCAGCCTTTTGCCAAGATAAATAACTCTCTTAGTAACATAAATTGAAAAGATTTCATCTCATTCTGAGTCTAAATGATCTACTGATCTGTTTGTCTAATCAGCCCACTTTCTTTCTAATCTATTACTTTAACATCTGAATTTGAGTCTGTTATATGATAGATTAAACTTAAATAAACTGTCCTCTAACACTTTGGTATTCTTAAACTTTCTTCTTGCTGTTTCTTACCTACAAAAGATGTTTCAACAGTGGAGTTTTAAATGATTCCAGACTGGCTTATATTATTTTTTGATACAAGCTACAGGTTTCCAAACTGTGGCCCATTTTAAGCAAATTCTCTCTTTTGTAAATATCTCCGTGAAAAATCAAGTTACATTTTGATCAATGCTTTCAACTAGTGATGTTATTTTGTAGAAGTGCCAGCATTATTAAATATTATATCTAGAGGTTTATATTTAAAATAATTCTTTTTATCTCATTGATTTTATTTGCAAAACTCAGAAATACAGTACACAATTCAATCTTTTGGGGAGAGGCAAAGTTATAAAAGCACAACAAAATGGAAAGAAATGCAGTTTACAGTAAAAAAAATCAGTTTTCTCACTGTAGTTTTACCACACATTATTTACACTTTGTCAAACTTCTAGTTAATGTATGTTAACAGAAGTGACCTAGAGTTATTGTCCAATAGATACAATCATTCTTATTTTCTGTTTCTTATTGTGTATTTTATTTTGACGTGTTAGGTTCGACATGTTAGGTTCCTCCTTTCTGTCTATTTTGCCATTCACCATGTTAGAGGGATCGTCCCCCTACAAGTTACTCACATAAGTAATCACAGTTTAATCCTTCTAGACTGCTAGAATCCCATTATATTAAAAAGTTTTCTGAATCTATGGGCTTTATTCTGATTTTATTTTTCTGAAGAAGTGAAATATCTTCACGAAGAACGGATAGTTCTCTGATTAAGATATGGTGTAAATATCACTGTAATTCATCTAGCCTCTGTAATATGTTCTTGCATCATCCTCAGCCAAATCTGTTGTTTTGGGAGAACTAGAAGATCCTTTTTCTGCTTTGAAAAAGAAAAGGTAAGGACTTTACATTCTTTTTTTTCCAGTTTTCTGTGACACCTCTGTAGGAATCTGTATAACCTGGCTTCTAATCCCTCAGAAAAGGGGGAAATGATCCTCTGAGGTAGTGGTAGTAACTTCAAAGAATAAGTCCCTAGCACATTTTAACTGAGAAAACAATACTTTCTTTATTCCTGCTTGAAAGAGTTCAATCACAGCCTGGATACCTGCAGCTGTATTTACTATTCTTAGTATGCCTGTATCTATTTTTTTCCATATAAAAGAGAATGACAGCATTCACATATAGGATTAATGTTAGTAAGAAATCACAAGACGAAAGATGCAATGGAACTGAAAAATGTTCTGAGTATATTTCCAAGGTCCTGATTTTTGTGTTTTTCCCTTTGGATATGAGTGAATTTCCCAACAAGATTGTAACTAGGTCAATGAGTAGATAATTTATTCACATGACTACTAGGTTTTTTTTAGAGCTGTTGATGTCACTGTTTTCCTTCTTGTGTATCAGTGTATGTATTTAATGATAGTGTGATATCTTCAGCTAATTTCCATTGCCTACTAGATATGGTAGGGTTAACTACCATGTGTACAGAAAACAGAGAGCAGGTCTTGTAAGGTGCTGTATGGCGTAAATTTTCCTTGACACCAGTAAAGTTCAGCACTTTCATTGCCTCCCAGGACTGTAATGGAAGATATGAAAATATTTTATTGCTCCATTTTAATATGTATAGTTTTGACTTTCATGCGATGGGATTTGAAACCACACTACAAAGAGACAATGAAATGTGAAACTTCCAAGAGTTTGATTTTTGTATTGAAGGCATCATAATGTTCCTGTTGAGAAAAGTGGTAACGTGCTGCAATTAGTATCTGGGCTGCAGAGAAGAAGCAGAGTTATTCTTCTGAATACAGAATACTCATAAAAAATATACAGTCCAAGGAGTTTTTATTGGTTGGCAGCCATAGAACTTCGTTTTGCCTGGATCAGAACTCTGTTGGCTTTCTGGTATTTTTTCTTAATACTCTTTAACAGTTCAGTTTAATCTAATTTTGATGTTTAATATTCCTTTGTTTTAATAGTATCTAGTTTTAAGAAAAATATTTTAAAAGGTATAATTGCACCCTCAGGTTTACATAAACGTCCTGTGAAATAAGATACATGTTAAATTAGTACTGATCAGAAATTAACTACTACCATGAGGCCTCTGTTTCATCTTGCATAGTTAACCTGCAAAAAGGGTGAAACTCAGGAAAATATCTAACTTCCACCTCTTCTTACCAACACAGAATTTGTAATACTTGCAGCAAACTTGATGCCATTTCAATGCAAAAACTGAAAAGGTATATTATGTTTACCGCGATTAATAGTAGAATGAAATAATCTGTCGAAAAGCTACACGTGAAAGCAGAAAGCCTGCATCTTCAAAAGCACTAAATCTAATAGCCTTCTGTCCAGCCCATTGAATTTCTTCCTGGAACCTCACTGCACCCTATGACAAAGATCTGAAGACTGAGATATCATATGAAGGCTCTAGTTTTGTGCCTGGTCACTTTATTCTGAGGCTACTTAAGTCATCAATTAGCTTATTTGTTACCAGCTATATATTTATATTCACAGTATATCCTATCCAGCAACCAACCAAATCTTACTTGCCAAACCTGCCTTTTCCCCCTCCCCTTCCTTTCATCCCCTAAGCCAAATAATGCTCTTCCAGGATGACAGAAAATATTTTTGAGTTATTGGAGGAGAGTTTTGGAGTACAATCAAAGACAAATAAGAAATATAGAAACTACTTTGGTTTTGTCAAACAGATGTTTCAAATTTTTGCCTGAAATCACAAAGGAACTTAGGTGCTGTTCACAAGATAAGATGTAAGATATGTTTATTTCCTATAACTTGTTAGGCATCATGTAGGCCAGAGTAGATACCTGAATACAAGCATATGAGGAAGGTGTTCCAATTTCCAGATTTTAGAGTAATACAACACTGCTGTTTCTTCTATTAGTATTCCTCCACTATTCAGTGATTTAGAATTTGATTTTTATTTTCTAAGAGCTTGTCTTACCTTCCAAATTACTACTCTAATTGCTTTAATTCAAACTTGAGTTAATGATGAATGCTCATCATTAGGTGGATACCTGCAGCTGTATTTACATATTATGGTACCCTTTATGAGTACCGCATTATGGTACCCTTTCCATAGGTGATGTTGCTAGATAAAGAAGTTTTATCCTGCCCTTCATCCTCTCCCAAAATTTTTTGGAAAGTGAATCACACTAATATGTTTTCCTGTATGTTCATGACAAAATAGAAAGAATGATCATCCAAACCTGGATCTGTTTAGTAAATACACTCAATATTTTCCTTTCTGTGCCCTCAGAAAAGAAATATGTTTAAAAAAAAAAAAAGGAGTAGATTGAGAAGCTGATTTTACATTCTTACACATGTGCAATTTCCACTGGAAACCATAGTAATTTTTCATGTAATGGAGTTTAGAAACAAAATTAAAACCATTCAAAAGTAATTTCTCTATAGCAAGCTGTAAGTCCTCTACTTTTCCCACAATGTATAAGAAGATTCTTTGTAATTTTGTATGAAATAAGTCCTTTCAAACAAAGCTGTATTCTTTTTGATCTCATGTAAATTACATTATATGTTTTTAATTGGAGAAAGAAAGGTAATGGCAGACTTAGTGTTATGCAAACCAGACCTTTTAAACATGCAGAATAACTTATAGTAACTTGAACTTTTAAAAGTGTAAAAGGATCCCTTGCTTTTTATTTGAGCTTATTGAAGAGATCAATATTTGTGAAGTCTGTTATAGTGGACTAAATTTTCCTCTGGAAAGAAGACTTTTTTCCCCTCATTTTTGGCCTCTCTTGTTTCATTAACTGATCTCAGTCCTTGAAGCTGCATCTTTAACTCGTAATAACACTTCTACATAGGAACACAATTCACTTCACAAACAGTAATTGATTTAGCTCTGCAATATTTCAATGAGGACTGCAATTGATGGGTGGGAATTGTGTTCAGGGAGACCTGGCATAATCACTGAAGAACTGTGTGTGATCCTCTGGCATAGGACGTAGGTCTCTCAAACCCCAGACCTGTTCCTTAGCCACAGATTAAGGAACGGATAAGAAGATGGTAGGTATTATAATGTGTTTACACTGTTAGGATCCAGTAGGACATAGAAGGTTTTATCTTAGAGTAGTGTAATTTCCATAGTTTTGTAGGGGTGTCTTCAACACTTTGGACTTAAGGTACTATCATAGTAGAAATATTCAGTGTGACTAACATTTATATTTTGTTCTGCATTCTAATTTTCAACTTCATCTCAGTCTCTTGACAGAGGCGTGTTTCTGCCTGATTTCTTAATCTGAGAAACATAAGCAGGCACTTAATTCTTGTACTAACATAGAGGTATGGAAGGGTATTAATATTAAACATTTCGAAGATAAAAATCACTGCATTTTTCCATCCCTACCTGGTTTGCTCAATAATGTATTCCACAGAGACTAATTTTCTACATTACTTTTATAAAGTAATATCTTGTTGTTTTAAAATAACACTGCTCTTGGTTTAAGTATTACTGACTCAAACAAACTGATGAAAGTGAATTTGTCGTGGATACTCTGTTGCTAAACAAGCTAAGCTCTTTGTGAATTTAAAGGCTAAACTATTGCCAGAATGAAATTTAAACTTGTCTCTGTTAAACATCTGTGCTCTCAGAGTTACCAGTGATGTGTCCCTTTGACCTGTTTCATTTGAACTTTGCTGGAAGTGAATTTTCAAACTACTAAATCTAACTTCAGGGTGTGAATCACTGCTGGGTGATGATAGGTAATTGGATGGTGAACTCACAAGGGGCATGAGAGTACCGGAGCTCCTATGTTCTCAAAGGAAAGAACCAAAAAATTGTAAATGCAAGTTGGGAATGGGTGAGGGTGGAGTTTCTCTTTATTATAAAGAAAGCAGATTCTGCACTGTGTTTATTTTATGCCAGTTAGGTTTTATATCAACAGGTCAAGTATATCATGTAGTAATATAAGTGATGATAACCCAGAAACATACGGGGGTGGATGAAACATTCTTATTTGTAGCATGCAAATAAACCCATTTGGGCAGAAATTTCAAGCAGAATAAGCAGGAACTTACTCTGCTATTGCAGAACTTGTAACATTCAAGAAGCATTAGGACTTCTGGATGGCTAGACCTGGGAGACGGCAATCCGTGCCCACAGGCTACTTGGCACCTCATCAGTTCTTGTGTACCCAGTGGCTAACATAGATCCTACCTTGAACAGCAGAGCGTGGCATAGACGATGTGATATATACAGCCTCATCTTGCACAGATGTGCTCTACTAGTTCTACTACTTTTATTTCTGTGAAAGAGGCAGGATTTGCTTCTGTGCGCTGATGAAATCTGCTTGTAAAATCACTCTTTCTAGAACTATCCAGTTCTACTAATGAAATCAGTTTCACCTATATCTGATTCTACTGATGAAATCAGTTTCACCCATATTTTCTGAAACTTGGGAAACCACATCAGCCTTGGGTTTTCTAGCATTATAGTCATTGCGTCAAATTCTCCTCTTGGTAACAGTCCTAGCGGCGTGATGGGTTTGCTGGTGTTTTGAAACATATATGCTATCTGCTATACATGTTTGCAATCTTGTTTCCATCTGAAATGACTTGTGTTAATTATTTTGTCCCTGATATGATACAACAGCCTTCTGCTGGGAATGTATTATCAGTGTGTTTCTGTGTAGATGTAAGTTCTTAAGTAAAGTGTGTATTGCTCCACAGGGAGAAAGATGGGTGAGAAGTGGGCGAGGTTTATTGTTGCAGTGAACTATACTAATGGGGATTCAAAACATAGCGGAAAAGGACACTTTGGGATTCATTCAACAACATTCATAACCTTGGCACCGATCCCAGTGTATCGGTGTTGAACTGAATAAAACAAATATTGGATTGCTGAACGGAGCTTTCTGAAGTGTCTTGCATGTGTTTCTGCTTTACATGGTAAATGTTTGTGGATCTGTTCTTAGTTAATGTTATTGACACAGATTAGGTGAGGAAAAGAGACCCAAACTCAAAAAACATTCAGAAGCTTGCTTAAACTATTAGTTTATCCCTTCTAATGCTCTGTGGTACTACTTCAGTATGTATTTATTTCTGTAGAAATACCAGTGTGTCTGATGTGTGTTTCCTAACCCTAGCACATTTAATAGCACTTCTGAGAGAAAAGCTTACTGTGTGATTGATATCATTTTACTGAAGACACAATGAAAACCAAAAGAAACAAAAAGTAATAAAATCCTTAGTGCATCTTTGAATCTTATTTCTTTAATGATATATTGCATGATCAGAAGAACAGGAGGATGTGCAACTATCTTCTGTCTTCTAATTAAAAAAAAGATCTAAATAATGTTGCATTGAACCTCCTTTTTAGAACTTTTTTCCCTTCCTTTTTTTTTTTCTTTTTTTTTTTTTTTTCCTGAAGAAGTCCGTTGCGCTCTGGTCCCTGAATATTATGTCAGTCCAGGTTTTCCCATTATAGAAGCCCATCTGTACAGCTTTTCAGCCAGTAACTATGTGTTCTTTCCTAACTGAAACAAAATGGCTTCAGCAGTGCCTCACTTTCTGTTACCTTCACCCACACACAGGCACACTGGGCTGTGATAGCATTTGGCAGGTTTTTCAGATGTTTCTCCATAATTACTTGTGCCTGTTTTCTTTCTCATGTTTGCCTCTGTGAGAATGGCTTACAACTATGTTTATAGGAGCAATGCTCTGTAGAAAAGACCCCAAAATAACGTAAACGTTATGTTGCTAATTTATTAGCTGCTATTGTGAATTTGGAGGTAGAGTTTTATTAGGAGCACTTGTGCAAATAGTCATGGTTCATAATATGAAGCCTGAAACATCGTGTCTTTAAAGCCCCTAAATCTAAGCAGCACTAGTCAGCCTGTCATTGCAGACCATCCTTGGTAGGTTTGACAGCAAGTGGCTTTTAAAATTTTCTTACCATGGACAATAAGTAGGCTAATAGAAACACTCACCTCAACCCATGTTGAAATTGTACACTACATTGCCAGTACAGAAAAGCAAAGGCAGCAAAAAATTACCTCAAACACTAAGCAGAGACCAACATTTAGTGTGTTCTGCCCTACTTTCCTCAGCAGTCTCTGTGCAGCTGTGAAATCAGCACTGTTGAAGTGGTAGTCCCACCTGGACACCAGTGTTGGTAAATAGTTCACAGGGAGAATTGCAAAATGTAGAAGTAGACATCCCTTCTCTGTCTCTGGGCTTTTTCTGCAGCAGCTGTTGTTGATAAGACACTGCTGTGTTCATGGAGGTCGAGCAAGCATTACAGGTGATGGCTGGACATCTCCCTGGAGGGATGTACACAAGAGTAGGGTTGAAACATGACCCCTCCATTACTATGGTCCTGTCTGAGAGTCTAAAAATAATCTCTTTTCAATCTTCTGTGTTGAAACATGCAGTCAGTATGTGAGCGGGTCAGTGAGCTGCCAGCCTATGTTACACTTCAATTGTTTCCTTGTAATTAAAAAAAGAAAATAAAAAACCATCTAATTTTATGACTTAGGTGGAAGGACTGTTCCTTTTGTATTGCTTTCTCAGTTGAAAATATGCAGCAAAATATATAATAATACATAGAAATCAAAACAGCCTAAATGCACTTCTTTACCAAGAATATCAGGGCAAATATACGGTAGAGGGAAGTCTTATTAGAAAGTGCTCTATCCTGGTTTCGGCAGGGATAGAGTTAATTTCCTTCCTAGTAGCTGGTACAGTGCTGTGTTTTGGATTTAGGATGAGAACAAAGTTGATAACTCACCGATGTTTTAGTTGTTGCTAGGTAATGCTTACACCAGCCAAGGACTTTTTAGTTTCCCATGCTCTACCGACTGAGAAAGCTGCAGGTGCACAAGAAGCTGGGAGGGGGCACAGCCAAACTGGCCAAAGGGACATTCCATACCATGTGACGTCATGCTCAGTACATAAACTGGGGGAAGCTGGCCGGGGGGGCCGCTGCTCGGGGACTGGCTGGGCATCGGTCGGTGGGTGGTGAGCAATTGCACTGGGCATCACTTGCTTTGTGTATTATTATTATTATTATATTATATTTTTATTATCATTTTATTTCAATTATTAAACTGTTTTTATCTCAACCCACAAATTTTTCTCACCTGTGCTCTTCCAATTCTCTCCCCCATCCCACCGGGGGGGGGGGGGGGGGGGGGGGGGGGCAGGGCTTTGTGGCGCTCAGTTGCCGACTGAGGTTAAACCTCGACATGCTCACATAAGACTAAATATTGAATAGAAACCATATTTCCCTTCCCTGCCTTGCTAAAGCTGCTAATGAGAAATACCTGATAAGCTTCCTTGCTGTTACCTTCAGAATTCTTCTGTATCTATATTTGATAAAATATGATGTTCCGAGGTTTACAAGCTAGACACCAAGTATCCTGGGAGGCATGCATTTTTCTGGAACAGAACACAAGCAATAAATCACAGGAAAGGATGTCCCTGGAGTAAAAAAAGATAAAGCTCATGAGGAGAAACAAACAAATGTGGTAGGCATATGTGGCTATCTATACACATTCACAAAACTTAACCTCATCAAACTTTGGTCTCCTTAGTGGAAAACTTGCTGAAATGAAATCTAAATTTAAAGTTCAGTTGAATGTGTGTGATATTGCACCTTTAAAAGATGAATATTTACTGTTTCCTAAATTGATTAGTCTTTTAATGGTATTTGTGCATTCAACATCAGGTAGGGCATACTAATAGTTTCTAGTCCTACTCAAGCTAGGCATATTGGCATATTTTTCCACCAGTACATAATCATTTTGGCAATCAGAGTGTGGCCAATAGTGATTCTGGCCAATGGGTGTAGCTGCAAGAGTTCATCAGCTAGCTAAATTCCTGTCAGAATTTCCATTACACATTATTTTGCTGGTAGGGTTTTAAACATTGGTCTTTAATAGTTCCTTTTGGGCTGAAACCTGTCATGCATGAGTCTTGTGTTGTTTGCAACTAAAACTCAGTAATTTGGGATCTGAAATACCATGTTCCATGATTCAAGTTGCATTTGTACCTATACAGTCTGAATTCTTTTTTTTGTAGGTACACATTTTGGTTTTGATTTGAAATTTGACTGTCTAAAACCCACTCCAACTAATAATGATTTTCCTATTCTGTTTTTTTTTTTTCTTCTTCCTTAAAACCCACCCCAAAACGCCCAAAGTAATTTTAAGATCAAATTTGAAACCTCAGTAAATGCAGTTTCCAAGTGATTAGTGTATGAGCAGGCCATTCATAGAAAGATATTAGTCAAATGGAAGAGTTATGTGAGGAAAAGTTTTTTTGCTGAAGTATCTTCCCTCATAAGGGACAACAGTAATCAGTGAAAATCAGTATTCTTTTGTATGACAAGTAAGGAATAAATCCTTTCCTTCCCTTGATCCTATAACCCCACAGCAGCAGTGGAGAACCTTGCATGCACCTCAGCTGAGCCTGAACTGAGCGGTGCTTGCCTTCAGTAGGCTGACCAGAACAGCAAGAGCTCAAGGATGTGTTTGGGGTGTATACCCTCAAGGCCTGCTGAGCCCTGCAGAGATTGGCAAGGCTCCCTGGGAGAGCCCAGGGAGTCCCTGAAAGCCCCATGTTAGTAGCACAGGATCCAGACTCATGGGCTGTGATGCTTTTGGCCATCAGGTTTCTTGTGACTCATTTCTGAGGAGTGGGGTGGCAGGAAGGTGGCTTCCTACCCATGGAAAAAATGTATGTTCTGGTTCAGTGGTGAAATACCTAGAGAGCCCTGGCTTTCAGGCTCTGATGTTGGCATGTGGAACCCTAGCCCCCACACCAAGGATCATGGATGGTGAGCAGCTTCATCTCTACCACAGGATTTCTTGGAAATTTTGAGCTGTACCCCACTGCTGACTTAAATCCCTTGCCCTACATGCCCCTGTATGTGTCTTTCAGTTTTAGACTTGCACCAGCATTGTTCAAGTAGCTTGCGTGTGCCAGCTCTGCTGATATCTTCTCATTTTGCCACTTGGAAATTCTCCTAGAAGGAAGCCTACAGATGTAGGCATAGCCCTAGTACTGGGAGCCTGTTGGGCAGGATTCTGGTCTCTGGCAGTCATGGCAGGCAGCACATGCAGCAGGAGGGAGCCTCATGGATGTGTCTTTTGGTTGCGTGCTGCTGCATTGGGACATGAAGTCAGGTCACGAAAGGGCATAACACATTATAAGATACACTAGCATATTAAGTTTGGGCAGGTTGGAAAAACAGAAATTGCAGCAGGTTGTGTTGACAGTTTCTGTATATTTAGGACACCAGCACATATTGTTTTCTCATTTGCATCTGCATTTCCTTAACGGGATAGCTCTGTACTTCCCCTTAGAGTGGAGTCCAGGCAAAAAGCAATAGATACGCATTGGGTGACTGTGGGAGAAGGGCATGCGATACTGCACTATGGCAGTGTAAATACAGCTCAAAGCTACTACAGCATTTCAATAACTGTAGGCACAGGTGGCATCTGAACAGTGGTTTCCAGATCATAGAATCATAGAATCATTAAGGTTGGAAGACACCTCCAAGATCATCAAGTCCAACCGTCAACCCAACACCACCATGCCCACTAAACCATGTCCCTAAGCGCCTCATCTACACGTCTTTTCAATACTTCTAGGGATGGTGACTCAACCACGTCCCTGGGCAGCCTGTTCCAATGTTTAACCACTCTTTCAGTAAAGAAATTTTTCCTCACATCCAATCTAAACCTCCCCTGGTGCAACTTGAGGCCATTTCCTCTCGTCCTTTCGCCAGTTACTTGGGAGAAGAGACCGACCCCCACCTCGCTACAACCTCCTGTCAGGTAGTTGTAGAGAGCGATGAGGTCTCCCCTCAGCCTCCTTTTCTCCAGGCTAAACACCCCCAGCTCCCTCAGCCGCTCCTCATAAGACTTGTTCTCCAGACCCCTCACCAGCCTCGTTGCCCTTCTCTGGACATGCTCCAGCACCTCAACATCCTTCTTGTAGTGAGGGGCCCAAAACTGAACACAGTATTCGAGGAGCGGCCTCACCAGGGCCGAGTACAGGGCCACGATCACTTCCCTACTCCTGCTGGCCACACTATTTCTGATACAGGCCAGGATGCCGTTGGCCTTCTTGGCCGCCTGGGCACACTGCCGGCTCATGTTCAGCCGGCTGTCGACCAACACCCCCAGGTCCTTTTCCGCCAGGCAGCTTTCCAGCCACTCTTCCCCAAGCCTGTAGTGCTGCATGGGGTTGTTGTGGCCGAAGTGCAGGACCCGGCCCTTGGCCTTGTTGAATCTCATACAGTTGGCCTGGGCCCATCGATCCAGCCTGTCCAGGTCCCTCTGCAGATCCTTCCTACCCTCGAGCAGATCAACACTCCCGCCCAACTTGGTGTCGTCTGCAAACTTACTGAGGGTGCACTCGATCCCCTCATCCAGATCATTGATAAAGATCTTGAACAAGACCGGACCCAAAACTGAGCCCTGGGGAACACCACTCATGACCGGCCGCCAACTGGATTGAACTCCATTCACCACAACTCTCTGGGCCCGGCTGTCCAGCCAGTTTTTGACCCAGCGCAGAGTACACCTGTCTAAGCCGTGAGCCGCCAGCTTCTCTAGGAGAATGCTGTGGGAGACGGTGTCAAAGGCCTTACTGAAGTCGAGGTAGACCACATCCACAGCCTTTCCCTCATCCACTAGGCGGGTCACCTGGTCATAGAAGGAGATCAGGTTGGTCAAGCAGGACCTGCCTCTCATGAACCCGTGCTGGCTGGGCCTGATGCCCTGGTTGTCCCGCACCTGCCTTGTGAGCGCCCTCAAGATAAACCACTCCATAATCTTCCCCGGCACCGAGGTCAGGCTGACAGGCTTGTAGCTCCCCGGATCCTCCTTCCGGCCCTTCTTGTAGATGGGCGTCACATTGGCAAGCCTAAGATCAGCACTTGCAGGATCCCGCCTAGTTCTTTTTTTGCATCAGATGCTTAGGGAAATTTCATAGTTATTAAGTTAGTGAACTTAATTTCACCAGCCATTTGGTCTTAAACTGGAACAAATACCACAGCAGTCAGTTTGACACTAAGCATTTGGCCCCACGGCATAATGCAACAATCTAGCAATCAGTGGGGTAGTCAGTCAGAGATAACTAGCCTGCATGAAAAACATATGTGCCAGGAAGGAACACCAGGATACACTTCTGGTACCAAAATGGCTCAGATAGTCTCCCATAACAGTGTATTGTGCAGTGCAGGTATAATCAAGGCATCTAGGCCAGGGCAGGCATTCCCACTTCCCATGTTCAGTAAATTTGTCCCTCTATGTTTTGACCAAGTGCAGGAGTGCTTAAAATGCTTTGAGTCTTTTGGGGTATATTGAAGTATTTAATCTTATCAAGCATGCTCATTGAAGGCAGGTATTACTGTCATCACTGCAGATGCAGTTCTCATCACCATATCACTGAAAGTTTCTCTCAGGACTGGTATCTGAATGCTTTGTCCTTACCTCTCTAAGCAGAAAGGCAATGGGATTCAAAACCCCTCATTCTCATCTTAATGTATTTAGACACTTTGCTACCACATTTTTAATGACATCACATATAAAATGAATAGTCTTTGTGACAATTTTCTATATTTGCTTCTTCTCAAGCTTAGATCACACTTGGAGCTAAGCTTGTACTTCAGCATCCAATCCATTTTAAATGTATTTCACAGTCTTATTTTTCTTGATCAGATGTACCTAGCTGCTGCTCAAGGCATTTATACATTATTCATAAAAACAGATAGAAAAATTACATTGGATCCATATTCACAAACCAGCAAGGTTTCAAATAACAGGTAGGCATTTAGCTCTAAGCTATTAAAGTCTGTTCCAGTTTTGAAAGAACTATTACTTTTAAATCCTCATAAATCTGTGGGAAATTATAATATTGATCCTTTTATTTTTGTCTTGCTACACATTCAGTTTGTATCCTACAGAGAGCACTATGTAACTTTTCCTGAAGCAAAAGGGACAGGATCATCTATGCAGAAAACAACTATGATATATTGCATATATAAAATAACTTTATAGTTGGACAATGATTAAAAATAAAATGTGGCCTGAATTAATCTCATATTTCTGTGTTCCTACACATTGTCAAGAATCCCTGAGTAATGTGCTTATCAAGAATTGACAGAGTATTAAGCAAACATTGAATCTTTATTGCAGCTTCAATCTGGATTTATGCCAAAAAACCTCTGTTATATTGTTATTTTGAGTAACGAGAGGCATTTATAATGCATTGAAGCATGAACAAATTTTGGAGGCAACTTTTATATCTCTCTGAGGTCTTTAGTATGCTGAGACCCTGCAGCTGAAGTCTTCCAGGCCCAAGGATTTCTACAATGGTTAGATTTCAGATTTTTTTTACATATGAATTAGGGGGTTTTCACTGTATGGAGACATGTTTTAGGCACTCCCAGTCATTCTGAGAATTGTCTAGGATTCTAGGTTGGTTCAGAACCAGAATCACAGTTTCCTGGAAAACTAAAAAATTATACACACATGCACAGAAAATCCTTCTAAAGCAGAACTGTGGAATGAAGTGGTGAAATTTCAGGCGGAGTAGAAGGTCCAAAATTTTCTTTTGAAGAAATCATAGCATTTTTTTCAGCTGCTTTTACAAGCTCCCCACAATGTTGGGAAAACAGCAGCAGTACAGGAAGGGTTTGAACACTGGTCCTTCTGAGCACCTGTGGTATTAGAGAGTCCATTTGTTGAGCAGTTCTGGAGCCCCAAGGCTGGAAGCTGGTTTTCAGGCTTTCAAGTCTCAAGCAATTTGCCAGAGGAATTGTGGAGGAATTCCTCTGGCAAGCTAGAAGGAAACCAGGTACATTTATGATCAGACCTGTGTGGTTTTCACAGGAATTTTGTTGGAATTGCCATATTCCTGGGAAGCAGTTAATTTTCAAGGAACTGACGTTTTTGTTTAAAAAAACATTCTGCTAGAAAATATGGAGCTATCTCTATCACCGGGTTTGGCTGCCATCCTTAGAAGTGGTCGGCAAAGATCTCAACATTTCTGTGTAGAGAACATTATTGTTTTCCTTTGTAGAGATGAGTTAAGCACTGCCACAGACAAAAGCTTCAGTCTCCTTTACAACAGTCTGCTTGGACAGCTGGGTCTCCTCTGTAGCTCACACTCATGCATTTGGAAAATACAATTTTCCCCACATCTGTTACAGGGAAGGCAAGCATGTTGTTAGGCATTTATCTCATCATTTCAAGCAACAACAGCAGTGTGGGTTTTTCTGAGCAGAAGAGGTGGATAACAGCTTATTCTTCCTCTCTCTATTTGTATAAATAGTTCCAGGGATGCTGATGGATCTATGCCCTATAGCAATGACTGGTTTTTAATTTAAATCTGCTGTACAAATGAGGGCAAGTGCTATCCTCTTTTAATACAGTTCTCATTTTTAACAACAGAATTCTGGACAGAAAGAAAAAGAGTTTAGTATTGCTTCAATTTGGGCCTAGGCTGGAAAGATAGGATGGCCTCTTTCTTTTCTTGGTAATTCTATTATCAGCTCGGTTGATGACTATAGACGCTGCTTTTTTTCCTCAGCACATCTTTAATAATATCTTGACAAATTTGAAATGATTTAGAGCAAAAATTATCTAAGTTACAAGGTCTTTAGGGTAGGACCTATATAATTTTTGTGTGTACACACTCTGTGTAGTTGAGACATTCAAATAGAAAATAATGCATCCATAATGGTACACAGGTGATACATCTGTATGCGGCGTCATAGCAGATTGTCAAAATTCTGTGCTCTCCCTTTTGAACAAAACCCAGCGTAAATACTTCATTCCAGAGTGGACTGGTCACAAACTGAAGATCTATATTGAATTCCTGTAAAAAAGGCATAATGGTCTTTGGCATTGGAAATTCAAATGCCTGGCAGATGGACTGTATTCAGTTCACAAGCAAAAAGATTAATATTTTCTTAATTGCCAGTAGTGCAACTGAGGCTGGTGCCTGAAATTCAGGAAGAGTATATTTGGTCACATGCCCACAGTCATAAAGATGCTGCCCTTAGAATTAAAATAGGGAATATTTTATGTACAACTAGATGTACAACTAGAAGGAAAACATTGCTTTCTGTTGCAATTAAGGAAACATTAATTGGTTTTCTTTGGTCTTATCATTGGTTTAAGTAAGTGAGAACTGAAATTCAAATGGTGAGGAGATCAACTGCTCAGTTTGATCAACTACCTGACTGACCAGTGCCTTCTTCACTGCAGATTAGCACTGCATTTTTACACTGACATAGTCATAATTTCCAGTTCTGCTGGTGGATGAGGTTGATTTCCATAGCATCTCAGGAGTCTTTTCCTGATAGGAGTACATGAGGAATACTTCAGGCTAAATTAGATCTAGTTGAAAACGTAACCATATTTGTCTCATGGAATAGTACAGGCTTTGTTTGGAAATATCTTCTCCCTTAATAAATACTGCTTTCAATTCTTTTTTTTTTTAATGGGAAACTGCAGTAAAATGCACAGAAAGGGGGTTGTGTTTTTTTTGTGGGATTTTTAAAGCCCTACATATCCAGTTTTGAATTTTGTTTTCCCTTTTCTCCCTCATTTGGCTATGAAATAAAAAAAAAAGTATGTCATCTGGGACTTTCATGTATGTGTTGCCTTTTAGTCTAACTTTTCAAAACTTTGTCAAGCTTAGAAATATAATTATGGGAAAAAGAAAAAAAGATTTGAAACTTTGCCACTGTGTACTTAAAGTATGGAGACATTTTTAAAAGACAAAGGGAAGAGGCAAAATGTGAACATTATTAATTTTATTGTAGCTAATATCAAAGTAAAGGGGGGAACAACACCAGTTTAAAAGTCTGATATTTAAACATTTGTGTTTTCAGTGTTTTGTAATTTTTTTCAAACTCTTGTTTGAAAAACAATACATAGCTTTAAAATTTGCAAGTATTCGCTAAATGATTTTGCAATAACTTAACGAGCTGTAGAAGAACAGGAACCATTTTAAGATCATTAGATATGAGCTTAACTTGGTCACCTTCTCAATGCTGTCAGGTCCAATTCTTCAAGGACCAGAAAGTACTCAGCAATGACCGAGTACTACTTTGGTAATGTAGTTCCATTTATATCAATTAAGCTGTAGGAATCTATCCCAGCTGCTGATCTGACCTACATTTAGTGCCTGTCAATAGCAGCTATGAACAGGTTTTAGTCTTGTTATCACTAAAGAACCTCACCGTTAAATTAAATTAGTTGTAACATAGAACACCCAAGAAATGAAAAGGCTTCCATGACTGAAAACTTAGCCAAATAACGGCTTATGAGCCATTAAATAAATTATATTTGGCTTCATAGCAGGACAGAACAGAGAGATAAATAATTCAAATATATTTCTGCCAGACAGTCTCAAAAATTTTGAAGACACACTTTTTTTTCTTTTTCTACAAGAGAAAACCACAAGGAACTGTGCAGTTTGTCCATGTCTCTTTTTAAGCATCCTATTAATGTGGTGTACTGACACTTGATACAGCTTTTGAAGTGGCATTAGCTGCATACTTGGGAGGAGCAAAGCTTCTCAGTATCTTATTTTGTTTTGCAAAATGCAAATTTTTTTCATTGGAGCCAGGGACTTTTGAGTTTTGTTTTTCACAGAGATATGTTTGCTCATTCAACCTGACAAAATTTATTCTTTGTTTTTTAGTTCAGTTTCTAAAGCTACCTCATAGCTAGTCTCAAAAAAATTCTGTCCACAGTTAGCTATTGCAATGTGGAGTACTAGAATGTGACATACTATTACGAACTTAAATAGAAAATGAATGTGCAGTGGTCAATATTGACCACTTATGTAATGCTCAGTTTTGAATAAAAAAGCTTTCCCTTAAGACATTCAGAAATGAAAATGTTATTGAAATTGTTGACATGTTTCCATCGCATTTTTAAGAAGTATGGATCAAAAGGTGAAAGCAGCCATAAAACTCATGCAAAATGGTAACATCTTTCACAGAATTTCAATACCAGCAAACCTTACATCTTCCTGCAGAATCCACTGGCGCCATCTTCCCATGCAGAGCTAGCTCCACTATGGTGCAAAAGCAGTATTCTGTATATTTTAACTCCATCCCACACTGAAGTCCCTTAGTACAATATTCTTTGGCTGTCATTCACTAACCAGAGGCCAAATCCTCTATGTTTGTGTAACTTGGTAAAAGAGAACTTTTAAAGTTCTATTCAGTTTAAAGAAGCTTCTGCTTCTAGGTCAGACAGACAATAACTCTTCTCTATTGTAAAGCCTTACATGCTGGATCAGTAATTCTAGGCCACCTGAACAATAATATCTGAACATTATGGTATCATTTATGCATTCCCAAGGAACTAAAATGATTGCCTAAAGTACTTTTTTCAGTCAGTCTTCAGTGAGGTCAGTTTTTTTTTCCTTGAATAGTTCTCCCTTGAAAATTTGAGGCAACATAAATGAATTGCATATGTAAAGACTCAGATTCACATGTCAACTTATCTCAGCCAACACTTAAATTTCTGTTCACTATCCAGCTATGGATATACAAATGTAAGAATTCATTTGTCAATGCAGATGACTTGGGAAAATGTGCCTACCATCTTGAAATTATACATAACTATTTTTATAAGGAATAAACATGTATATGATTATTTCAGCAATCACTTGCTAGCACTTCTAAATTAAATATTCATGTTTAATACTACTCAGGTGTTCTTTACATCTTGCATGAAATAGATGGTCATCTTTCCCAATCAGAAATGTCTAGGTTATTCCTACTCTATACAGGAAAGGAGCTTTAAACTCCTAACAAATTCCATTCTCTTTTATCAGTGATGCCTCACTGTGTTAGTCTGGCATGTGATCAGGTTATGAAGTAGAAAAGTGAGACCCAGAAGGTGATCACAAGGTATCTGTATCCATGTTAGCGAAAAAAAGTTTTCCATGGATTACATTTTACCTAGCCTTAAAATCTGCCTCTGACAGAACAACAAACAGCAGAGCTCCTGGACTTTGAGGTTGCAAGGCAGTCTGAGAACTCAGAGTTTTGCTTTGTAGGAAAACTGAGATTGATCAGCTATAGGGATTTAAAGCACATGTCCCTGGTTTTGCTACTTAAGGACAGGCATCCAAAACATGTCACTAGAAAATAGGAAAAATTGATTCCAAAATATCTACCATCAATGCCTAGGGGGAAAAATCAACAAACAAGCATCTCAGATCTTGCAGTCATGTCTAGAGATGTAAAGCAGGTTTTCTAGTCCATTAAAATTTTGCTCAGATGTTTTTAGTCTGAACTGGATGGATGCCAGGAATTTTCTAATTTCTGGTAGAAATTATCCAGAAGTTTGAAGAAAACATTGTTTTGGAAACATCAGAATATGCAAGGTCCTCCCTAAAGGAAAGTTGTTATACACTCTGGCTACATGCTGCAATTGCTCTGTTAAACTGGCAGGCTTGTCTGGTTTATCTCTGTGAATGTCATTTTCAATGGGCAGTAGGAAGAGGTCCTAAAATCTTTCACCTCAAGTCCTAGGTGACTTCATTCGAGGAGAATTTGCAGCATGTCCACTGTCAAGCAAGAATTCTCACTCGCGAGAGCTACAGAGCTTCAGGTTGGTCCTGGATTTTCCAGACTCTGAATCTTAGCTTTGCAACAGGTAGCCCCAAGTGTAAGAACCTGTAAAAAATAAAAGGAAAGCAGGAAAGAAGGAGTGGGCTGCCCAAGAGCCAGAGCCTGGGAGTAGGCTGGGCAAAGGTTTACTTGAGCCCTGTCCTGAATCCAGTGTCCCTTAAGTCTTCAGAATAAAACACACTAGTCCTGAAAATTGTTGGGGTGTTTTTTTGGTTCCTTGGTTGGTTTTTAAAGTCTTTCTTTTTTTTTTTTCTCTTGGAAAATTTCCAGCTAGCTCCTCTGTGGAGTGAATTAAATTTAGGTGATGCATGTTGGTCCTGTTATTGGCTAGAAGCCAATTTTCCTTAGATATTCTGTAAATACTTGGAAATAATTTCTCTGAACAGAAAATCAGTGTCCACCAGGATGTTACCAAATGCTTGACCGCACTCAGGAAGATGGAAAAGAGTTAATCACTGACTTAAAAGTAGCAGCTGACCAGGTACTAGCGACTGCATTTCATACAAATCAGTTTATATATTTGGAACCTTAAAAGGACCAGTTTACCAAAATTTAATGTCATGTTGCTGTAAGTGGCAGGGACCATAAATTCAAAAGAGGAAATATTCATGGAAACTGGCAACTGATTAGACAACCCACTGGATGCTCAAAAAGACATGGTTTCATAAACATAAAGAAGTTACGCTGGGCAGAAATTATCCTGGTTGTAAGAAAGTGTTAGAACTGTGCTACAAAATAGAATACAAAAGAAAACAAGTTTTCTGATTAATTTAAATAATTAATGGCAATTAATATAGCTTAAAAGTTTAAAAATGTGTCTGGCTAACAACAAACTTAAAGACGGATTATACCAAGACAATCAAAAGATGTTTAAATCACAAAGAACAAAACCAGGTGGTTTTGCAGATGGTAGAATCATGGACCATCAATGCAAAACAGGTAGAAATAGTCAATAGTTATTTCTATTCTGTGTTTGGAACTAAGCTCCAGCTATCATAAATTTATAGAATAGAATTACATTATAAAATAATTAGAAAATCTACCTCCTGCAGTAGAGGGGGGAATGAAACAGCATTTGTTTCCCCCCCCCCCCCCCCCCCCCCCCGATCAATAGACCTAGATAACTAACTCTCAAAAACATTAATAGAACCAACAGAGCAATATGACAAGCCACTAGTGTGTTTGATTTTTTACAAACCTTGTAAGTTATTATACTATTATATAGTTTATCCTTTAGTCTAATGCTTGATTCTACCTACTGATTTCTTTTTTAGAAGTTATTCTAAAGAAATTTTATTGAGAGCTATAAAACATACTTATTTTATGGATATATCTATCCCACCCATTGAGGGATATTGCTCCACATGTTGAGGGGTTGATGGGTTAGGTAGGTCAGTTTCATGAGCTTTTCTTTATCATCTTTCATTAATTTTCATATTAAGTTATTATTCTGTTCTGAGAGTATTTTGGTGGGTAGGAGTTTATATTCATTTCTTCGGTCTGAAGCTGGAGCATTTCCTGCATCATTACAGAGCTGAGACATTGAGTTCCATTGGCCAGTGGACAGTAACTACTTAGCAGATGTCAAATCACAAACCTCTCTTACAAAAGTTGTGGAAGTGCTAAATTGGCAGAGGTTGAGATGAAGTCACTGTATTTAACTGATGCTTTGCCATAACATCCTTAAAGTCCATGATCAAACATATCCCAATGCATTATGCAGCTGCTCAAATATATCACTGCTTAGACAGCAGTATGTTTTTATTGGATTCAGCCCATGCAAATACCCTTCCTAGGGGTAGCATTTTACGCAAATTGTATTAATTTTTTCCATGAGCTGTTAGGCTGGAAGTGAAGTCTCCTGTAGAAGAAATAAATATGATCTAAGATCACAGGTTTTATTTATTGCATTTCAGTCAGGAAAAAAATTTAAAAATATGTTTATTGCATTACTAATTAAAACAAATAACTGTAGGAATAGCAATGCCACAGGAGTATCCTCTCCATTTTCTAGTCATTTCAGCTAGAAATATCCCTGCTATGTTGTACTTAGGTCCTGACCTTCTTATATTTTATGATAAAAGGATGTTTTTGCCATTGAACTCTCTATTCAGCATAAAGAACTACTGTTAAACCTTATATCCACTGTAAAAGGTTTCTTTTCATGCCTGCCTGCTATGTCCTTTTAAGCCACTGTGATTATAGTCTGTAACGTCTCATGGCTCACACTTCATCACCAGAAATAAAACTGAAATAGCTCTTCGCCTAATTTTGTCTGATAAATTTGGCTGTATTTCTCTGAGGTAAAGAAATGGCAAGTTTTAGGTGAAGACTCTATAACGAGAAGCCTAAGCTGGTAAAGCCATTTATATTCAGTTATTAAAAGATTACGAAGAGCTCTTTTCATGATGAAGAATAAAAATGAAATTGGATGGTGGCAGTGTCATGAACTGGTAGACAGAACACCTCAAAGCCACAGGCATGGAAGAGAAGCAACCTAAAAAGAATAATCTCCTTGCTTGTAAACACTCACTGGGGATAGTAACCTAGTGGAGGCTGCTGTGTGCCATCCGCAGCTTTGGCCGTCTCTGTGTGGAGTGTGTGAGCGTCATCCACAACCACCGGCCTTCTACCTATAGTGGTGCTTTGTGGAAGGCTCAAAAACTGCTGCTTACCTAAACAGGATTTGTGATAGGTTATGATTTCTGAATGCTTTTGTGGCACCTTGCAGCTGCACTCACACATAGTTGTCATTTTTGCATTGTTTCAGTCATATGTTTTACAGTATGGTGTTATGCGCCATTGCTTCGTCACAGATGAGAAGTAGAAAGTTGTAGGACAGGAGAAGGAAATGAGCATCTGAAGATGGAGAATTAAAGGGTGTAACTTGGCAAATGCTTATAGGAGCTCTGTTGCTGGAGAAATCGTATTGTGGAATTATACTCAGAACCTGGAATTAAACGTAGCTGCAGGAGACTTCCCTGAACACTGCCAGACTCCTATGACAGTTCACCTGTAACCAGAAGCACTGCCAGCATGGATGTGACTATGATCTGCATGCAGGAATGGATTATGGGAAAACTGAAGGCAGTAATGTCTTTTCCAACTGTAGAAGATATTTGCTCTTCTGCAAAAAGCTACTGTAAAGTAAAGAGCCATTTTGCTGCCAGACAGGAATCTTATCAAATGCTTAGATATGACATAATATATAATTTGCTTCCATAAAAGTAAATTGTGCTCAAACAAGCACATTTAATCTTATTTAAAAAAAAAAAAAAAAGCCGGAAAGGACATTGGCACAAGAAAAAGGTTGGTTGATTATTTAAAAAAGAAGTTATTTTATCTTAGCTACCATTGGAGAATGTGGTAAGCATTATGATTTAGCTGGTTTAATGTTTCACTTTAAGAACTTTCCAACAGAGTCCCTTCCTGCCCGACACATTCAGCTGAGGCTCCCCTGGGTTTTTTGATTCATAGGTACAACCGTTTCTCTGACGTGCCTAATGTCCCTGGCCATAGGAAGCTTTGGCATTAACAGGTACAATTCCCTCTGAAGCCCATGAGATATCCGCTGAAGTTGAGAGCTGGGTTTTACTCCTGAACTGTAAGAGGACCAAGAAGTTCCCCATATAGTGCAGCTATATCTTGAATCTTTGTTCTTCTTGTAACTAGAAACGGTATTTGCAGCTTGCTGTGAATATGGCAGCATGGTACAGGGATATAATTGCAAAGGAAAACATGATGAATGACCTTGTGTGCTATCTTCACTACTGTTTAGCTTTGATGGTTTTACATGTGTTATTACTTTCTCTCTAACAATTTAATCTTGTACATTCGCCCTTGAATTTGACACTAATGTATACAACATTTGTTGGGGCTTTTTTTCCCAGATGGGGAAAATCGTTGTTACAGAACAAAAAACAAACAAAAAAATTCTTAAAAAAAATATAACTTGGCTTTGATCCAGTCAAAAAAAAAAAAAAAGAGCTTGCTGTCATTATTAGCAAACCCAAGGGGACCATAAAATCTTCACTGGTGCCCAGATGAAAACATTTGCTTTCTGCTCAAGCTGTTATTTTAAATCTGTCTAAAATTTAAATTTAAATAAGATGTGTCTAAAAAAACTTGTTGAATTGATGTTTTCTTTAGATATTCTTTATCTCCTACTGAATAGAGATTCTCCCTATAAATTATACTTATGGGAAATAGTTTGCTTTTGTCTCCAAGCTGTCTTGCATTTAGGACATAGAATAAAATCAGTAGCAGTTCTCTTGCAAAACACCTGTTGCAACAGGGCCGTGTTTTATTTTCTACCAGTTCTACCAATCAGTACTTTCAGTATTTAAAAACATATTTCTAACTTTAAAAGGGGATTAAACCGTTGCTAATAATTTAATGAAATCATTAGCCTTTCCATTTAGCATTAGGAATTCAATGTTGTGCCTCTGAGAAAGTGACCTCAATATAAATTGGATCAGAAAGAACCAAAAATAGAAATTCTCTGGAAACAAAAGGCAGAAAGTAGGGAATTTCTTTCTTGCTGAGCCAATTGCCAAAAAAAAAAAAAAACAGGCTAATGAAGTTCACTAGATTTAAAAAAACCCAAAACAACATACTTAGATTAACTTGAATATTCTCAATACTATTTACTTGCCTTTTACCTGCAGAATATATCTGTTGTCCTTTTCTCCATTCTCTGTCTACAGCATCTCAGTTTTTGCCTGTCTCTGTAAACTTCTCAAGCTGCTGTTTTCAGAAAATGTCTTTTTAGAGGACCTTTGCTACCCTGGGGAGTTTCTCCCAATTGTGCTCTCCTGCCATTCTTCTGCTAACCTTGAAGAATCTGCACACATGTTCCCATCCAGTAAAATTTTTTTTCCTCAGTCTTGGAAATTTATTTCAGGTTGTTAGCATGGTAAGCTTAACTAGAAAGACAAAGAGATAAGGTGTGGGATATTATTTTGTTGCTTGGATACCATCAATCAAACATCCAGTCTAGACTACGGAAGATGGTACTATTTTTCTTCCTTCTACATTTTTCTCTTGAAATTTGTAGGGCTTTGTGTTGGCGTCCTAACGTTGATCATATATGTGTTCAATGGGTGTCATGGGCAAGGCTGGTAATGTTCAATTAGATGCCCATTGTGAAACTATTAGTGGGGAATTTAGCCTTTTCATGTTTCAGCACAGAAACTGAGTCTGTCTGCTGTCACCAGAGAGCAGCTAGGTAGAAGAAAGAAAGATTTCAATACTGGCTGCAGAGAGATTGTATCTATAGGGCTTGGATGTTTTAGATGTTTACCTCTGGTTTAATATAGTATCATATATACAAGTATTACCTGTAAGAGGCAACAGGTTTTAATTAAGTTAGAGCATATTCCTGAAAGTAAACCCATGATTTTAAGTGATTGTCCAAGTAAAACTGTTTCCATGAATGAGGGCTTTAGAATGCAGGTCAGTAAATACCGTGCTTTCCCCTGCTGATGCCTCACTGTGGAGGGATGACCAGAACAGAAGGATCTTTCTTCAACCTCAGGGAGCACCCAGTTATTCTTGTCTCCTTGCCTTGGAGATGGATGTAGTTAGGAATCACAGTGATGTCCTACTTTATGAGCTGGGACCTTCTCCCAGTTTCAAGAGACAGTTTATTATTATGAAGACTGGTAAATAACGTACATTATTTTTCAACATGATTAAAACTTGGAATGAATGTTGATCATACAGCTCCACTGGAAAATAATTCAGTCATCGTAGATAATTATTTTAGGTGATGACACATTTCCATGGATATTGCCATGTTGCATGGATATTTTCCATAGGGCATCTTTGTAAGTGCTTGGTTTATTAAGTGCTGAAGATATTTTACAGAATATACATTGTGTGTGGTGTTTCTCGGATAAAGAAATTAAGCCTCTCTTGTTCTTGTTGAATCGCCTGTTACTCCTATTACATTTTAATAAGAGCTTGCGAGGAAAAGTTTTGTTTGAAATTACCACTTAGTGAATTAATAAAACTTGAGTCAACATTGCTAAATCCTGCCTTTTATTTAAAAAACTTTTATATCTAATGTGATTTTCCAGAGGAAACTCAATACAAATATACAACATCCATGTTCCATGTGATTTTTTTCATTACGGTCTTTGATGGCTATCAGGATTTTCTTTTGGTGATTACTAAAGCCAAAGCTTTAAATAAATCTTTTCAAATAAACAAGTATCTATTGTTATGTTCAAGTGCTTGTGTGGTCAAACCCTTCTCCTGAATAAACTTTGATTAAATTTCTGTCACTTATTTATGTGGAATTTTATTCTGTTTGAATATTTGAATCTGATGTTTCCTTCTGGTCTGTCAAGTTTCCACAAGTACCAAAATTACAGTACCAAGCACTTATAATTGTAACTTATAAATCAATCTAATGTGTGCAGAGACCAGATAAGTGTACATCAGTTCAGGTTTCTCATCAGCATTTCTGATGCTAGATACTGAACAACAAAACTAACATTGGCTCTCAGCAGGGGTGGCTTCGAGGAAAAATTATAGACAACTCTTGGGTCTTATTTTTCAACATGGATCCTCTTCATATATAAGATGAATCTGTTTTTCCAAACAAATATTTACTAAGAATACATATTACAACAACTTCTCTTGTGAATATAAACGTGTTTTGAAAAGTTATGCTTTGGTAGAGTTAAACCACACTCTGTAAGTGAAAGAAACTGTCCCAGTAAAAGGACAAAATTTAGTCAGCATAAATGAGCCTGAATAAAAGTTTTTAAAAAGCACCTGCTAAATTAAGGCCCACTGCTCTCACCGTCCCTGAGCAACCCAGGTCTGCTGGCAAAAATCAGTAACATAAACATTGCCTAATATTACTTCACCCTGCACCGTTTTACTACTGTCAAAAGTTAGCTATTTTGTAATATCTAACATTTTTCTTCAGTTAGTCTGACCACAGGAGCCAGGAGATAGAGGTCTACCAGCAATTTTCCAGATATATGTATTAGTTGCTTTATAACAATGCTGATGGTGAGCACTAAGCTCAGCAAACTGTCTTCTTTCAAGGAATCAGTTAATTTCTTTTGTTCTAATGTTATCCAATGATTTGATTAAAACATAAAGAGCTGCCTAATATTTTTCTAACTATTTCTAATATTTCCTACACTTTTGTAACTTTTATGCTTCTATATGGATTTATTTTTTTGTTAAAGCCTATGGATGTAAATTAATATTGATTTGACAATTAGCAGTTTCACGCAAGGGTGCTGATACTGCAAGTCTTTTTAGAAATTGTCCAACTCACAAGAGAGGGTTTACAGGGCAGTTAGCAGGGTTGTTTGATGTTGTGTCAGAACATCTGGGTTTAGCACCAGCATAACACTGTCATATGGAAGCAGTACATTTCCTTAAACTGGCATTTGACTTTGTTTTACAGAATTCTTATTACAGAATTTATAGAAGATAATAAACATAAAATGTCTTTACAGCTTAGTATAAAAACATCTGTATGGTTTATTTCAATGTATAAATTTATTTTCTTGCTTGTTCTCAAGTGCTTTTAAAACAACAAAGAGATGAACCTCTGTATTCAAACATTAATTAGATTTAAAAAAAAAATTATTGACTGTCAATCAAACCTGTAAATTTGTCCACCGAATTCTTCCAGTTGTGATTAAAGGGTCTTGGGAGCAACTGTTTTCAGGAGTCATGCAAAATAGTCATCAGAGCAGAGGCAGAAGATGAGTTTCCTCAGTGCCCGAGAGATGCTGTCGATAAGAGGGAACATATTTTGCAACCTAAGGCGCATTGCCCGAGTCCAAACCTAAAGCCAGACTACAAGGAACAAGTAAACAAAGAAAACCTACTTCGCTGTTTGATTTTTTTTTAACGAACAAATCCTAATGCAAGTGCTGGCAGATTCCTTTTTCTGAATTGTCAGAACTGAATGGCATTTTTCTACTTTCTCTCTTTATATTCTCTCTTTCTCTCTCCTGTCCAACTACGATGTGCATGTACATACAAAAAAGATGTACTAATGAAGATCTATTACCCCTTAGATAGCGTCATGGTGATTAGGGCACTCTCTAGAGGTAGGAAAGGTTGCTCAAACTCTCTTCAAGTTTCTCTAGCTCAGAGAAAGGAATGAAATAAGAATTTTTACTGTTCTCGGTGAGCAACAAAATATTTGGACAATCCATATTTCAGAGGCAATCTGTAGTGTTCCTGCAGTATTGCCTGTGGACACAGGAAATTATACACTTAAAAGGCATCTGAAGCTGAAAATGAGAATGTAGTATAACCGACCAGTGACGGTGGCAAAACTTCACTTTCATTTACAGTAGGGAGAGGTGGGCCACCTTCTTGATTTTGTTTATGGGCATCTGGTTTTCATCTTCAAGTTTCTTGTCCTTTTATTTTTAAAAATAAGTTTAAAATGCCTCCTTTGGTGTGTGTAGGGGGAAGGTTCTGGATTGCTTTTGTTAGGATCTTACACCATTTTTTTTTTTGCTTGTCTGGGGAAAAAAAGTGTTTCTTTGTTTATTTGTTTGTTTCAGGCTGACTTAGGATGTTTTCGGTTTTCAGTTCAAACACTGGAAGAAAAGTCCTCTCCAAACCTGCCCCACACCCCCAGCCCTCTTTGTGTAACTTTACACCAGAACAGAACTATGAGCCAGTTTGTCTGGGCCATATTCCCAAGGACAGTCTGATATTTTTCGAGTATCTTCACAGAAAAAAACCCAGTAACAAAAGGAATGCATTTTTTCAATTTTAATTCCAAATGGAGACAGAAGGGGGGAAAATGAAATCTGTATGTGCTGAAGAGCAAAAACTGGTAGAAGAGGTAAATAATCTTCCAAGTTTGCACAGAGTAGAAACAAGGCATTATAACAAAATTATATATTTAAAAATATAGTTCTTTTAAACTTCTTGCTGACTTAAATTTCAGCTTCAGTGAGGCTCAAGATCTTGCTAAAGAAATGTCTTTTCCTTGTTGTTTGTGACAGGAGAAAACAGCACTATTAATGACAAGAAATTATTAGGGAAATATCTTGGCATTTTTAATGTAAGAAAGGAAGCAAATCATAGTCATATGTATCTTTTGTCTGGCTTGGAATTATCTCTATCGTGTTGGAAGTTTTTATTCGGAAGTCTGTGTTGACTCTCATGATTAGGGCCAGAAATCCTACAGCTGACAGGAAAGTGACCTATAAATAATGACATATGATGGACTTGTCATATAGTCACTAAATGAAATATTCTAGTACCTGTTTCCTTTGTCTTGTTTCTCAGTTTCCGTCTTCTTTAAGGTTATTCCTTTCAACATGACCCACTAGCTATCTAGTAGGAATGGTTTTCTTTGTCTTGTACATGTATTCCATTTTCACCAGAAAAGTACCACTGAACATATTATTGAAATTATTTTTGTGAACAAGAACTCCACTTGAATATAATTGGATATAGTTAGTATCGGATTTCCAAGTCAAAGTTAAATAATTTTTTTTTTTAAAGTTAAAGTTTATAAATACATGCATACGGACATTTAAAAAACAGGACTAGGAGTTGCTTACAATGCAGTATGAATTATTGAGTTTTGAGCAAATGAAAAAGTAAGAATTTAGTAAGAATATAAATTTACAACACATCAAATACATTATAGTAATTACTTACATGCATTCTCTAACTACCATGCTGCCATAAAGAAAATCAGCCATCTCATGGTAGCAGCCCATCTTCATTCTCTTAGCCAATAATAAAACAGTCTTTCAGCTGTTTTACAGCAAGGAGTAAATTATTTCATTTCATTTACTACCGGTGAAAAATGTCCATATGGGATCATAACATCATGTAGCGATGCTCTCTGAGTTTGCATCCCAGCTTTTTGCATGGTAAATTCTGTGGTCATGTCTTTAATGATATGAATCCAACACTTCCCTTGATACCTTTAATTGATAATTCCTAAAAGGATCTGTGCCAGGTCTGTCCACAAAAATGGGCCATTCTTGTTATTGAGGTGGAGAAAGATGTTAGGAGAGAGAAATCCTAGCACCACTATAGTCCATGTGAATTTTACCATTGAATTCACTGAATCCAGGGTTTCACCCCAAACTTGCAGTTCAGATCTCCCTTGTTTACTCTGAGTAATGAGGCAAACAGAAACACCCATGCCAAATGTGCTTGGTTAAAATGCTTTCAGCAAGCCTGCCAAAAGCGAACTCCCCTTGCAACACAGTTCAGTAAGCATTATACATGTAGCATTAGCAGTTGATACTGCGTGAAAGAAGAACCATAAAAACTGGGGTTTGTGCCATCTAAGCTTCTGTAAAACTTGCAGAAAATTCATGTGGGCAAGCAAATTAGGGTAGGCTTAATGACAAGTAATAGCTCAGTTATTTTGACCTTTGTTTTGGTTTATAAGTTTACGTTGTCTACAAGAAAAGATGGTATGACTTTTTTTTAGCAAGCTTCAACAAATGAGGAGATACAGCAATAGACTGTGAAAGGCATGCTGTAACAGTGCTAGTATTAAAAGCCCTACAAATATCAATGGTGAATCAACTTTCTATTTCTTTTCTTCTCTAATCAGCTGTACAAAACAGTCCTGGAGAGTTATAGTACAGTAGCTGAAAGAAAGCAGATAGAAGCACAAGATAGCTGATATAAACAGAGCAGCCATAAATGTGTACAATGAGGGAACCAGTGGTTTCATACTTGTACTCCATGAATTTGCTTTAATGGCCACAACTGTGCTGGATGAGGTCAGCTACATTTCAGTCAAACTTTTCATACTGGGGTATTTACCCTTTGGATCCTATTTACATACTTATT
>NW_008824718.1:382633-393473 GCF_000699105.1 Pygoscelis adeliae | reverse complement strand
TTCGTTAGAAAGAGGGTAGATTCCACACTATTACCTTGATAGTCTGAATGGCATGTATAGTATTAAAAATAATATTAATATTAAAATAAGTTATGATCACTCTGTGATGGCAGAAGAATGAAAGCACCTGAATATTCCCAATGCACCAAATGTGTCCTTTCAGACTGTTCAGGTATCACCTGGACAGCTAAAGGAGTCCACTGCATTCAGTACCTGATTTCTAGCTCTTCATCCTTGTGTAAAACAAAACTCTTCACAATATGACAACCAGCTCGCTATAGTGAAGGGATAACCAGCTATCCTGAAGGTATAGCTTCTCGTCCAGACAGCTAGTGTTTGGTTGCTGCAAAGGATACAGAAAAGGTGATATAAAGAGTACACAGCCTATAATGAAATAAGTCAGTGCGTGCATACTTTAATCTGTAAAAAACCCTTTACCTTAATAATAATTGAAGGAAATAAAGCCTTTGGATTTATCACCATTTGCCTCGTTGAGAGGGCCTAAGTTTTTTCAAGCTTAGGCTCTCTAGCTTCCAGGAGAATAGCGAGCAATTAGTTTTAATTTTAGGATATTTCTATAAGCACAGGACCCAAAATTTATACAGGGGTGCTTGGCCTATTATCCATCTGTTAGTAAACAACACTTCTTTTCCAAGTGATGGCTGGTCATTTCCTCATTTGCCCATCTGCTTTTGTAACCTTTCATAAAAGGATTGGAAAAACCCCTGTTTTGTATACTTAGCTAAGACATCTGAGATCCTGAACCATTTCTCAGTCTCCTTTAGATGCATCATTTAAAACCACATCTAGTAAGCTGTTAGGGGTTAGTAGCACACCAGAAATATGTAGATTTTCAATGATGCAGGAAATAAATAGAGTTTGAATTTCTTGGTCTTACCATTACAGAGACCGTTACTCAGCAGAAAATATTTGTTTGCAAAAAAGCTTTATTTTCCAGATGTGAGTTTCAAGGTGGCATCAGTACAAAAGATTTGAAATGCTTTGCCTTTTTAGCAAAACAATTTTAACAGCTGATTTTCTGATTAACTTACAGCACTTGCCAAAGCTTTTGCATAATTCTTCAGTTCTAATATATATGACTGAATAGTAGCCTGTGGAGTAATGTCAAGTAAACGCATATTTCAAACAAGAGCAGGGGGAAATGTAATTTTCCACCCACTAACAGGCTGACCATATATTCAGAAGTGGTATTTGGCAGGAGCTTGGTTCAATAAGTTATGAATAGCTGCTGCCCACTGTTTTACTACATCCCCTACACAGGGCTGCAGCGAGGACCCGCAAAGTCTACAATTGCAAAGGGGACCCAAATTCCAGGATTGTAGGAGTCCAATATATGAGATCAGCAGGAGAAGTACGAAGCTGGCAATGAACAGCGAAGAAGCAGAATTCTAATCAAGACTGAATTAATGCTGACGTGATGATTTGAAATCCAGCTTTAAAAATAAAACAATAACAGATCTGGCTCGATACAGTCTGATTTTGCCACCCAGCCTGAATTACTGTTGACAGCTCATAACTTTATTGCACCAGCATGCGTGGTTGCTGTCATTGTGCCAGAAATTTGAGACTTCTGAAATTCAAACTCGGAAGGAGAGTAGATCATATCTGAATATAAACAATCAAACAAAAATTTCTGTGGCAGAGGCTTGTTTACCACATCTTCAGATGGGCAGCTGAGAGAGTCTGGATGTTGCTGAGTATGAATTCCATAAGAAAAGAATTATATGGTGCTATTAATACTTAGCAATTTCCATCTGTAAATCTGTACAATGAAACTGAGCATTTTTCCTCTACCTTATGGGTTTAGAAACTAACACGTACACCATTTAAAGAGAGATTTTGCAAAAGGGCATGAAAAAGGAGTCTGAATCTCAGTTCCCTACTGTGGCAGAATCCCAAGCTCACATAGGACTTCATCTAGGAAAAAACAAAATAAAACCACTGGAAAGTCTTCCACTGATTCCAGTTGGATTTGAAACAGACCTACAACAAGTCAGCTGCAGATCTCAGAGACAGAGAGGCATAACAGAGCCCTTCCTACATCCTCTAGCTAATGGCCAAAGCGAAACAGTGCAACAGTAACTGCTTCAGACAGGTATAACTTAAATCAAGGGAGTGAACTTCCATATTATTTTCTCCCTTGAGACACTGCAAACTGTTCTAATGTAGTAAGAAATACGAGCTGATTTTATGATATTAAAAAAAAGTCCTTATATACATGACCTTTTAACCTTAACTAAAATGGGCACTGTGAGGATGCTGCTGGAGAGAAGCACGCACCACAGATATGAGCACCATGAGCTATAGAGTGTGGGTTCCTCTCTTTGTGATGGGGTATTGCTTAGCTGCAAGAGCAGCCCCTCTGCATGTTTGCTAGCTTGCTTTTGAAATGGCTTAATCTTGAGAATGGTTGTCAGTTTGTGTGAGCAGCTTTGGTCTGTGCGTGCAGCCTCCCATCATGTTGTTGCTCTGATATGTGCTATCGTACTTTCCTTTCAATGTTTTATGCCCTTTGCAGTGTTTCAGTTTTTCCCTTCTGAAGGTACTGAAGGGTACAATACTTATGGGTCTGGTGGAGGACCCCAAACTGCAGTCCTTCATTTAACAGCACTTAAGGAGTAAGGATGAGATGCTGCTTCCTTTATTCCATTCTACTGCTTGGTATTTCACAGCAGACTCATGCTCAGGTCACCAAAATCCACTGGAGGGTTATTTTTCCTCTCTACCTTGTGCAGAAGTGGAAAAATATCAATTAGAAAGTGTACTGATGCTTTCTGAATAGGACTTCTGAGTGCAAAGTGCAGTCCAAAAGACATTGGGAGAAAAAAGACATAGTTATAAAGAGCATTGCAGAGAATAAGGTAACAGTATGATAGTATGTGCCTACAGGCTGATTGCATTGAAACAAACATCTCATTAAAGTGAGGTAGATTTGTATAACCAGTTATACTCCTTGTAGGTCTAAATTTTAACACCTTAGCCAATGAAACTGTCATCTTGCCTAGCATCAGTTTGGTTTCTAGCCTAGTGCAAGGCCACCTCTAATCCTCAGGCACTGTCAGAAATACTTTCCTTTAAAACAAACTTCCATGAAATTATTTCTGTGTCTACAGGTTTAGGAACATCAGCACTGCACTGCTGATCTTTTAGACTTTGTCAATACAATAAAACAATTACAAATTAGGTGGGGTTTCCCTTTTGCTTTAGAGATCTTGAGCACACCTACTTCCATCCTGACAGCAGCTACTTGACATTCAAACCACATTAGGGGCAGCTAATGTCATAAGAACAATGGCAAATCCACCCAAAAACATTTTGGAAAAGCAACAGACAGGCTCTAACCGCTTCAGCTATGTTGGTCAAAAAAATCCCCCAAATCTACAAAATCTAGATCTAGCCAAGCCCTGGCCAGTTTTTTCAAGATGCCAGGACCCAGCCCATCAATACTGGGTACTTTATTTATATTTCTATGGTAGTACATAGTTCAATTCACATGCTAGTATATTTATGGTGGAAACGTAACAGAATTCCAACTGATGTGGCATACAGTCACTTTAAAATTGAGTAAACTATATTGAAATCAGGGAGACATTTGAGGTGGAACATGCTTTTAAGATAGGGTAGCAGAGAAAGCCCAAATGGAAATTGCAAAACATACTTTTAAAAAACAGTTTTCTTTCATTTATCTTCAAATTCTTGGTAATGGTTTGATTTGCTTTATCTCCCTCCCTGCCTGATAAGAATGACATCTGTTCTTACTGATGGCCTGCAAACTGCACATCTGCTATCAGAATTTCATATCGGATACCTTCTGTCTTCATCCTGGCTTGCTTGTTTATATACTTGAGGTGTTATGTTTGGTTTTGAATACATAAACTCTTTGAAGCAGAAGTTTGTATAATATCACACAATCTTGGTGTGATCTGGCTCTGGACTTCAGGCCCTCCTACAGTTTCTCCATATAATTATATCTATATTTGTGTGTGTGTGTTTGTATATATATATCATAAGTTTATAAGCAAGTTACAGAAGCTGAGTTGTAAGAAAATGTAAGTGAAATTAATTTAAGTCCATTTTGCATACTTAAATGGGCTGACTTTGGGCCTACATGGAGCCTAAAACCTGTGTCCTATTGAAATCTGACTGTTCTTCATCTACAGCAGGTGGTTCAAAGAAAAATGCTCCTCCACTACATTTTAGCTTTGGGCTGTCTATTTCCAGAGAGAACCATAAACTTTGTAAAACAGATGGCTACATTGACAGCTTGCCAGAAACCTAGGGACCACACTTAGTCTACATAAAAACGTGAACAAAATCACTATTTATTTCTACTCATAACACCTTTAATAACCAAATTGAACTGAACTGTTGCTGCTTAAACCCAGCAGTGATGGGTTTTATTGTAAAAAACTGTGGGGGTAAGTGGTGATGACAGTCCTAGATTAAGACCTTTCCAGGTAGCACCTTAGATAACCCTTTCTTTGTTAAAAAAAAAGAGGGACCTTAGTAGGAACCATTTAATCAAGTATGCTGGCAATCCGTGCTTCAGTCCTCTGAAGTGAGGAAATGGGATTTCCTGACGTGGTGTGCCAATGCAAAATGCATTACGTGCTACTAAGGGAGCCCCTGGCCCACCCAGTGCCAGGAGGCTCATTTAACAGTTTTGCTAACATGGTTTTCAGTGCAAGATACACTGCTTCTCTAGCTCCTTAACCTCTTCTGTATTCTGAATATACTGTATACAAGGGAAAAATATGCTGCAGGCACTGGTGTATATAGCAGGTATGACTAAGACCAATAGCTTTTTCTTTATTCAGTGAGAGTCAAGCAAAAAATAGAAGATGTAACAACCATTGCTTACTATAGCTTTCTGCTGACATTCAAATATGGAAAGGTTTTTTATTTTGTCCTCAATCTTTGAGGTATGCAGCTAATCTTGAATATTACCAGGAAGAAATGCCACCTAAATCTCAGAGGCATGTACATCAGAACATAGCATATTGTAGCTGCTGTTCTTAACAGTTTTTTGAGCAGCTGCTGAAACTGAAGGAATGTACTATATATTAAACAAATGCAACAATACAGGCCAAAAAGTTTTGTCTTAGAGGGTGGCTGAGTACACTTTGTATCATACAGTGTTTACTCCTTCTGCTTTCTCCTCTTGTTCAAAGAGCAGGACTTCAAGGCAGACAGCCAAGAAGGATTCAGCCCTTCGCTGAGACTGATTCCATAAGCCTGATGTCCTTTCACGGGCACTAGGCTATACATTTGCAGAAGAGAGCTTGATTGACACTTCAGTGTGATGATGCATAAACTTCATATTTGGATGCTATGTTTATTGGTAGCATGAAAAGATGAAAATTCCTTACTAGTGCCTTCCAAGCTGCATGAGGCCTCATGTGCAGCCTGACCTACAGCTGACCCTGCGCAGATACAGCAGAGGTTTCTGGTTAGCTTGTTAGGCAGCAAAGGAATCTCTCTGCAGGGTGAAGCCTGGGGCTCCTGTGCAAAGTACCGTCAGAGGGTGGGTCTCTACTGAGCTTTCTTTAACTTTGAAATCCATGTGTGAGAGCTGTCTTTTAATGACTGACGGGATTTGCAAAGAATCCCATTGCTACCATCCTGGACATGTATGCAGTCCTGGCCTGCTAAAGTACTCTTGGCTGCAAGGATGGAGCTGATGATAATTGTCTGTTTTTGTAGTGTATCACACAGCTTAGAGAGTGTTTTTTTTCCTCAGTCTCAATACTACGATTAGTTCTCTACAAGCCGAGATGAAATATCTCTGGGCAGTCTTCATAGGTGTCTGAGCCTGCACCAGAGAAACATTATTACTGTGTTGATGAGAATTGATTTGGCTTGGAGTTGTCTACCAGATTTTGCAATAACTATAGTTCCTGCCACAAGTGCTGTGACCCCTTAACACCCATTGCCCTTTAAGCTCTATAAGTTTTATTGTTAAAGGGATTTCCAGCCCATCCCTGTTCATTACCTTGGAAACATAAACAGAAGCATTACTGAAAATGTCTAATAATGAATTTAGCCTAAGCACCCTACTGGGAGGTAGAGGAGCATTATTATCCCCATTTTACAGTTAAAGAATAAGTTCCAGAGTTCAAGGCTGTCCACCAGATCTCCTTCTGCCAAGTCTGTCCTGCCTATGTGACGAGGCTATTAACTTGAATTCCTCTGCTGACCACTAACACAACAGAATCAACTGCCAAGAGAGGTGGTCTCTCAAGTAATCACGTTCAAAACCTTTGAGGCTCACTCTATATTAAAAACAACAGTTTAAATCCTGCCCATAAACTTGCCAGCGGTCACTACAGATTTCTGCAGTATCAGTTTAATAGTCTCTCTGTGTGATGCACTAATTCATTAGAAGGTAGAATGCAGCTGCTGGAGCTCAAGCTTCTGTATCATCTCTACATGGAGCCCCTTCGCAAAATCCAAACCTGACTGTGACAATTGCACTGAGAGCCATGTCCGTCTCACTCTTTCACAGCGGAGATGAAAAAGTCATGGGTATCTCAGTTTTCCACGTAGCTATGGCTAGCTGGAGAGCCAGCAAGCTGCAGCATGCTCATTCTAAACATTGAGAAGCCAAGATACTGGTTTAAAAATAATGGTATTTTTAAACAGACACTACAGTTTCAGTTATCTGAATTTGTCTTCATGTCTTGTGTGAGGAAGGTTCATGTTTTTAAGTATTTCTTCAACAACAAAAGAACTTCGGGTTTTGTGGGTTTCTTCAATGAAGGGGGAAGTATTTGTATAATCTCTTGAATCCTATTGCATGGAATTCAACAAAACATCACAATTCTGGTCAAGTTGCAAGGTATCGAAAAACCTCTCTTGCAAGCACCTTAAGCTCTGAGGAGTTGATCACAGAAAACTAATTTTTGCCAATAGCTTAGAAATTAAGAAAATATCAAATGTGGGAGAATGGAGAAATAAAATGTCCCATTGTAGCTGAAACACTTTGGCAAAGTATAAGACAAGTGAGCTAGGGAGAAGGAAAATGCTTAAGGTAATGTTGTTTTGTACAGTTTCAGTCTACTTAATACTTTTCTGTTAACTCAGGCAGATAAAATGAGCTGTGAAGATACAATACTCTGGGTAAGGAAGCAAATTGGAATGTGAAGAGAGGTACAGCCAGCAGAGTGCTTCACAACATAAAGCTGAACTAAGCTTACTCTGACACTATGGGACCAGACTGTGTTCTGCATGTCAACCAACACAAGTTACACAGGTCAGATCTCTGGAAAAAGAAATGCACTGAATGCATTTTGTAAACTGGGTAATATTCATCATGAACCAAAAGGACAATAGTACCACTAACTTAGATGAACGCTTTGTAGCTACAAGTGGACGCAGTTTCAGTGAAAGATGAGTTGACTACCAACCAAAAGCATGTAGGATAGCCTTTCCTTTAAAATAGAGCATTCAATGTGACAGAAAAATGCTGGAAAAAACTCAAAAAAGACACAGATAAATTAAAATTCAGGACACAAGGAGGAAAACTCCCACTGGAAGAGTATGTGAACCACTTATGACTAGGTATTAGCTCAGAAGACACATATAAAGGTGCTAAAGATAAGAGCATCCAGGTTTGGGTTAGAAGTCCATAAAGCCTTTGATCTCACAGAAAGGGTGTATGTGTTAGAGTGGCAGACAAATGCGGTGAGTGAAAAGCCTTTGATAGTGTCTTCTTGGGAAGAGAGTAATAATCAAGAACAGAACAGAAGAGTTGGGGCTTCCCATACATGAAGTTACTGGGGAAAAATTAATTATAAAAACATTAATAAAACAAGAAACACATCAGTGAAGAAAAGAATCATGTATGTATAAAAGAAGGAAGGGAACTGAGGATAAGGCAAATGTCACATACTTGTGTACACTTGATAAATCATCAGAGATCTGGTGGGTACTACTTGAAAAAATGGGATCCATGTTTGTGCATGCATCCCTTCTTAGATCTTTTATTTTCTCACCCTGTCACTTGAGCAAAGTTTCAAAGGGTTTCACAGGAAAAAAAATCAAGGCACAGGGAAACAAGTTTCTCAGAAGCAGGGAGAACCAAGTAAAGTGGTATAAAGAAGGATTATTTTGGAAAGAGTTTGAGCTGCTGTATAAACAACAACAAATCCAGGATGCACTTATAAGAAAAATTAAAACTGCAAGTTGTATTGTTAAAGCTGGCAAAAGACATGGATTCTGTGGCTATCTAAAAGGGTTCAGTGGTAAACTATGAAAAAAAAAAAAGTGCTTGTATACTTCCTCAAAAGAGTAACCTGAGTGTGCTATTTGGAATAGATATCCAGAGTACATGAGAAAAAATTCTTATTAAAGAGTTTGAGAAATGAGAGTTAATTAAGCTGTAGGCAGGAAGGATGTGGAATATGGCATAATTAACCTTACCTTATTATGCTTGTGCTGGCAGCTAGGTCCAGGAAGAAAGCTTAAAGTGAGAGGCACTGGACAGCTTTAGGAAACAAGAAGCTTGTCTCAAACTGCTGTTTGCCTGAATCAATAGGTCTGGGAGTTTGTATACAAGTGTTGGGATAGTCTATTGCAGCTGTGGGCTTGCCTGTGAAGAAAATCATTGGTTAGGCCAAATATTTATTTGAACTGTGCTCCTTGTAAAATCTATCTCGAAGACTTGGCTTGGGGGACTTGAACTCCTTGTTAGGAGCCAGCGCATAGCTGGAGTGGATGGGGGCTGAAGACTGGAACAGTGAGACAATTATTTTGCTTTTCTATACAGTATTTTACCAAGTTCCTATACATTACAAGTGGAGTTGGATTTTTTTCTCTAGCTTTCTGGTGGTGTAGCAGAAATGCACTAGAATTCTCTTGCATAGACCTGGAAGAAGCAGGGCCAGGTTTGTAGCCCTAATCCATGAGTAGACTGTCCTCTGAGGAAAAGGACTCCTGCTAGAAAGACACATCCTACCTGAAGTATCTGCTTCTGCTATTTCAGCATTTGAGGGGCACAGCTGTTTCCAGTGTCCCAGTCCTAAGAGAAACCCAACAGAATAACATGCTGAGCTAGAGATGGGTTGCTAGGTAGAGAAGTCAAGGAACTGTTGTCATTTCCTATGTTTACAGAGCTGTATACTTTATATATGAATACTACATTAATAGCATGAAATGTAAGATGAGGAAGCTGATGGTGATGACAGGGAGCCAGAAGTGCTGTTCTTGCTCCTCCGTGGTGACATTTACACCAGTCCAGTGAATAAATGTTCATTAAAATAATAGAAAGTCACCCCTGACAGCTCAGCGCTGTCACCACTTTATGCCAAATTCAGGGTAATAGTTCATATCATTGCTTTCACCTAACTACCATGCTGCCAGGCACTCTGGTGTGAGCTTTTCTCAGTCCTTCCTGCATGAGCCTTTAAATCTGCTTTAAAGCTGTAAATAATAGGATATACACGTGTCCATGTTGGGTAGGGCACCTGTGTAAGTGCTTCACTAGGTGGCTAGTTACTTGAACAAATGAGAGTGCTAGTTTCTGCAGAGACCGAGAACACCTGCAACTACTGCAGTCACTAGCACAGGTTGAAGCAAGATCCCCCCCACCCCAGAGGTGAACACTGAATCCTGATCTTCACCCACATTCAGAGCATTTACTTTAGCTTCTTTTACCCAATAGCTGGAGGGTTAGCCTCTCTTCCTTTTTCTTCCAGAAATCTAGTTTCTATAAAAACAAAGCTTTTCTAGCTGAAAATTTTCAATACATTCGATCCGAACTGATTAGTCATTTGGGATTAACAAAACTACATATTCTTGGTAAGTGAACCATTTGTCAAAGTTACCTGCCTAGATCTACATGTGAATGTCTTATGTTTTCATCCACAAAGGCAATAATCAAAACCTCCACAATAATGCTGCTCGTGAGGTAAAGAACCTTAGTCATGTTGGGTTGTAATCACAACATGGCTTTCAAAGCTCTGTTTTCTTGAAAGTTGTGTCTAGCAAATAAGAAGTTCCTCCAAGCATTTGCAATCTAAAAGGACAAATAAAAAACAAAAGTTGAGAATGCCAGTCTTTACTTCATTTGAACATCCCTGTTTTGTAGAAGCGTTCAGCTGTAAGTCTCCTGATAACAGGGAGCTTGGTGCACTGTAAAAGCTGTACTAGGAGAAACGACAATGCATACTGGCAGATGATACAAAGTGAAAGGAATGGAAAGCTCATGGGAGGAAATGATGACAGATGGATTCAAGAGCAGAGCTGAGAATTTGGCAGTTGAGGCAAAGCCTAAATGAATTGTGAAAGTCTCCTACAGTAAAGGATGCAGCTGTCTCATGTTATCCACCTAATCTTCTATCTCCAGGAGCAAAAGATCTTTAATGAATGGTGCCAAACTTGTTCTCCTTGTCTTGCATGTGTTGAACAACACTCTCATAATATGGAATCTGTCCAGTATTTCTCTTTCTAAATATCACAAGTCAGTCTTCCTCAGACTTCCTGTGGTCTTCCTCTGGGGGGAAGATGTCCATTCACCAACCTCATCTTCACTGGGGAAGCTACACACAGGTTAGGTCCACCAGTATCCCTTATTGTTCTTACTTTGTAATTAAAAATTCAAACTACTGATAATGCATATTCTGTTCTTAATTGCTTCAAGATCTTCTATTTCTACAATACCAATACCAGCTAAACCTGGACTTTGGATGAATCACTAACAGGACTACAGTTGGGCCACATTTTTTTGATAGAGTGATTAAGAGGTGTAATTCAAGATCAGGGTTTTCATGGAGCTGAGGGTACTCTTCACAATATTGGTCCAACTATCTTATAAGCTGGT
>NW_008824718.1:362088-382621 GCF_000699105.1 Pygoscelis adeliae | reverse complement strand
TGCTGTTGTCAAGACAGAACATTTGCAATAATAGATATGGTATTCTGATAACTAACAGGTTATTATTCAGAGATAAAGGACTGTCTTAAGCCGTAGAAGAGGAATACACCATGTGTTTTCTTGTTCTTGTTAGTAAATACTAGTCTGGATTCTGCCTATACTCTTGGTCAGCGCTTGGCTCAATGCTTGGCTCAAAATGGAGGGAGGATGATGTCAAATGCAAATGCAGTTGCCTACAGCAAGTGGTTCTCCCTGAGCCTTGAAAACTTATCCCTTTCTTTTTTTAAAATTTAAATAGAAAATAAAAAAGTCTCTTGACTGGGTTTGGGTTTATCTAATTCAGTGATGACATAGCATATATTATTAATACAGGTTTTAATTTTATGCATATAATTTATTGGTGCCCAGTCTCCTCTCTCTTGACCATGCACACACACACAGTCTAGCTATATTGAGGGTACAAAAATAAAAGTGTTGTTTATCACAGGGGTGATCTCTGTTTGGCCGGCATATTAAAGCTTCTTGTCTGGATAGGTAGGTAGCAAATTTGAGTGAGTAAATAGCACATTTATTTATCATCTTTGATACTTGAAGAACCCCAGATAACACATACAGCATTAGTATCATTTTTCAAGAAGACCCCCCAGGGTTAGGAAAGGCTATTGCAACTCTAAACACTCATGACAGAACATTTAAATGACTAGCAGAAAGTAAAAGTCTATATGCTTTCAATTCTTTTTACAAATCTGCTTGTTTTGAGAGGAGGGTTGGCCAGAAAACAAGAATTCTATTTGCAAAACTATTTGAGGTTTAAAATATACATCAATTTTGCAATGGAACGTTCACATGACCTTTAAGAATTTCTTATAAGTACTGATTCATTCTGGCATAACTAATCACTTGGGTAGAAAACTTTTCTTGGAGTATGGGGGATTCCTTACCCAAAGTATATTTCCTCTAGTATATGTTTTTCTTTTCTATCTGTCTTAATATTAGTATTTTCATATATATGTATAAAATGGACAAAATGGTACAGCTCTTACAGAAAAGCTCTTACAGAACAGAAAAATTTGAGCTAGACAGTAAACAGAGTCTGACACCTGAGTGACCCACAACCCCTTCAAGCAGTCAAGCTATTAACTATTTTGGATAAGGCTCTCTGATTTTGACCAGCAAGTCCATTCTGGACTGAAAATATCTGGCCAATAGTGCTGACATTGAAACCTGCTTGTTGATTCGATAAATTGTCAATGCCTACAGAATTTTAAAGCTCTTGATCAACCTGGCAGTGATTGTCTTCTGAAATCATAGTTAAGCTAGATTTAAGAAATTGTTAGGTTTTTAAGGATTTTTAAAAAAAGTCAGTCCATTTTCCTTCTAGTTTAACATGCCTTGAAAAATATAGAGGACATAGTTCTTGTCCAAGCACAAGACTTGTAATTACTGCAATCCAAGACCAGAAATTGATTAAACTATGCTTATAAAGTCAGTATGAAAGTACACCATCCAACACTTATAATATCTTTTCCTTCCTTGCTATGCTCAAGAAAGATTTCTTTCTGATCGTTGACTGGTATAAGTTTATTGCTGAGAGTGTGAGGAAAGAACTACTTAGAAATTATAAACTGCATTCACTTTATAGTTTATAAATCCTTTTAAACACACTGTAAGCATTCAGAATCTAAAATGCTGATGTCTTCTGAAAAATCATCTCCTAAAAAAAAATAAATATTGGTCCTTAATTCTGGGTGTGGAATAGTTTGCAGTTCTGGCTCTGACCTGAACTCCATTACACCTAGCGATACTCAAGTACTGACATATGAATACACCCTCACATCAGCATCCTATTTCTATTTGGCCCAGTTAACTCTTAGAAAAACAAATATTCCTAAACCAGCATAATTTTCCTTGATTCTGGCATGAAATAACTGAGCCACAGCATCTGATGGTGTGAAAGCACTCTGCTTTCTCTGCCTTGCCCATGTCAAGCGTCAGTCTTCCACATGTTTTCGTGACACAGTCTTGTAGGAGTCAGCAGAGTGCTGTATAGACTTTGGCCCGAACAGCTGGATGACTGACTGAATCTGCTCACTGACTTCAAATCACATGTTATCAGTGAAACCTTTGCTGCTGTGTTTCCTTTCATTGTGTCCTTAAGCTGACCATTTCCTGCTCATGTCCTTTAAGCAGAGAATATACAGAAGATCAGGGTCAGCCCCGACGCTGCAAATGCTTCACTTATGGTTTGGGAAGATAAAGCTGTTGTTTTAATAAGGTTTGAACAAACATGAAAGTTGCCTACACTTCTTTTTTTCTAATACAGTCGCAAAGAACTGATCATAAAAATTTCCTTCATCATCAATTTTTAGCCAATATTGAACTGATTTTTTTAAATGTGGTGTGTGGTTCCAGCTGTGATAAATGCAAGCTATTGCACTCTGGTGGAGGAACCAGAATGTTTTTTAATGACCCTACACTGTAATCAAAGCCAAGCAAATATAATGATTCACCCAGGGAAGATAAATTATTGCCTGGAAAAATGCCAAAACATTTTAATTTGTAACTCCAACATGTCTCTCTTGGAACCCATTGTAAAGTGTCTGGTATATGAGGTATTTTCCAAATTGTTATATAACTTCATAATTCACAGTGGTTTTTTTCCCCTTCCTCATCCAGCACACACATACGTATGCTTAATTTAGACAAAAAAATTGCTTAAATAGCCACCAGAAAAGCCCTTTGCTATAACCCCATGGGAAAAAAAATTACCTTAGTTGTGATTGTCAATAACATTCAAGATTTGAAGTTGAAGCTGCAGCAGGTGTCAGGGGCCCACTTGTCACCACAGCTTGGAAATGTGACAAATTGTCAGAACTGGTTGGATGTCCTAGGCTGTTATTAGCCATCTGTTCGCAGCTCTGGGCGGGTCAGCTGCCTGGACTTGACCAAAGCCACCCCTTAATTAGAGAATTTACAATTCCAGCCAATTTAGAGCTGATTTTGGTTATTGTTTATAAAAGGAAGATGCGTCACACAGTGCGGGGCAGACTTGTTTCTGGGATTTTGTGGAAATTGTGGTATACATTTTAGGATTCGACTGCCAGAGTCTCCCCTGCGCACCAAATGGGCGTGAGTCTGTGCAATGCCTGACTACCTTCACTTTCTGCAACTGTTTTTCTAACATGTCAGGACTTTCAGCTGTGTAGGAGAAGCTACTGTTTGCCTGTTTACATTCAGTGTATGTCGTCCTTACAGTAACCAGACACAGGATTACTCTTGCAAAGCCCCTCCTCAGCTCCTGGTTCTTGCAAGTGCTCATCTTTGTTCCCATAACAGTTCCCAGAGAAGTCACTCAGTCCTCAGAAATTTGCAAGGTCAGTGACTAAGAAAGGATAGGATACTATTGTGTCCCATTCCTCTAGCAGAATAGTGAAGTTTCATCATGTTCCTAACATTTCCAAGGCCAAACAAGTACTTGAAAATAGGATAGAAAGAACTGTATTTTGATAGCTCTAGCAGGCTTTCCCTTTTTTCTCTGAAACACATTTGAAAACGCTCTGTAGCTAATTGGAGTTACTCTGCATGCCAAGGGAAGTTGTGATGAGGTAAGGATAAGGTTAAACAAAAATAAATTGTTTGATTGTATTGTGTACTTTGTTAGCTATCTAAAATATTTTCTGATATTCATTAGTATAGAAGGATATTAATAATTCCACTTATTTTTTTGTTTCATAGTGTACTAATAAGTCTTTTAAGAAATTAATGGCACACTTAAAAATGCTGAAAAACCTTGTAAATAATATTTTATTGTACTAGAACAGAAAAAAGTAAAATTCAATTAATTTGAACAGAAACATGTACTGCGCCTTGGAATGTGATTCAAGATCGCTCTCACACCTCTTTCTCATAACTGGCCAGCACTACAGTTGAAAATAGCTATCGTGAACTCAAATGACTCTTTACTATCACCTCCTCCTTCTGTGATTATAGTTCAGAGTTCTGTTATGGTATACTAATGCAATATGAATTGACACGTTCACTGTAATTTTGGTTGGAAGGCAAGAGAAAGCTTTTCTATTCAGGAATGTTGTATAGGGCACATTTCTAGAATGAGCCTGGATCACTCATTCTACTTCTGCTTGTACTATAATGCAGGTCTGGAGATCAGAGTCATAAAAGTTTTAAAAATCAATGAAATAACAGTTTATATATTTTATATATGATGTATATCAAAATATAACATGGGCAATTCTGATTTCAGAGAGTATAGTTTCATTGAGAGTTTCTGCTAAGATCATGATACAAATCTTGAGCGCATTGCACAGTTTAAAAAATGTTTAAATAGAATTCAAGACCCTTAGCTAAAGGTAACCAGGTTTTACTTTTACAGTGAATGGATTAGACCTATATTCAGTGTACATGTATGGCTCTGCGCACGTTCTACCTAACTCTCCGTGCAATTCTTGGTTTTGTGAAACTATATGCAAGATTTAGTGATCTTGTCTTTAAGGGTTGAAATGCACAGATTTGTTTGAAGCGGCATTTTTTTCCTCACTGAAGTTGCTCTTGTTTCCCACCTCTTCCTGTGCAACTCATTTTCAGCTTCTTTAGCATTCACAGAAAACAGGTGTTGGGAAATTTCCATTTGCCTGCACTATTAATGCTGTGGTAGCAGAGTGTGACCACTATGCTATCACATATCGAGCCAGCCAGGTTTTCCTTGAAAGGTAAGGTGAACGGTGGTTTGAGGAGAAAACGCTGCCCCAACAGCTGACCACCTGCTCTCAGCCCAGTACCCAAACCTATTGCTTTATGCTGGGATGGAGAGCAGAGGGCCAGAAGCCCAAGGGGAGGAGAGATGGGTCTGCACTTTGGTCAGTGGTGGATGAGGATAAATTTGGCAGCCAGTGGAGGAAGGAGGAAAAAGGCCAAGCTGGATTGCCCTTGCAACTGCACTATATTGTAGACATACCATGCAAGTCTGAGCTAAGCTGTCATATAACAGTGGCTGTCACGATGGCGGTTCTTGTCAGTGTGATGGTATCACACAGAACTGTACGCAACGGCTAAATAATGGTATGTTAAGTTGGTGTCCTAAAGTACAGGTGTCATGATGACACGTTCAGCTCTGGGTTGAGTGTGTAGGTGCTCTTAATTTATGCTTTCCCTGTGGCTTTTCCTGTTTTCCATTCCTATAAGGAAATTCATTTCAGAAACTTTTATATCCACATTAGCAAATCTCTTTTTGTGGAAAAGGAAAAGATGAAAAAGGTAGTTTAGAAAAGTGCAAATTGAACTATATTTTGCTACTGAAGTTTTTCATTATTTTCATATTCTCCCTTATTGTTGTGTTACTTATATTTATTGTGTGTTGCGCCATATGGTACTAGAAAAGAGTACGTTCAATGAAACGTTCTTTAGGAAAAATTAGTTGCAAAAGAAGGTTAGTCATAGGACGAGTTTTAAACTGAAAGAGGGTAGATTTAGATTAGATATTAGGAAAAAATTCTTTACTGTGAGGGTGGTGAGACACTGGAGCAGATTGCCCAGAGAAGCTGTGGATGCCCCATCCCTGGAAGTGTTCAAGACCAGGTTAGATAGGGCTTTGACCAATCTGACCTAGTGGTGGTATGTGTTAATTCAAAGGAATCCATGGACTTGCACTCTCTTAAAATCAGTATGACTGATCAGAACTGTAATTGGATGTTTTTGTTCTTCATTTCTAAATTAATAATACAAAGTCATTTTTTCTGCTCTTCTATTAGTGCCATTCATATACTAATGAACCTATTATACTGCAAAGTATCCCAAGGGGTTGGAAAACAGTCCAGGGTAAAGAGAAAATTAATAAATACTAATGGAGGTGGGAAATGTAAGTTCATCTTATGTGTGTTTATGTATGTTAAACTCAGCGTCTTTTATTTAAAAATGAAAGTTAAAGAATTCTTTTTTGTTATGTAGTAAGTAGAAGTTTATCTGGTTTTAAAGATCTGTTTAGTAAAAGATTTTGACTTAAATGGAGCAAGGAGTGTCCAAAGTCGTCTTTTGTCTGTTGAAGGATAACTAATTCGTAATACACTCTCCCCTCAAAGGGAGGAGATTTGTATTTCCTAGTAATAGCGGAATGTCTGGACCACAGAATGAGTCTTACAAGCCCTATTTTGAAGAAACCTCTGCCAGTACTGGATTGTCACAGTACTGTTTCCTTTTTCTTCTGTTTTTCATGCATTATTTGGAAGGGAGGATCACACAGCATAGGGAACAGTGGTGTACCATAACCGCCACTGAAATAACTACCATCTGAGAAACTGTGAGCACAAGGAAATGGAAGGTATTCAGGTTGGAATTACTGAGGATTTACCCTCCAAAGGCCGCATAAATGTTCATGTTGGTTTTCATTTTAGTCATAGTGGGTTTCCAGTTTCTGCTGTGATCCAGTATCGCAATTAGATGGATACTCATTGGATGCTACCGGTCACTGGTTATGCTTGAATGTTATCCAAACATAGCCAGTTAAGTACCTGTTACTACTTGTTCTTTTCATGTGCCAAAAACATAGCTTGATCTGCTAGGAGTCCATAAATGTAAATATCAAATTTTAAGGCTTTTACTCAGAAGTTCAGTGTTTTTAGAGTGTAAAACATATTTTCTTTTGAATCTTGGACATCCAGTTTCAAATCTAAGTGTGAGGCACTTCTCTGGGGAAGAGCTAAGTTTCATTATTAAAAGCAATAAAGATTTCCTCTCTCAATCAAATTCAGCATGCTAGAAATCAATGAAAAACAAAAAATAAAACAGCATCAAACTATGCCACCAGCGTTAAGCGCTAATTGGCCTAATTTCTAAGTTACGACTTTTATTGTAACTTGGCTGTGTCTGTAAGGTTGGGCTGAACGAATACTAAACATGGCATGAATATGAAATCTCTGCTGGGAACTTATTTGGTTTTTTATTATTTTTAACTGTTAAATTTACAGTAGTGAAAAAGTAAAGAGTAGAAGTTTGTATTTCATAATTGCGTTCTCTCTTTCAAATAAAATCCATATTGAAGGTTTAAAAGTTTATTAGCATCTGCCAATAATTTGGATTCTAAATATGGATTGACCATAGTGTAATAAAATAAATCAATGAACAAAGAAAGTATTATAAACGTCTCCATGTGGTGACTATGCTTACAAGGATATTTACATACGAATAAGTCTATCTGTATGCAAAATCATAGCTTGAGCTGCCCAAATTATTCACAAGTGCATTTTATGCATTGAACATCATTACCCAAAATGATACTGATCTAAAGACATCTTATACTGTATTTTGCTCTTATAACTTTGTACTTTGAATTCTTATATTTAACAACCATTGCGTATGGCAATTAAGTGCTTAAGCATTGGTAGCACCCCAGATCAGTAAATATATTTCAGAGCGATGTGTGTTGTGCTACTTTTACATGATGGGGAAGGAGTTTCAGTCCTGGACGTCTTTCTTTTCATGAATTTGAGCTGGAGCATTCTCCATATTCAAACACAGGGTCTTTTATTCTCCTTTTGTAGTTTAATTACATACTTCAGTCTTCTCCCCAAATATCTAATTTCATTGAAATTGTTAGTAATTCTATCTTGACATATGCAGATATATTGGGGAAAATACACTGAATGTCTGGACTTGTTAGTGAATTGGAAAACTGATGTCAAATTTACCTTTTGAAAAGTGTGAATTGTGAGCTTAAATTGTAAAAAGAATGGTTTCAATTGCCTGGTTAATTCAAGTCCCTTGAACCAGTTCCAGTCATCTTGTAATTTTTAAAAACTTTGCTAAGATTAAAAGGCTTTCATTAAGAAATGCACTAGGCAAATTTTGCTGAAACTGTCACTAATAGTAGCTGCTTTTCCTTTATGAATTATCTGTAAAGTAAGACATGTTTGGGAGCTTTCAACAGAGAAGAAAGCATATTACTTGCTATAGTGGCAAGTTTTCCATTTCACTGTGTAGTGCCACCTAAGGGTCATCCTGTTCCCTCCCAGAAAAATGTTTGCACAACAATTGTTTAAACGCAAAATAATAGGACAGGGACTTCTGTATTCCTACTTTGTGTCAGTGCAGTGCAGCAGATGAAATAAGAGTGTACTGGGTCACTAGCTGACTCTCTGTGGAGACAAAAAGTAGTTTCCCGACCAGTTATGGATGAACTACCAGTTATGGCCATGAGCTACTGAACAAAGGATGTGTTTGAGCTGTTCATTTCAGCTAAGATTTAAGATTTCTATCACGTTGTTTCAGCTAACTGTCCACTGCCTAATATTTGTGGTCGGTGACCAGATGACTGAAGAAGGGAAATCAGAGGTTTGAGAAAGCCCTAATGAACATTCCTAGGCGTGAGCCTTTGTACAAGTACTCATGAGACTTCTTGTTTTCCGTGAGCAATTTGGCTAAAAAAATACTCACATGTTTTCTGAAAATAAATACAAAAGGTCATAAATACCACTGAGGTGAATTCATGGTTTTTAGTGTAATACATAACTCTGAGTACTTACTTTGCAGTATTCACCCATGTCTGAAGAGTAACAAGGGAGCTCTTGGAACGCAAATGTTCTTTACCAGCAGGAAAACTAGCAACAAAATATAACTGTTGTAGAACGGTTCATGCCTCTAGATCTGAATCTGCCACGTATGCAAAAACACAGAAAACAGTAAAACTGTTGAAGTAAAATTTCACTGTGCCTGGGAAAGGCTGAAGTAAGACAACATTAAAAGTAAATCACATTTAAATGCCGCAAAAAACACTGTATAAACTGCTAAAAGCTACTGAGGGACTGGATGTGTTACAGCTGCAGCTGTTGATTTGTGATACTAGGCCATGCAAATGTTCTTCTAGGGACAGATACACTACAGAACTAAAATATAACTAATCTTTAAAAAGTGTGATACAGTACAGCTATCGTTTGTATAAGGTAGAAGCCTCGACTCTGCAAGGAAAATCATTAGAGAGGGATTCTTCACCTAACATTGCTGATGTATGTGATCTTAGAAAATTATCTTCAGAACTGTTAATTATAATAGAATTGTTGCTGTTGACGAGTTCCTACGTATATTTTAAATGATTCATCACAGTGCTGCAAGCAGAGCTGGCAAATAGGAACTCTGGGGACTTCCTGGACCTCATCGACTGAACACTGAACACCCACTTTTTCTTCAGTCTGCCAGATGCTTTGTACAGGCTGCTGAGCTGCTTCTAGAAATTAAATTAAATTGGAATTTTAGAAACCCTTTAGTTTTCATAATCAACTTACATTTCATAAGAGGCTGTTAATAGATTTATGTATCTTCATTTAAGTACTTCTGTCTATAAATGAGTCTTCTTTTTTCTCCTTTTCAAAAAGAAATAAAACCGTAGCAATTATTCAAAAGAACTGGCTTGGTTTACAGAAGTGCAGAATGCCTGTAGCTCTTGTATCCTTAATAAATGAAAAGTTCATAAGATTTTAAACCCTTTTTATGAGAGCAGAGCAGGTTAAAATTTGTAGAAAATATTTGACGGGATGTACAAAATTGGAAATTCCATAGCATTATGGGAGATTAAGGATGTTATGCACAGAAATTATTATGCTTAGAAAAAGTCAGTTGTTGAATTTTTCAGAAGCTGACATAATATGGCATTCTTTTGGCTTCAGTAATAAACTGGCCATGGATGAATTTTCTTAATCTCTCCTTAAAACTTACACCGAGTTGGAAAAAGTGAAAATTAAAAGCATCAGGGTGACATGGAGAAAATTATTTACACCTTGTATTCAGATAAGAGCAAAATAACCATTTCCCTTTGACATTCTTACCATTTTTTGTTACTCTACTTATGGCCTGGAACATTCTTATTTGAACACCCTTTTAACACTACTTACCATATTCTTCAATACATGCACTATTGATATAAAAAGTTCATTTTTTTAGAAACATTTTATTAAGATTCATAGCCTTTGAACTTTATATTTTATCTGCCAAAACAAAGTGACAATCAAATAATTCTTCCCCCCCTTTTTTTTTTCTGTCCTTCCACTTTTTTTCAACTTCCTTGCTTTTCATTATTACTGTTACTCTGAAATGACTTTATCACACTGGAACATAAACAAGAGATTAGGTATCTCATCTGGATTAGCTTCACAGCCTCTCCTTTTCACCCCCAAAAGCTCAATGACCTGCTAAAATATGGTATCAGCTGAGTTTTCTTTGGCCAGCTTGGTTCACTTGACTTGACACTAGCAAGATCAAACTACAGCAGACTGTCAGCATAAGGGATATCCTTTGAAAAACAGAAGTTTTTCTTTTTTAGAGTCAGACTTTTTTCCTAACTTTTTTCTCCTTTGTATTTTGGATTCCCTTTCCCATCTTCACAGAAGGAAAAAAAGCCTTTGTATACCTACAGTTGCCCCCACACTGTTGCTCTATAATACAGCAATTACATATTGAACACTTCAGCAGAAGTTACAAATCTGTTTCAAAGATAAAAAACAAGTAACAGTTTTTTCTGTATTTTAAAATTCAGATCTCAAAACTAAGAAAATTTTGCTTTTCAGTCTGCAGCATGTTTAAGTAACTGAAAGATAACTCCTGAAAATTATGCTAGTTTCTAATTCTGATAGTAACATCGCTTTTTTCTTAACTTTATTATAGAAATTAGTAACTACTTAATTTTGAAATATTACCCTGCTAATAAAACTAGATAAAAATGTGTGCATGGAAAAGCTTTTCTCAGTGGAAGACAAGACTGCTCTTGACTGGGGGAAAGCCTGTGGTTAAACGACATGTGCCTGTCTTTACACCTACATTCAGAAGAAAATGTTTGCATGGTTAATGATTACATTTGCTGTGATAATGAGAAGCACAGCAAAGTTCTGTCCATCCATCGAAGATACCATCTTTCCCCCTTATAAACATGTGTCTAAATATACTGTTTGGTCCTGAGGGCATAATGAATTCTGAACAGGGTATGGCTTTCCAGCTGATTTATTCGTTCTGCTGGTGCAACTGCACTGATATCAAAGAATTTTAGGGAAGAGCTTAGCTTATGGAACCTGACTGTGATGAAGGTTTGCAAACCCCTTCCACAAATCTTGAGAGGAATTCTATTATGACCCAGTATTTTTTTTTTTTTTTTAATTAATCTGGAAATGGAACTGTGTTGTTTCGGGCCATACGGCTTGGGACTGTATGGTGGTAAGATATGAGACTTGTTGAAATGGAGATAGCACTACAGTTGACAAATTCAGGGTTAGAAGAATCAAAATTAGAAATGGAAGTTGAATGGCTTTTGCTGCTTTAGGCAATTCGCATAGATTTCATGCAGCTGCATAGATTGAGTAGAAATCCAATGGAATTACTAAAAATGGAATATTTTGGTTTGAGCTTTCCTGGATGAACACAGAAAACCATTTCTATTTAGTGCTATTTTCATTATTATTCTGCAAGATATACTAGCTTTTTCTGTATGCTTTGCAACTCTGCAGGAGAATGAGTTGGATACAAAAGGAAGACCTATAAATAAACATGTAGCCTGACAAGCTCAGCAAGGTGTCAAAGAATACGTTGACCCACTAATGAGTGAGGGGTATGAATTTTATAGCTGTGATGTCTATGAAATCTCTTCAGTGAACTGTGTATGCACTATCATGTAACGGTTATAAAATATTCAAGTTCTAGCCTTTGGAAATGTTATCATTTACTGAAAATTAGCTTAAAAATAGCAGTTATTTTAGATTAGTAGATAGCAAGATAGCTGGAAACAATATTGCTATAAAAGAAATTTTAATCATAGAAACATAATACAAAGAGCTGTAATATATAAATATAGGAAAATATGTCTATACTAGCTGAATGTCTATGATGTCCTGTGTCTACGCAATTCCAAAGGCAATGTTATATGATCCCATTTTTTGCTTTTAGGTGACTTTTTTTGTTTATAATGACATTTCCAGCAGATATTATCAGCTCTTAAGTATGAGGCTTGGTGATCATGTGTATAAGCATTATATATTATGGCATATAAAATTTCAGTGAGTTGCAACCAGTGAACAAGCTCCTACTTCTGCAAGCTTTCTGCAACACTGTTGTAAGCAGTGTCACTTCGTGACAAGTCTGTATGCAGGTAAGGAAGAAAAAAAAATGGGCAAAAGCTAATAGTTACTGAGCCTGCCAACAAACCAATTACCAAAGGCTCCTGCCTCAAGCCACAGCATCAACAGGCAGACATCAGTGGTTGTCTTGCAAATGCCTTGGGCTCAGCCCCTTGTTCTAGCTCCTGATCCTTCATCCATAGCCCCACTCTTAGGGTGCATTATTTCTATCCAGCTCCTGCTGCAGACCACCTAGGCCGGCTTTGCTTCAGGCCCGTGTACGCTTTCTCAGCAACTCCTGGTGCTGTGCCGGTGTTCCCCCTTGCCTGCCTTCGGGTTGTGCTCTTGACTTGCTCTCCTGGGGCACGTGGGCTTCCTCCCTTAACCTCTGACAGTACATTTGTTTTGCCTTCTCACTCCAGTTTTTCACCTTAGTTATCTGTGAGTATAGTACCTAACTCTTCAGTTACCTGGAATCCAGTCCATGCTTAGCTGCTAAGTCTACCTGCCTACGTGCCGCTGTAAAAAGCTCTGTCCTCAGTAAATGCCAAAACCAGTCCTGAACTCACTCCTCAGTGGCTCACTCTCACAATAGAAGAAGCTTTTACACAGGAAATTAATGCATGATGGGAGTCACACAGACCAACTTTGCATTTATTTTTCTTAAATAAAACAAAAAAATAAAATTGCTCTGTTCTTTTTTTCATCAAAGTTGGTGCACAGCCTGACCACAGAAAGGAGCTGGAACCAGACGTTCCACTTTACTCAGCATAAAGGGTCCCCACATTGCCCAGGCAGATGGAATATGTGCTTCTCTGCACAATATGTGTCTTGCAGGAATTTCCATAATTTTAAAAGCAATTTAAAATGCATTTTCATATTAAATTTGTTGCCAAAACTTGTATTAGAGTTGTTTGTTTTCCTTCATGCAGACTTTCCAGACACATCTTTCTCTTTTTGAGATAACTAATACTGGGTGTGAACTGCTAATGTATAATGATAAGTTGCATTTTGCTAGTCATATCATTATAGCTAACCCAATAAACACTGAAGTGGCTTGATTTGATTACAGTATGATGCATACACAGAAAACAACACTTTAAGGGAATAACATATTTTGAAGGGATTCTGACTATTCAGTGTACCCTCTGAAGAGGCAGCTTACTGAACCAACGGCTGTTGGTACCTCTCAGTTTTAATTTATTTTTTATTTTTAATCTCTATAAAGTTATTGCAAAGTGCAGAGAAGCATGCACACATGTGTGTGCAACATTCATAGGTTTGCACACTGAGTGACTGGTAATAGGGATAGAAAATCTCCCTCTCGTAGGCTACTGCTTCTTAATCTGATCCTGGAAATGAAGCTATTGCTTTAAGGCTGTTAAACTATCTTTCTTCAAGAGAAGAAAAACCCTGCTATGAGTCATCAGCTACGGTGTGATAGTCACATGTACCTTTCAGCTGGACAAGAGCTGAAGAAGCGAATACAGTAATTTTTAACATGTTCAGCTTGGAAACTTCATAAGTAAACCAAAAAGAGAGTCACACATTCATTCCTTTGCCCATAATACAGAATGAAGCTCTGACATAAGATGGTCAGCAGCTGCATCCTAGACCAACCCAATTAAAGTAAGATTTTTGAGTCTATGAAGACAATTGTAGAGTAGTTCAGAAAATTTTTCACTAAATTGCTTTTGGCTAGTAAAAGCTAAAGCTTACACCGTAAATTATCGCAAAAACATAGGTAAATTTCACTTACATTTTTTATAAACTCTTAAAGTTGGCCTAAGATCTGAGAGTTTCAAGAAATTTTTGATTACAGATAATGCAGCCAGGTGATCAGATACTCATCATGTTTTTCAAAGTGACAATGCAGCCCATAAGCTGCATAAGTTTTGAGATGGCAACATCTGTGGAAGAGTGATCCTCCTTTACAGAAATAAAAAGAATAAAATGTTACTCACTTCTGGGGAGAAATGCGAGAGAAATTGACAGAGGCATACACTTGGTTAGGGGAGTTGATCTCTTAGGAGTTCTCTAATACCTGGACCAGGGGCTATTCATGAGAATAACTGGGCAAAATATGATTTTTGTTGTGGATACATGGTATTCTGTTCTCTATTAAAACTCGACTGGAGCTGAGATTTCACCCTCACTTGACAGTAAAAGTTACTAGGATGAGAAAAAAAAAAAAAAAAGACTATACCTTAAACCCCCCAGGCATTCTCAGATACTCAGAGAATAAGCACAGTGTTACACATGAAAACAAAATAAGGCAGAGAAAGGAAATCAAGTATTTGCTTCATCTTTGATTTCTGTGGAACTGAGTCTTTAAAATAAGCTTCCTCACTGCCATTCTTAGAAGAGGAGGAGGAGGAGGAGGAGGAGGAAAGGTATTAACCATGTCACATGGTTACCAATGTCCTTCTGATTGAAAAATATAGCCAGGGTGCCTGGCTGGTTTGTTGGCTAGGCTGTCTGCTGGTGGTGCCTACAGGTGATCAACTTATATCCTTCTCCCTTTTTCAGCCAAGTCTGTTATGGTGTTATGGTTACAGAAAACAATGCTGGAGACACAATTTCTAAAAACATAATTTGATCACAAAGGCAGTTTCACTTGTTCCATTCAACCACTGCTAGCTTGATACTTATTCCCTATTAAATGAATGGAACTAAACCAGACATACAAAAGTAGCTTCCTGGATGACAGTTATCCCAGGCTCTGATGAAGCTTCTTATTTTCCAAAAATACCTCACAGATGAGCAGATTCTGAGGCTCTTAGATTAATAATATATATCTAATAAAGGCTGATTTTATTGAATTCATGGCACTTTGGTAGTGTAAGTTGGTAAAGGGAAGGGAGACAATCCCATTTGAAGCAGAAGTCCTTTTAATAAACACTGTAAAGTCTGGAAATATTGTACTTATTGAACTTGAAATAATCAAAATTACGTAGGGATGTTTGGTATGTTACTGATTTAATGCAGTTTTCTCTTATTTTCATGTTCTCAAATTGAACATGCAAGTGGTGATAGACCTATAGAATCTGTGGATTAGAAAGAGAAATATTTCTGATACAGAGTGCCTTTTAAAATGACTATAAGCCTTTTACTCATACAGTCATACATACACAATTTGTACATCAATTTAACACTAGTTTTAATTATATTCTGGATGCTTTTTGCACACAGGGCACTAGTATCCTCCAGTTCTGTGGACTTGTATAATGACTTTTTAAAACTATAAAATAAAAATAAGCCTTATTTTAATTTGTTGTTGTTCTTTACCATACCCGTACGTAAAAGAGAAGATGTATTTCTTGTTATAACAGTTTTCATTCCTTATAGCCATGTTGATGCTCCAAAGCCTCTATTGCAGGTAGAGTCGGCCAGTCACTGGGTGCTGGAGAGCCTTCCATCTAATCCATTTTTCCCTTGAGCATAGCGTGGTGTCAGCCATGCAACTGTTTAAAACTAGTTGCTTGAGCTGAATGCACTTCCTTTTTCTTCCTTGTAATTCTTGAACATGTTTCCGAGAAAAACTTTTCAGAAAAACAGTTCAGGAACTTTTCAGTTACCAGTGAAACAATTTTACTTATGCTGTACTACCAGATCTAATCCTGAAGTAGTTAATTTGCTTATTCTGCCTTTAAGAAGCCGGTGGGGATAACAATGGGTTGTAAAAAGCCAATTTCCTGCCCTTCGTGCTGTCGACTGTCTGACTCTGGTCTCTAATGTTGGGCTGTACCACCGCAGGCCCTAGTGCACCCCCTTGCTAGGCAAGGCTCTATGTTACAGAGCTGTAAGAATGTTTATAGTTGTATTTATTGACTAGGTTTTCTGGTAAAATCTTTGCTGCACTTAGAAAACAAGGAAAGGGTAGGCAAGTTTCATTTACCTACAACGAGTATACATTATCTGCGGATGTTTTCCTGTGCTGGGTGCATTTCTGATCATAAGGAAAAAGCCAGTGAGGATCAATATGTGGTTGTGAGAGAGCTGAAGAGTCATTCTTGCCTTCAGTTCTGCACCGCGTTCTAACGTGACCTTTTCCTCCATATTACAGAATCTTTATAATTAGAGACAATTTCTTAATGTTTAAGACAAGTGGGAAAATAATATTCAGAGGAAGAAACAAGTATGTCTTAAGGCTCTCCTCTGCTGGAAGTAGGAAAAGGCAGAATTGGGATTTGGAAATGTCAAACAAGATCTGTGCATATAGGGCTAAAAATGAAGAAATATTACAAAATATTGGTTCGGCATTTTAAAGAACTGCCTGGCTGTTCTCAGACTGAACATGCATGCATGCTTTGAAAGTAGGGGTTTGCTGCTTGTGAAATATTTTCTTTTTTGCTCAGTATCACTCCACATAATAGGTCTACAAGATATACCTCCATGCATTGCCATTTTCAAATTACACAAGGGGAAATAATCTTGCCAATATGTTTTCCATCCCTCAGTGTTAGTGCCCCAGCTGAAAGCATGGCCAGTCTCATTGTGGTCAGCCTTGTGGCCAGCTTTCTTTCTCTTTCTTCCCCCATTTCCTTTCTATTGTGGAAGAAAACAATAGAAGCTTCACAAAGAGGAAAGTACTTGTAGTATTTAGGGTGGACCAAACACTAATTCAAGACCAAAGAGGACGTTCATACAAGTAGCAAGATATAAAAAATACGCTCTTAACTAAAAATATCTGTGCTTGCCCTAGATGTACCATGTAGCAATAATGCTGATTCTTTTGCCCAAGTTAATTATTCATTATAAATAATCACAGATATTCTAAAAAATATTTGAAAAAGTAATGATGTGGCAGGTTGGTGTTTATGATACCATCTCATCCTCTACCTTTCTCTCCCTTTTTTTCACTTTAATCACAGGTTGCACCCAGACACCAAACAGCAGAAAAGATTCACCCAGAAGCAATAATGGAAGACATGGGCTGAAAGCCTCATTTTCTCAGCAGCTTTGCTAACCATTTTTCAAACGCCTTTGCTCAATCTGATCAAGGTGTTTGGGTTATGTGGAAACACTACAGTTGTCTAGAGGTAGATGACTGCAACAGCTGGCTAAGATATTTTGCTAAACTACTTACTATTTTCAAGGTATTTAATTTAAAATTATTTTGGGCATCTCTGTGCTGCACTGCAGAAAACACCAGGGACAAAACCATATTAATCAACTCTAGAATTATTTTGCTGATTCCAAGGCATGCATGAGCATTGAACACTGATAAAGGGGTCTTCCACAAACCTCTTCTGAGACAAGCATTGGATTTTGGTACTAAGATGACTTGCTCAGACGTTTTTGCCTTATGTAAGTGTGTGTGTGTTAGCCTCTAATGAAGTGTGAAATCTCACTGACTGTGTAAGAAAGTCATGAGGAATCCATCATATGTAATAAAGACAGGGCTCCTGGCTGCAAGAATATATCAGTACAACAGCAATATAGGAAGAAGACACAGATGTGATTTGGTACAGAGTCAGGGTAGCTGCAGGGGACTCTGAGATATTTAGGCCACGAGAAGAACAAGAATATCGCTGTAGGTAAACAGGACCTTAATCTCTTCCCAGCTAATGACAGAGTTACTTTGATGCACAAGCAATGCTTATATGGGGAAATTATACATTACAATCCTTCTTACCTGCTCATGTACACTCCTACAAGTTTTGTTCGTTCGTTTGTAAACAGCTGAATGGTCCCGTTGTAGTTGCCACTATGGGAAAGAACATGTGTGAGTTAATTAGAACAAGCTTTGTAAGCCTCAGCTCCTATTGCTGTTGCTGCTGTGATACAAACAGCAAAAATACTGGTTTTGAGAGTATTAGTGAGTCAATATTTCAAGTTAATTTAATGAGATCCTCTTTTTTTTTTTTTTCATAATTTATTTTGTCTTTCTCTTTCTTTTTTTCTGTAAAGAAAGTGTATGTCTTTGTGGTTCCGTGTGAGTTCTAACAAGGATCCTAGGAAAAACTAAGACTGTGTTAAATAAATATCCATTTAGAGAAACCATAGGGAGCCCAGCAACACATATCATCCAGCACCCCAATGGCCATCAGATCACTACTACCATCAGTTAGTGATTCTCACTCCCCAATACTTCAAAACATTTTCATTGATTTTTTTCCTTTTGTTTAAAAATCACCCTAAACTTCATTTTGTTGCCTTTAAAAACCTCTAAAAATTAAAAAGTAATTTTAATAGGACCTTAAATACAATACAATAATATTGAATATAATACAATACAATACACACAATAATATCCAAAACAGTGTCAATTTTTAAGACTGTTGCATTCAAAAAAAAGCTGAAACATTCAGGAACCAAAGAATTAACCGGTTTAAGATCACTTAGTTGAAAAGGAAAAGGACTCCATTTCAGGGTAACAGCTGCTTTTGTTCTGATGTCTACATATTTTTCATAGTTTGGGGGAAAGATTTTATTGTTTTTTGTTGTAAGAATTTTGTAGGTGGGCAGTTGAGAATTTAATAGAGCAAAAGGAGCTGTTGGATTGGTGCAGTGTCAGAACTGAGCTGTACTCATCTGCTAATCCACAATGAGCTCATTTTATATCACAGGCCAAAGCAATGCCAAAGCTATAGTATAGTTTAAGATCAAATGTGGAAAGAAAACATTAAATAGATAGAAAATGAACACTGAAATAATATAAAATAAATGCTGAAAATTAACTGTCTTTCAATTAAAGACAGAGAATAAAATGTGCCTGAGATTTGACAAAATGTACAGCTGGAAGAACACTAAAATGAAAACAGTTTCTTTAGCATCTGAGGTTTAATATATGGTGTAGGTTATTCTGTAAATTAGTTTGTAAAAGTAAAAGTTAAACTTGTAGATTAAATTTAAAAAGCATTCTTTTGGTGGATCTAGATATACTGAGAGGGGTCGAGAAACCTTTTCCTCAATGTGAGTGCATTATCAGGCAAACCTATATTGCCCCATGCTGTGATAGGAAACCAGATAAGGTCTTTGCCATCTGTTCTGAAGGTCCTGAGTTTAATTCTCCATGGGAGTTAGTACATGGTGCTGGTAGGAGGGGAGGAATTAATTTGGGAAACTGTTTATCTTTCCTTTGGAGAAAAAACATTTTTTACATAATATAGTTTAACCAGAAGAGATTTCAACTAATTTCTCTGCTTTCCTGAGGTTTCCCAGTGAATTGTAAACTAATGATTCTTGTAAGAAATAAATGACTATAGGAGCCTGATGTTTATCGGAAGTGCACTTTTATTTTTGGGGGGCTTAAAAGCAATGTATAAATATCCTGTTTATATTCTATTCATGTTCACAAATTTTACATATGTACTACTTTCTAGAACTTAATGATGTCATGATGATTAGGCTCCATTCAGACAAAAATAATAATATTCTGATGTCTGAAAGAGAAAGAGCAAATTGGTGATATACAGCAACTGGGATATTCTTTAAAATCTGTGCCAGTCATTTAGGGCTACCACCTGCTGAGTTCTTCAAGTGGGTCATGTGAGGGTTCAGTTAAAGCTATGCCAAAGACCCTGTTTTATTATATTTCTACCTTTATCATTGTGTGCACAGACATATCTTTATGAAATACATGTATGTGACAAAGGTTTTGCACACCGGTGCAAGGGCTTGGCACTGGCTGGATGTTTGAGAGGCTTTTTTATAACAACATTCTTCTTTCTCAGCCAAAGGTGATATAGCCAGAAAGCCTCATTAATATAAAGTGAAGCTGAATTTGTAACAACTGGTTCTCCCTATTCTCCAGTCTCAGAGTTTCATGACTTTTGCCTATGGGATTGATTATGGGGGGAAGTGATAATGGTATATGAGCTGGTAAGTGATTCTATCATCTTGCGCATTGATCTTCTCTGACGAGACACCTTCAGAAGAGAGGCGGGAAAGCAATGTGGATGAGTTCTTGGAGGAATGGGAGATGCAGTTGCCAAGCCCTCCAAGTCCAGAGTTACACAACTGTTTCATTCAAGCTGGGAATACTGATCTCAAAGGAGCTCTGCGCTGTTAAATGGGCTCTCTGGAGAGATGGAAGGAGACAGTGAGGATAGAGGGCCCATAATAGGAATTATGAGTCTGTTGCTCTTGCTGACAGGGGTGGATGTGAGACATGGACATAGATCCCAGGGGGTGCAATATGAAGCAATTGGAGTGTTTCCCCAGCTTCTGGGGAATAGTAAACCACAGGGAATTATAGATAATGAATAGGTTTTGGGCTATTTTAAAGTTCTCTTTTCTTGTAGATACTTCTAATTGGGTAATGCTTTGATCCAAGGAGGCTGCCAGGTGCCAGCAGCATAGCTCCTACAGGGACCAAGAACTAACCTTAAGCCACCGCCGCTGGGATCGTTGTCACTGGTAGCAGCGGTCTGCAGGTATAGCTTCACTTTTGGGTGGATTGACTGTGCAATTGCACCCCGATAGAA
>NW_008824718.1:359281-362063 GCF_000699105.1 Pygoscelis adeliae | reverse complement strand
AAAGTGAGGTTATTTGGCATTGTTTCCCAATGGCTTTTTCAGGAGTCAGTGACAAAACTTCCCAGAAGAAAGAGACACCTAAAATGGGAGATCTAAAATCTCACATTGTATATATATAGGTATTAATCTGGTTTCCTTATACTACATTTTCAATTAAGAAAATCTGTCTATTTTCTAGGGTACATGTGTGCGAAATGGCTGAAAATTCATTACTTTAACAAGATATTAAAAAGGTCTTGGAATGACTGTTTAAGTTGTGTTTTCAATTAACTTTTTAATATTATTTCTGTTGGTTTTGATCTTAAATAAAGAATAATAGCTTGGTGATTTTAATAGTATTCAGCTTTACAAATTTATGCAAAGTTTTTGTTACATTAAAAAAAAAAAGCCCAGATCCTTACTGTTAAAAGGCATAAATTGAAATAAAGGACAAATGACCTTGTAGTCCAACAGCAAGATCTGTTCTTGTAATCAGGAATGACTTTGGATAGAAAGAGCTTCCAGAAGCCAAGAGAACTTAAATGTTTTTGTTCCCATCTGGGTTTAAAGTCATGGGATTTATGATTCTGACTTATTTAAGTGCTTATAAAACTTTTGCCCTTGTGTATTGAAAAATGTGATCAAGGGCCAAATACATTCAAAGTTTAGATATGTCCCTAAGTCTCTTTGATTTCAAGGCAAATTGAAGGCCTAGAGGCTTTTAAAAATTCATTTAAACACCTACTTCAGCTCAAAAGCTGAAGCCCAAGTTTGAAACTTGTGACAAAATTGTATATAGAGAATTAATGCAAACATTATGGACCTAGACCTTTGGATAGTTTCATGTCAATAACATTAACTACCTGCCAATGCTGAATATAGTTCCTTTTGAGATGACGCAGATATTAGTGCTACTGGGACTTTTTTTTTCTAAAAACGTGCCTTTTACTGTATTTCAGGAAAATTAATTGATTCATTTAAGTTAGCAGGATAAATTACATGAAGGACTTAAATATTAATTTTCAATAATTAGGTTTTCAGACTGTATCATATCTGTTATGTGCTCTGCAAGTATGGAACTTTATAAATTAAATAAATAGTAATAATTTAATTTGCAATATATTTCAGTATAGTATTACTGTAACATGAGGTTGAAAAGCTGTGATGTAATGTGCGTAACTCAAGAAAAAAAAACATTGACTTAAATCAGATTGCCAAGCACCTCTACTTACATTACTTTAATTTGTAGTTAAGGAAGGCAAAGGATGAGGTAGCAGAGGGAAGCTCTGGTGGTGTGGGTAATGTACCTGTGTGTGCAGCACGTTTGCAGCTACACTCATAGATGGATTTATTTATACTTTCTTTCATGGCTGATGAGTGTGGAAGCAGAACATGCTGTAACTAAACAATACTACAGCTGCCTGAAGATGAGATGGGCGGACTGACTGCACGGTTTGGATGTGGAAGGACTTGAAAATTTTCATATTAAAATTTTCTTATAAATTACTTTAAATAAGAAAGCAGGTAGTGATGGCAAGAATCTTTGGTGATTAGTTTTGGGGCTGGGTTTTCTGAAATAGCCACTGTCACTTATTATTATTCATAAATCCAAACAAACTCATAAACTGGATCCAATATGGCAAATATTTTCAGTTATAATGAACATTTCTGAAATGTCCAAATTGTTTTGTCTGCACACATAAGAAAGCTAGCTGGAGATGCTCAAGAAAGAGGTGGTCTTCCATGTAAGTCTGGGTGCTAGCACGCTTAACTGGAGTGTGTGAGGAGGGTCCACATCCCCCCCTCAGCCTGGTAAGAAGAAAGTTTTCCCATCTTCCAGGCAAGTGCCTTAAGCTTGGGGCTGTCAGGCATTTCGAAATGGAGATCTCCTGGGAAGAGGCTCATCAGGCCGAGGGAAGGAATGATTCTATATCTGTGTTATAGTATGAATAATACCTTATAAAAATGAAACAGCTTATCTGTTTCAGTTCTGTGTCTCTGGACTGACGTCAGACCATTTGTCCTTCTGTTCCCCAACTCATCTTGCATGACCTTTTGAATATTGGCAAAAGAATATTGGTACTGCTCCAGTTTTCTGACGTTGACTCGTTATTAAAAAGTTGCAGTCAGAAAATAAAAACAATCAGTTGAAATCATCTCAGAAACTCTTCTGGGAGTCCTGTGTGGAATTTAAAAATATTTAACTCTAGTTAGCATATGTTTTTTTGACATACTCTGTAGTTACTGGTCCACTCTGAAGAAGTTCATTCTCCCTATATGATGGAGTATCTCATCCTTCTTCCCAGATAGAAAACAGCAGTGCACTGAATAAGCCTTTTCATCCATCTGTACTATTAAACATTCTATTTTTGCTTTAGTCACTGCCAAATACACATACTTTCTTGATCTTCTCAGTTTTCTTTATCAATTTTGTCTAGCTTATTAATTTTAATTTATGTAGACCTTCTGTTTATGTCTCTTTCTCCTGTTGTAAATGTAGTACTTTCCTAAATCACAGTGGAGCAGCTTTGCACAGAGGTACGGGAACTGTCTGATAACTTGATGGTTGCAATATCCTCCTGGAAGAGTGGGGCCCTTTTCCAAATCAGATTGACCGAGCATGTGAGCTGCAAGCAGCCTTCGGCTAGCAGATACAACCACAGCAGTTTTCCGGATGCACTGGTCAGCCATCTCCCCACCTAACCTCTGTACCTCCCAGGAGGTACAGCAGAAGGACAAACAGAAGGGCTTTGGCTAGCAAATGACTGTGATATTTGGACTGGAAACCTACCTAGAATCTGAA
>NW_008824718.1:345582-359258 GCF_000699105.1 Pygoscelis adeliae | reverse complement strand
GATGTTGCCTGACACCAACACTTGCCTGTTTCATTTTGCAGAGTTGGGCATTTGCCTTTGCCTTCCCAAATTCTCCCCCTCAGCCTGCTCTCCCCCTCAATCCACATGCCCTTTCATGTGATGGCACCAATATATTTATAGTTAACTTCCTTTGTGCTATTCTGTTTTATACAATGGGTCAATGAGGAGTTTTGAATTTACTGGAGATAGAATCATAGAATCATAGAATCATTAAGGTTGGAAGAGACCTCCAAGATCATCGAGTCCAACCGTCAACCCAACACCACCATGCCCACTAAACCATGTCCCTAAGCGCCTCATCTACACGTCTTTTCAATACTTCCAGGGATGGGGACTCAACCACTTCCCTGGGCAGCCTGGTCCAATGTTTAACCACTCTTTCAGTAAAGAAAGTTTTCCTCACGTCCAATCTAAACCTCCCCTGGCACAACTTGAGGCCATTTCCTCTCGTCCTATCGCTTGTTACTTGGGAGAAGAGACCAACACCCACCTCATTACAACCTCCTTTCAGGTAGTTGTAGAGAGCGATGAGATCTCCCCTCAGCCTCCTTTTCTCCAGGCTAAACAACCCCAGCTCCCTCAGCCGCTCCTCATAAGACTTGTTCTCCAGACCCCGCACCAGCCTCATTGCCCTTCTCTGGACACGTTCCAACATCTCAACATCCTTCTTGTAGTGAGGGGCCCAAAACTGAACACAGTATTCGAGGTGCGGCCTCACCAGTGCCGAGTACAGGGCCACGATCACTTCCCTGCTACTGCTGGCCACACTATTTCTGATACAGGCCAGGATGCCGTTGGCCTTCTTGGCCGCCTGGGCACACTGCCGGCTCATGTTCAGCCGGCTGTCGACCAACACCCCCAGGTCCTTTTCCGACAGGCAGCTTTCCAGCCACTCTTCCCCAAGCCTGTAGCGCTGCATGGGGTTGTTGTGGCCGAAGTGCAGGACCCGGCACTTGGCCTTGTTGAATGTGATAGCACACACATTTCAGCATGCCATTTGCAGGGAAGGATGGTCAGCCCATTTAGGTCTTCACCCATGCTCAAACCAATGGGAGGAACCAATCTGCAATCTGCGTTTTCCATGTGAGCTCTGGCTACTATTGATTACTGTGCAGATGAAATACATCCTGGTGTCAGCCTTTTTATCCAAACCACTTTATTGTTCTCTGGTTTATGGCAACAAAATAAAAACAAGGCGGGAAATAGCCAAGATAATAGTGTTATGAGTGCATATCATACTAGACCAAAAAAAAGTCATTGTTGCACATGCAGAACTAACAGTGATTTTGATGGTTTTCTAGAAAGAGGCATCAATAGTATATGATAAAGCCAGAGATAGCGTTTCATTTGGTGGGATCAGGAAGTGCTTTGAAAGTGGAAATATTTAGCATGGAAGAGAAGAGACATTGAATGAATGTATTTTTATTGTACAGCTGGCTTTATAAAATGGCTTTGTAGCTTATCGGTTTGTGCCATGTGGCCCATTTCTGGCACTTTCTGTAGATGCTCCAGGGAGCTGTGTTCTCAAGTATCCTCATGTATTAATGACAGTTTGTATTATTTTAGGGGGGAGCAGATCGAGGAGAGGACCACAACCAGGGCTCATGAGAGCCTGTGTTATATAGAAAGAAAGAGTCCAGAAAAAGGTATTTGTTGGATATGAAATAAACGTCATCAGAAGAAACCTGATACAGTAAGGTTTTACATATTCACAGTTAGAGACCTAAATGGACAAGAGCACAAAACACACTATCTTGCCCTTTCAATCATGGAGCTGTGTTAGGGAAGTTGTCTGAACATATATTTCTGCCAGGAAAAAAATGAGCTCAAATCTACTATGTATCATTGAGCTGCTGTATTTTCAGCCTTTATGTTAGGATTTGGTTGCAAGTTTGGAATTTTATTATTCTCTTTTTATTACTTGAGACAGTGAAGGCGGTGAGGTGTTTGCACTGAAAACTTCTGATGTTTTGTTGCTAGGATACCACTTTTTTTTTTAAGTCTTCTATCAAGGAAAATGGAATATAATACTGTTTATTTTTGATTATATCATGGATTTTGCATCAGAACACTTACAGTCATGAAAACTGGTGAAGATTTCTTTAAATCCTGCTTTTTTATTGACATGCTGAAGCTCTCTGAGCAGTTCAAACTCAGTACCTGAACATGAAACAATAGCTATATTTTAGCCAAAAGTCAATTGTTTGTTGCTATTTATATTTGGCAGACTACATTTTGATACATGAATAATAATTTGATCTATTCTCTTTGTACTTTCTAGGACCTTCTATAACTCAAATATGCCCTGTATAAATCCCAGACATGCATTTCAAAATTCATACAACCATTTTCTAAGTATTGAATGACTTCAGGGGGAGGGGAGGAGCTCAAAATTTGTGCACATTTAGCAAATATGTATAATATTACAATAATTATATTTGTAAAGAAAATTGTTTCATGAATTTAAATGCATAAGATGAGTTGAAGTGGTGAATTCAATGTTTTTATAATTGTCAAAATATATATATAAGCAAGCATGACCATAATATAAAATCCATTATGTTTCAAGATAGGTCAAGAGAGTAGAATCATAGAATCACAGAATGGTGTGGTTTGGAAGGGACCTCTAAAGGTCATCTAGTCCAACCCCCCTGCCATGGGCAGGGACATCTTTCACTAGATCAGGTTGCTCAAAGCCCCGTCCAGGCTGACTTTGAACACTGCCAGGGATGGGGCATCCACAACTTCTCTGGGCAACCTGTGCCAGTGTCTCACCACCCTCATTGTGAAAAATTTCTTCCTTATATCCAATCTAATCTACCCTCTTTCAGTTTAAAACTGTCACCCCTTCTCTTGTCTCTGCAGACCCTGGTAAAAAGTCTGTCCCTATCTTTCTTATAAGCTCCCTTTGTATATTGAAAGGCTGCAATAAGTTCTCCCCAGAGCCTTCTTTTCTCCAGGCTAAACAACTCCAGCTTTCTCAGCCTTTCTTCACAGGAGAGGTGCTCCAGCCCTCTGATCATTTTCATGGCCCTCCTCTGGACCTGCTGCTAATAAGGAAACTCTACTTTTTTCCAAAATAACCCCCACATTTTATTCCGATTCATTCATCATTAAAATATCTTCTGTGCTTTATGCACAACTATATTTTTGAACTGTTACAGTATTGTATTTCATTTGAGTTTGTGTGAGTGCTTTCTAATTAGAATTACAGTTCAATTACTTGAAATTCTCCCAAAAGCAGCCTCTGCACCAGAAAGAGGATCAGGAAAAAATCTCTATTCTTTAGAGATTTTAGTCCTACCTTGTAACATCAGAAAAATCTTTTAGCAAAACCAGCGGTGATGAAGCTGATCAATCTTCTCACTCTAGGCCAAATCTTTGCATGAGAAGAGATATTGCTCCCAATCTGCTAAACCACATTAATGAATTCACCTCACAGGCTGAATGTTTTTGAAAAGTCCATATAAAGGGTTCCATTTAGCACTGGCTGAATGATTTACTAAATGCATGTTCATGAATTTTGGTCGTCTTCTCACTTAGAAACGCCCAGAGTGCTTTGCTATGTATCATGTTTTTTAGTGAAAATATATAAAAATATGTTACTATTTTGGAAACAGTCCACTGGAGTAATGAAGAGATGTAAAAATGCTACGATAAGCATACTTATCCCACCAGCATAATTTATTTTATGTAAGCAGTCAAATCTTGCATCTTTAACAGCTTGTTTTAGCAACTTAATTAAGGTTGGATTTTCTAGTATTTGGATAGCTGTCCAAGTACAGTCACATAAGTCATGACACCACTTTGTTCACCCTGTGGTCTGAAAAGCATTTAGACCATGTTAGCAGGGGACCATGTCTAAGCTTGTAAATCCTGCTTGGATGTGCTTCACAGAGAGGTTGAGAGGGTCAGCTTCTGAATCTCTGAACAACTTTGGGACAATAAATTCTTGTGCGATGCTAGTTCAGAGTGTGAGTGGGGCTAGTTCATGACTGTCCGCATCTGACTGTGCGCGCCTAGGAAAGTACAGCAAGTAACATTGGGGGTGCAGTCAGCAGAGTACCCCGATGCTGTACTACCATTACCCCAAGATGATGTGTATCAGCTGTGTTGCTGGATGCACTTTCTTGTTATAACAGGGCAACATTGAAGATTTTTGGTGTAACTGTATTTGTTTGATTCTCACAATATATCTGTACTGCTCTGAACGCTCAGTGCATCTGAAGTCCAGTGTCACATGGCATCCATAAGCCCAGTGATATTCTTTCACACTGAGAGTTTTCTGACTGCTTTACAGACATTTTTCGTTCTTAAGTAGGGAAAAGGAGCCAAAACACAGTTGAGAATATGACCTGCTACCTTTATTATTAGACGTAATCCAAGACATGGTCACGCTTTCTGATGTGAAAGCTTGTATGGCACTCTCTAAGAAAAGGTGTCCTGGCAAAAGTCATGAAACAGCACCCTAGTATGCTCCAAGGTTCAACTGATTATGGCACCTTTTTTCACCATCTGTGCCACATTGCTTTGTGTGTTGCTGTGCTAGTCACCACCTGTGCTTCACCCTAGATATAACCATGTAGAAGCTGATGAAAGTCTTCCTACTTTGCTTCACAAGAATGTGATGAGCTTTGGCTAGATAATGTTTGCAACGTATTCTGTGGCTCTGGATAAAAAAAGATCCTCTATAAATTCAAAACAGTAACATACATTTCTTCACTGAAACCTTCAGTTACAAGTGCCTCAAGTTACAGTAGCTGCTTGCATTTATATGATTTCTATGTGGACATTTAAACAAGGTATTATTTTCAGTATTGCTGGGCATTGTTCTTAATTTAATAAAGCACCACAACTGTGTATGATCTTCACACTGACAGCCTCAGAGACATTTAAAGTAGGACCAGCTGTTGAACCCCTGTGACGTGTCTGTTAGGTGCAACGCAGAGCTCACCACCTAAGGAAAAGAGGGATCTTGAGTTCTCTCTGGGTCCTTCCAGCTCAGAGGCTCTCAAAGGACTGAAGGATGTGACTTAGAAACAGTTCTTGGAAGCAGAGTTCCAAGCACATATGATGGAAAAACCTCCAGGAGTGAGGAACAAAAGTTTTTACATCCTTTATGCTCTGTTGACTTTTGTTCCCAACATTAATGAGTTCAACTAGAGTTGAGGAACTTGTTCAATATTGCAGTCCCCAGAAGTTTACATTTCAACAAACATAAAATATGAACAAAGGAGACAAACAAAAAGAACAGAGAAAGGAAGGATATGGCTTCAAACAAATGAAGCCAATATAAGTCAAAATACAGCTGAAGAAAGAAAGGAAGAGTAAATCCTTTAAATAAGCAATATTAGCCACAAAGCCCCAAATGAATATGGGAAAAAAAGAACAAACAGGAATTATTCATAGAAGCTCACACCCTCCTCTGGAGGCTGCAAACTCTTGAATATGCTGAGGCTCTGCAGCCCCTGCTTTTCTTAACTGTAACCCCAACACTAACCATAACACTTGTCATGCCCTGTGTGCACTAATAGGCATTAACAGCCCTGAGTAGCCTCACCTGGGACCTGCGCCCACACACCCTCTGCCCACGGGCCCTGGGGCTCCATTTAAGCTCAGACCTGAGCCTTCAGTCTTTTCCTGAGCTATGCTGGATCCATCTGTCTGTCCATCCCTACCTCCCTTGCTGGACCTTGGACTTGCATTACAGGTAGTCTGTTGCTAGCCCTATCTTTTGGGTGGACCCTTCTGATTCATGCTGTAGCCTTGTTGCTGGTCTTGTCTCCTGCTGCTCTCCCCTGGAGTGCCTGGATGGACCATTTCCTGTACCGTGTTCTGCCCATGGTGTTCATGTGTTGTGGGACTGTACCCTAGCCAGTGTGGGCATGGCCTTTGCTGGGGTTGCTCCTGGCTCAACTCCATCTTGCAGAGCAGCCCTGCCTATGCTGCTCCCTGACAGCACTAAGCATAAGAGGCCTGGCACGCTGAGACAGAAAACGTGAGGTATGATAGTCTCAAATCTGTTTCTCAAGAGCTTCAAAACAAAGTACATTCAGGGTCTAGAATTTCAGGGAGGAGAGTGTTTTTTTCAAAACAATATCTCTTTTACTGTGGGATGGCTGTCAGGACTTGTGGAAGATCCAGCTCTTGGGAAGAGTCAAAGAATTATGAACACTCGTTGCGCGGTTCAGGCTTTCAGCTTGAAAACAAATTGTACTCATACCAGAGACTTGCACTGGGGGAGGGGGGAATGGCATCCATTTTATGAGAGATTTAGAAGCTTAACATATCTAAATTAGAATTCTTGCAAAAAGCTAAATTTCCTTCAGAATGAAATTGCCATTCTGTGTCCAACTTGACAGAACACTCAGCAGAGAAATGGCAAGGCTGGGAGCAGGGTCTGTAGGATCTCTCTGTTTGTCAGGTAGGCTGCTGGCCTGGGGAGTATGGATAGACTCATCGGCATCCTTCTGGAGTGAGCAATTATGTGAGCTGTGGGAATCACAAGACAGGATTTGAAAATAGTTTAATCTGGCAGAATTTCATTAAAATTGAAACATCTCTGGGAAACATTTAAACGTTAATGGATAGGCAAATTGAGAATAGAAAAATGTTCAATAAAAATAGCATTGTTGTTGTTTTCCCCTCCAGTTGGCTCTACTGGTAATTCTCCTTGCATACCATATAGTAGTAGTTGGTATGGTTCCATGTGGCTGTTTTTTTGGCTTGGGGTTTTTGGTTATTTTTAAATGTCTTTACTCAGAACTGCTGATGGTTATATTCAGAAAACAATATTAAAATAGCTTGCAGTCTTAATCACTTAAGAGTTAAGAAATAAAATTAAGACTGTTGAGGCCATTATAGTTCAATCCCTGTGTACGTTATGAGATAGTCTTTAATTACATGATCTCATTCTTTGTTTTCCCACAGGACCCTGCCTCATTCAGTGTGCAGGATGAACAGTGCTTGGAATGAATCAGCACAACACAGTGAAAGAGTCTGTTGTTTGCAAGACTCATCTCAGTTGTTGAGGAAGTTGGGATATGTGTTTTGAATGAGTTGGGATGTCAAGAAAAGAAAGGATGGTTTTGTAGCTGAGGAAACTGTATGTTGCCCTGGAGAATGAGTTTCTGTCACTGTCTTTGCCAAAAAGATCCTGTGAGGTACGGTTTTGGGGGAGAAAAAAAAACTTCTCAGATATCCATTAACTGTGAACACCTAATTTTCCTAGAAATCTGAGAGCATGGGTCCACATTCTGGACTACCAATATCAAACAAAATGTTGAATTCAGTGAGCACTGCTCATTCTTGCACTTTGGGGGAAAATGTAGTATGCAATCATAATTAAGAGCTGTTTTGCAAGGGAGTTGTATAAAGGTGTCTTGTGCTTTCAATACTTCATATTCTGCACTCTTATTATAGCTATTTGATGTATTAATAACAAAGCTATCTGTATACAGTGTATACACATATCTAACATTTAGTTAACTGCTAAATAGAAAACTTGAAAAAGTGACTAATAGTATGTTAGTCTTTTGTATATATGGATGTGAAATACTAGTGCAAACTACCTAACATCTTAATTACAGGTTTCCTAATTTATGATGACAGTTTGTGTTTATCTTTGACACTTAGCTGTATATCCTACTACGGTAGCTGCAAACTGCCTGTGAAGGACTTGTTTTCTTTTGCAATCTTTTGAAATAATCTAGTTTATTTTCAGTTGAAAGGGATTATTTTAAAATCGGGGCCCAAACAAAACTGGTGTTTCAGCTTTCACATATTCAACTTGCATCAAGTCTGTTCTCCATGTAACTTGCTTCGGTTATCCTTTCCGTTTCCATTTTAACACCCATTTTTAGGCATCAATTTAGCCAATGCTACAGTGATGTTGCCAGAATTAATTTTTCCTTATTCCAGAACAAAGTAGAAGTAATCCAGTAGGCCTTGTTCCTGTGTAACTAGGTCTTACTTCAAAAGGGCCTAATCAATGAAAAGTAAGATCCACACTGTACTCGGAAGTTGGACTGCAAGTGTCAGTCTGCTCAGATGAATTATTGCTAAAATGTGAATATTTTTTCTCTAAATCATAGTATCAGAAGACCAAAAAAAGAAATTTTTTTCTTATCTCTGACATCTTCAAACTCTGTCACCTTCAGTAATATGAACAGGGTCTCTATGCCATAGCTCACAAGGGGATTCTCAGTTTTCCAAGATATTACTGGTTTCTAGTCCTCATGCTTTGAAGTAACTGAACTAAAAATCACTGTGCTGTTTTACAGTGGAGAAAACAACCTGAGAGTCCCAAAATTTTACTCTTATTTTCTAAGTGGTTGATCACATAGCAAATACTCCCATACTCTTCACCTATTACGTGATGAAGTGTAATGGCAATACATTAGTAGTCTAAAAATATTTCTCTGCATGTGAGCACTTATCCAATCTGCCATTATTTTGCATCTTAGCAGTTTGTTTAAAGGATTTGAACATTAAAATCTTTTTTTTTCAGTGAGACTTTGGATTTTGGATTTGGTGTTTCTTATGGCAAATAATAAAGGGAGAGGTAACAAAAAGGGAGATCGCTCTGATAGTTCTGCTGGATTCTAATGTATTTTTTTAGTCATAAAAGATTATCTTGCTTTTTAAGTAGTTATTCATCATAGAATGATGAATAAACTCATAAACTCATATTGGATATTTTTACTTGAGTTTTTATTCACAGCAATCAACCCTAGTCCAGGATAATAAAAACTGAGCCTTATGAGAATGTTCCAGCGTTGATGAGGGTCCGGATGTGGCTGTGATTGTGAGCATGGAAGCGTGTGTATCCAGCACAGATGGGAAGGGGAACATTGCTGCCACTGCAGCACAAGTACCCTGAGCCACAGAGGAGCAAATCCAGTTGAGTAAAAGTGAGGCTTCCAGCCAGGGGTGCTCACACAAAAGCACAGCCGTGCTGTATGCCACGTTGTAAGATGTAGCTTAAATTAGACTCCTCCAAAGCAAGGATATTGGGTCTAGAGAGTAGAGAATGACTTTGAGAAGGCCAGTTAAGTCATAGAGCTTATTCTGTTGGGCTTATGCCTTATAGTACAAGCAACTTCTAACCTTCCAATAATCTACTGAATCCTATGTTAGAATCAATTTACAGTCTGGAAAAAAAAGTATAATTTAGGGCTTGTCTACCTCATCTCCAGCTTCTCTTATTTAGTAAAAGTAATAACTACAGGTCATTTCAAATGGTCAGTTTCCTTAAATCTTTCTTTGGATAGACACTGAGAAGTGCTACTTTGATTTTTATTTTTATTTTTTTCCTATTTCCTGTATCAGCTATAGCAATCTGATGTAATTCAGGTGGAGGACAGTATTTCTAAGTTTGTCATGACAACAGAACTGTGTTCAAATAAATGAATGCAAAAATAATACTTAACCTTTTTGGCCCAGTGTTACCCAGAGATGTACAAGAGCAGAGACTGTGACAGATCAGGTGACATCAGCTTTTCCTTAACACTAATATTAGTAGCAAGCCAGGGGATATAGAAAGTACTGTGCAATTCATTGCCTTCTTTTTGAATGATCAAATCTCTTTGTATGAGAAGGGCTATAAATACTCTCTTTGTTTATTCTGCAGCCCAAGGGCAAATCTATGATAGAGACAAGATTCTGCAGCCAGAGAGTTATAGAAAACTCAGCACTCTACTGTGCCATTAATAGGAGCTTCTAAGTACTTTTGAGATGACCTAAAAGTAAATCAGTGCAGCCTTTCTGTTTTATAGGCAAATTTGTATGAGACTTGGTGGGAGGGGGTGAGGGAAGAGAAAAATGTTTATGTAAACAAATCTTCAGAAGCAACATTTTCTAAAGAGTATGAGTTGTGCAAATATACAGGTAAAACTTGCACTTAAGTAAATGGCCAATGTGAAATCTATATCTAAATTAAAATGCAGTAACTTGAAAATGTTGGTTGTGAGCCAGCCAGCACTGAGAAGTCCCTGTAGTCAACGTGTTTGTTACTTGTAGAGAAGGATAATTCTAGTCTAAATAGATTCTGAGGCTACTACTGCAAAAAAAAAATCTCTTATCTGTTCCATTTCACTTACAAATAGACCAACTAAAACTGCCCACAATCAATGGCTGTAAGTAGCACTTGACTTTATCAATAGATAATGTATAGCGCCAGTGACAAACCTTGGTTCAAACCTATAATGCAAATGAAAGATTGAGCTACTGGACCTCTCTGGGACGTGGACTCCAGCACACTCTTAGACCAAGCAGGCACATCATATGTTCTCTTTTGAATAGCCTTTGAAAATTAGATGGGATTTCTTCCTTCATTATTCATCCTGGGTGGCTGTGTCAGAATCTCTCTCCCAATTTTAATGTCATTCTTGAGCTGTTTGTAGCCATTTTTTCTTTGTGCTGATGCTATTTTTGTTATGTAGTTAATTTGTTTCCCACTACTTTCTAGAAAACTAACATATCCCTTCATGTGATTTTTGAAGTACTCTCTTGACAGTCTCCTGGAAGAGAGGCTCTCCATTCCTTTGATCAGAGGAATGATCAGGATTATATGCACCATTTCAAATAATGTTCATATATACTTGAGCTTGTAATAATGTCATCAATGTTGTTCTTTTTTTTTACTGGAAATACTTTGCCTCATAGATGCTTGGATTGTATTTCTCTTTCATGGGTATAGGAGGTTGATAATAATTTTGTTTGACTCTTTAATCTATATGTCTCTTTGATCAGTCTTTATGCCTCAGATCCCAGAAAGAATTCTTGTTGTTACTCTTTATTTATGACCTTGCACTCTGTACAATTGATTTTCATCCAGTTACTATTACTTTGGCTCCCAAGGTCGTTCACTTCTAGTATGATAGTACAGTTCCCTTCTGCATGGATAGTTCATCTCAAGAACATATCAACAGATCTCAGTGGCATACTTTTATTTTGTACATTAAGTTTATGAATTAAAGTATTAAATAATATTTGCCCTACAGTGGCTCTTTGAAGACTCCACCTAGAAACTTGTAAGAACTTCTTCTGGTCCGGTATTCCTCTACAGTCTGTGTAAAGAAGGTAGATTCACAGTTTACTTAGCATCACTGAATTGTTGCTTCTTGCAACATTTGAGAAATATTTGCAAATGTTACATGAACCGTGTGTTTACATCAATAAAGATGATATTTATACAGAAAATAACTGGAATGGAATAAAAAGGTTTTAAAACTGAAAACAGGTGCATAGGAAAATAATGCAGGCTTTTTCTTTACATTTACTTTAGTTGCACCTATGTGATATATTATTAAATTTCTTAGTCTGAAATGAGTAGTAAAAGACAAACCGACAGCAGAAAAATTATCTTTCATTTGGAAAATGACAAGTCTGTGTTTCTTCTTTCTTTGAGAAGAAAAAAATATAGTTCTCTACAACAATATAAAGCAATGCTGACACCTACAGAGAATGTATGTAAATATCAACTTAGAATTTGCATTTTCTGTGAGAATTTCCAGAATTATTTGGTAAAAGAACAAATGTTTTAAAGCAAGCTCTTATAACAGCTAAGAAAAATAAATCTTTATCTTCTGCTTAGGACAATCTTTGGTAAATCAGATAAAACTTTGAACATAAACCATATGCTTTAAAAATTATATAATTTACTTTCAGTAATGTACACTTCCAATTGCATAAAAATATTTTTTTACAAATTGCTTCATGCAGCTGTGGAGGACCCAATAGCCATGATGTACATTGCTGCACAGAACCAGATTTACTGCCTCTGACGGTCTGTTTCTCCTTCCCTCCCTCACTGTGACACAACAGAATTATATTAGTATTACTGGGGTTTGCAGCTTCTGTGCTCAGCCGAACAGGCCTATAAAAACTTCTGTGTAATAGATTGTCCATATGTGGACCAAAGTTAAAGAAAAATTAGCCTAACATTGAGGAGAGATTACACAGAAGAGTTATAGCTCTTTTATTGAGTATTTGTTCACCAAAGTACTATTATAGGTTATGCAAGCTGTGATATTCACCACACTGGTGCAGAAAGGAGGATTCCTTTCCTTCAAAGAATATGATAGATAGGGGTTTTAAATACATAGAAAAAGTATAACTAACAATGAATTCTCTGCACTAGTCATTTTCTTAGAGGCAATTTATAGGCTTGATAGTATCTTGCTTAAAGTGGTGACTTAGCAAAGTGACCAAGGGATAAGAGGCACTAAGCCATTTAAAAGAAGCTTTGGAAAAATGGGAGATGGTAATTGAGGGCTTGTCCAACATTCATGTTATCCATGCTCCCATTATGCAAACATCTGGGAGAATTTCAAACATCTGGGAGAATTTCAACTCCCAAAGGAAGTTGTTTGAGAAAGTACAAAGTAGGTTTCCAGATCTGAACTGCTGAAGATCTTTGAAATTTTTAGGTTTGGTTCTAAGTATGGCTTGGACCCAACTCACCTTGTAAGCAAATGAAACTAGGAAGATTGAATGACTAGAAAGCTTGCCTTTGAGTTTAGGGGGTTTTTAGCCATAGAGAGCTACAAATCAGAAGGCAATACTATTCATTAAAGGCAAGTCATAATTATTTTGATGTAAAAGGCTGAATAAAAAGCCCTTGTTCTAGGCCTCTACTGCTTCTTTGGAAATGAATATATCACAAGATGTTAATAAGCATCTTTGAAAACCGGGTACATTTCATATCCTGGAATCTCTTCATCTGACAGATAACAGTGCTTTACTGGTCAGATTGTCCAGAACTTTCCATTGAAAAAGTGAACTATTTGGACTAGTTAATGTGTATTCTCATTTCTATTGGACAACCATAATATTAAAGTTCTGGCATGTTTATTTTTAGCATTAGGTAGAATTATTTGCATGTTTTATTAATAAATTGTAGGAATGAAAACAGCAGACTCGCCCCTTTGATACTATAACTGTGTCCCTAGAAGTGTGTGTACGCTATGCCTAAGTGCATAAAACAGTTTGATATATAATATTATGTGTACATACAAACACAGATTCTGATGCATGTATATGAATACCAAGTTAAGAAATACCCTTTCCTCTTCAATAATTGCATGTTTACGTTTTCAGCTTTTAATTCGTGTATCTGTTTAGGACAGAATCATTGTTTTGAACTCCATTGTTCTGGTGGATCTGAGCATGATGACCACAGCAAAAAGCTTAGCTTGCAATTTCGAATGCTGTGAGATAAACCGCTCGCCAATGTTTTCCTAACACTGTCAGGCGAACAAATATTGTTTCCATACTGATCATCGTTATTTGCAAAGGCTTAGGCCTTACATGTACATAGCTAAGTAGAAAAGCTCACTGAAGTGTAGCCGGCAATTTTATTTCTTTCTTTTTTTGGTAGTATGTAGAAGATGGATGCTGCCTCTCACCTCTCCCTCCCTTGCCATGGGAGTTTACACACGCAGCAGCGTTTTGTGAAGTTGCAATACAATCGGCGCGTTGTCTCAATGCAACTAAAGGCGAGGCTTTCGTATATTTTCACAGTAATGTTTCGGTGGGTTAATGGGGGAAACGGAAACCCCTAGAGGTATGTTTTGCCTGTGACCTGGAAACAGTCCGTGCCTTGCAAGAGCCTGCCGGCGCTCGCAGCTCCGGGCCGCCCAGACCCCGCGGGA
>NW_008824718.1:336575-345523 GCF_000699105.1 Pygoscelis adeliae | reverse complement strand
TTGGCTCTCACTAGGGGTCGCAGGATGCCAAAAAATCACAACCTGCTCGCGAGGGCAGGGGTGCCCGACCTCTCTGCGAGCTACCTGCGACGCCACCGCTTGCAGGCTGAGGGTGATCCTCGGGAAAACACGCAAGCGCCACGATCGTGGGGCCACGTACTGCCCTCGCTCCCGGGGGCCCCGGTTGCTTGCTAAAAAGGAGGTTTGTTCAGGACAGGAGGCTTAAGTCTGGGAAGAAGATGGCATCTAATTGTTATTAAATACTTCTGTCAGGTTGATCCGTAAGAAAGGCCTAATGCCGGTACAGGTGAGATTATTTTTATTGCAGAGCTTAATCTGGATATTAACTGGAGACTTGGCCAGGCAGTGTTTTCTATATTATGCTCATTAAATGCTCACTGTTGAGAATGAATAATAAACTTTAAGTACCAGACTCTTCTTCCATGGTGAAGTCCTTGAGCCGCTACTGGTGTTTCAGCAAACTTCTCTAGCGAACTACCTGATTAACTTAATTATGTCTACACTATCTGAAGGACTATGTTAAAAATGTAGTCTACACCAACAATATGCCTTGTGAAAGTTCTGATACTAAAATATAATCACAGGTTGAGTTTCAGAAGAGAGCTTTCTCATCTAGTTTGCCGCTGCTTTTTAAACCAAACCTCAGGCATGTTCCTATGTCTTTATTTTCCCAAACAAACAAATATTCTGTTACTGTGGTGACAGTGAGGGTGGAAGTTAGAGAAAGAAATGTAACAAACGATAACAACAAAAGATCCAAATTTACTGATGGAGACAATTGGCAAACTGATCTGTTCATTAAAGTAAATGGAATTTGGACAGGAGTAGGGAACTCATTACAAATATTTCAAGCAGCCTTATACTGAGTCAACCGAAATATGCAAAGATAAAAAATTCTATTCAATAAATAGTTCGACATTTGACACCAATTGAAATTACTTCTTATAAATATAAAAATGAACAGACAGTATCTATCTCTAAAGAGAGTTGAGTGAAAAAGTAGTGGCTTTCAGCATATTTACGTACGCATACAGAGAGAAGAAAACAGGCTTCGGAAGGAGAAGCAGTAGTAGAAGAGCTTTTCACAAATTGAAGACTATTTGAATCATTTAGAAGTGACGAACTATCACTTCAGTACAGTTAACTCTTAAACCATAAAGAATTGTGACTGTTTTCACTGTTAGCATTTAGTGAAAAATGTGAAGGTTTATGTTACAGATTTTTCTAGTACAAGGATTTTGATAGTATGTCTTGTATTTATCTGCAATGTCTGTCCTGCAAACTGCTACTGGCGATTCATGGCACTTGCTGAAAAAGAGGATCCACGCAGATACAAGTTGGCTTATGGTAGGCTGAGTAAGGATTTTTTTTTTAGTTGTTGGGAATTAAGTGCAGTTTTTATATCGTAAGTGCAATTTTTTAACAAATAAAATGCACATGCACACACATACTTAAAAAAAAAATCTTACCTGTTGTGGCAGTTCTACACAATAGTAAACACAAGTACAAACATACACCTTGATTCTTATGCTCTATACTTGGAGATTCTGAGTTGTTTATATGTGCAACGTTTTAAGCCTGTACTCATAAAGTAAAGGCTTCAGTGACTTATCTGAAAGGGGCAGTCCTGCCAGCACATGGGAAACCAAAACCTAGATGCCTGGAGCATGTTTAGTACATCTGCCTCTTGAGATCTGCAGCACATGCAGAAACTCAATCTATACTGCTTTTGCAGTGAGACTGGACTCTGTATTATACGCAACACAGAACTGTGCGTGTATCTAGGACCTCTTTCACCCTTTTCTTGGAAGAATGAAAATTTTATGTAAATTCTGGTTCAATTTTGGAAGTGTTTTGATCTCAGTCTTCAGTTTGGGTCCTTTATATTGTGTGTACACATGTATATGTGCACACAATTGCCAATAACGATCTCTAGTCAGTCATCTGTGACATCTCTAGTATTGCAAATTGTATAGCTTTGAGGGGAGGGGGCAAAAAATGAATTGTAAGGGCTTAGTGCTCTAACTGTGCTGAAGGAAAACTCTACTGAAATGGCTGCAAGTTGAGCTCAAATTGTAATGCATATGTATATTCTGTAGATATGTGTAATTACTATAAAATTGGAGAACTTGTTGGAGAACAAGTCTTATGAGGAGCAGCTGAGGGAACTGGGGTTGTTTAGCCTGGAGAAAAGGAGGCTGAGGGGAGACCTCATTGCTCTCTACAACTACCTGAAAGGAGGCTGTAGCGAGGTGGGTGTCGGTCTCTTCTCCCAAGTAACTGGCGAAAGGACGAGAGGAACTGGCCTCAAGTTGCGCCAGGGGAGGTTTAGATTGGACGTGAGGAAAAATTTCTTTACTGAAAGAGTAGTTAAACATTGGAACAGGCTGCCCAGGGAAGTGGTTGAGTCACCATCCCTGGAAGTATTGAAAAGATGTGTAGATGAGGCGCTTAGGGACATGGTTTAGTGGGCATGGTGTTGTTGGGTTGACGGTTGGACTCGATGATCTTGGTGGTCTCTTCCAACCTTAATGATTCTATGATTCTATGAAAATATGCATTATTTACAGCAAATATTGATTGGTCTTTGCACAAAACTATCACTTTGTTGAGTGAAAGAGCATCCATCTTTAAAATACAATATAATCCCTGAATCCTCCAGACAGGTTGTTAATTATTGCTGCATGGTGCATCAGTGTCGTCTTTTAAAAGCAGCAGCTTATGCTGCATGGGAAAATGTTCTATTATAGCAAAGAAGAATTGATAATAACCACAGTACAAATAATTTTGGAGAGCAAAATTATGAATGCAATTAAATTAGTTTTGCCATAGGCATTCATGGTCTTATGCCACTGAAGATTAGAAAAAGGTGCTAGCTAAGCCACCTTAGGTATCTGAGGGTTTTTTTGGATAGCTGCACTGTAAAATTCAGTGGGTATGATACTACCTGTGTTAATGAAATATATGTTAGACAATGTTGAAAGGGGTAAAAGTTCTCTCCTGTGTAGAGAACTTATGTAAATATTACAGCAAATAAAACAAGGCTAATAACTACAGGACAACATTGCTGTCATTGATAGTGTGTGTATTTAGTTTCTTGCTGCTTTCTGTAAGACAATTGCCATTCTTCCTCCTGGGAGTTGGTGATATGCCTTATTTATTTTCAGTGATCTGGAGTTAGAAGAATACATTGTGTCTATGTAGAAAACCCAATTACGGCAGGGTTCCTCTAGTTGCTTTGATTCCTTACCTCCAGTCTCAGCGTTACATGTTTTCTGCGGTAAGCATCAGAGAGGTTATCATAAGCGATAAATTACAATGTAAACTAAAACAGGGGTTTTCATCTGAGCAAAGTATGGCTCAAAACAGTGAATCCTGTTCTGCAAGGTGCTGAGCTGCTTCATCTTCTAGGAATGAATGGAAGATCAAAATGCTCATCAGTCACTCAAGATCAGGCTCATTAGAGGCTTTCTTTTGTCAAAAATCAGACGCTGACTCCCAGCTATGTGGGTATGCTGAATACTGGAGGGTAAGATTAACCCTGTACACCTAGTCAGTCTAATAACAAATGTCACTTCTCAGTCTAACAGCAACATTTGTTGATAGATGAAGGGTGAACAGGTCTAGGAGTAGTAGTATCATTGTTATAGTTTATTATACTTACATTATCATATAATTGCCAAAGAAATTATGTTCACCAGCTACCAATGTCTAGAATGATGACTGATAAGTGATCCTGTTCAGCTCCTATGCAAGTCAAACGCAAATTTGCTTTTGACTTTGACAAGGAGCAGCCTCTTACAATGTTGAGACTTGAATCCTGAATGCTTTACCAGCTTGTAAAAATAAACTACAAACTTCAAAACAAACAGCTTTTACCTGTTTTTTGCATGCTAGACAGTAAAGTAAATCAAACAAAATCAAGTTGGCAAACACTTAGATGTCAGTTTTTTCATCTGGCAGTCTCTATCTATCTTCTGAAGAACTGCAAGCTAAGCTCTGCTAAGCCCAGAGCTCAGAGACTTTGTTTTTTAATTAAGTGGAGGGCAGGATGCCTCCTCATACTTGGAATGCAGCTGTTTTCAGACAAGTGAATATTTAATATGACCTCCTATACTAACCTCCTATACCTTCTAACTTTGAACATTGCTTTAACGATTAATCTCTTCTGGCCCTGTGTTTAAATAGCTGTCCACAGCTACTGCAAATTGATTTATTGCTTGATGAGGATCAGGGATGCTGAGCAAACACAGAACAGTTTCTAATTTAAGTAGTGCACCACTGGTTTTGTTGTTGTTGCTTGATTGCTTGATTACTTGTTTTAACATCAGTGTGTGTTCTCGAGGTAGTTTTATGCTCTTCTGCACTTTTTAGAGCATTAAAAATGGAGACAGCATAACACACATGATGTTATAAACAGAGTATGGTTGGGTATCTAATATTAAAATTCCCTGACACTGTCTGCTGATAGATATTGTTTAAGTTGCTTATATACTTTTGCTTAATTGTAAGGATTTGGTACAACATTTTCCATGCTAGATATCTGCTGCAAGCTGATTTTTAGTTTTAATTTCTTGTTCTTTAACCTTTCTTTTAGAATATTAGCTTAAATTATCCAGGTATTTGAAAAATGAAACTTGCAAATATATGGGTTTGCTCCTAATTAAAAATCATAGCAATATTTTTGGAAGGGCTTCAGTATGCTTAGCCTGTAGGAAATGTAGTTAAATCTTGAGCGGAACAGAAAGGAGGAGAGTGTTAGCCCTTATGTCAAGGGATGTATCCTTTTTTTCCTTTAACATTACTATGGACGTAAGCATCACCACAGTCAGCCTTGAATATGTGCAGTTTTAGCAGCTCTCTTACCCGAGTGTCTCACCTGCAATGACATTTTACATGATCATTTTGAGCTGTGCCTTGCTTGGATCTGGAACTTCATTGAGAAAAAGTGATGATTTCACGTGCTCAATGCACCTCAGTTGTACCTATGGGATGAGGAGGGGGAGGCTGTTTGACTTGAATAGACGGGGAAGAAGAACTGATCTTGCAGTATGGTAAAGTTGGCACAAAGCTCCTGAGAAATTGAACGTGGGATGTGATTAGGACAAATCAGCAATGGGAATGGTGGATGTATTTTGGGACAATGAAATTGTTTGCATAAGGAAACTGTGCCTGAGGGGTAACAGAGTGAAAGGAAAGAGGTAGATGGAGGGTTGCAGACAAGCAAAACCGCCTGAACAGCAAGGTAAGGGCTGGAGCTGGGATAACTCTGTAACTGTGAAATAAGGTCAAGGAGCAAGACCGAGTTTGTGGTGCATGCCTGGAGTAAAGAACAGGCAAGGAAGGTGAATGTTGACATAACTGAAAGTTAAATCAGGTGAGAAGGCATAAGAAGAGGATCAGCTAGATACTGGGAGTGAAAACAAAACAACAGCACAAAAACCCTGCACAGCTGAAAGTGAATATGAGAGTGAGGAGTCTCAGAATAAGATTAAAGAAAAGTGCAACTAGGACAGCTGGAACTGGGATGAGAATCAAACCCTAACATTAACTAGATAAGAAAAACAAAACTGGGATGAACAGCCAAGGCTGAAGAGAGAATGAAGACAGGTTAGAAATAACAAGCCAAGATAAGGCAAACATGGACATGGGAAGCAAGCAGATGTCGTGGTTTTTGACTGAGTGTGCTATTAAAAAACACCCTCTCCCAGAGCTTGGAAGGGATCCCAAGATTCGCTGTCCCTCTTCTGCCAGTAATAACTGTGATATCCAGTGGTGAAAAGAGACACATCTTTTCAAATGCTGGGCCAAACATGGGACTACCTACTCATGCTAACAGGTACCGTGTGGAGAAGCAGAAAACTCCAGAGTTTGATTAGAAGTAGTTCTGGATACTTGGTGAGTAAAATCACTGCAGCTGAAACCAGTGGGAACCAGGCCTTGTGGAAATAAGGTTTTCTGGAGTGCCAAGTCCTGACAGGTCTACAAGATATCAAACCAGGCAATCTGTAACTGTTTCCCATGCATAATATTCATATCCCGTCACAGTATCCCCTCATCTGAGGGGTGTATTATGAAACTAAACTAATTAATATTTTTGAAGCACATGAATACTGTAGCAACAAGCTCCATAAAAAGCCCATGAGGAAATTAACAAGTCTGTATGCAGAGTAGGATCTGAATAAGTGTGTAATGAATAAAGCATGGGGCATGCTTTCAAAAATAAAACAGAAAACATAACATTGAAGGGCTTCTTGTTAATTAAGCACAGAGATCTGTAGAAAAAAAATTGTATGTGAACATGCAATAAACAACTTTCATAATATATGAGTAGATGTGGGAGAGAATGGAGAAAGAAGGTTTCACGGGTGAGCTCACTGCTGTTAAGATCATGAGGGCTTGATTTTTAACTTCAAAAGTTTAATTTTAGTTTATATAGTTTACTCAGTATATATTTATGATTGTGTATATGCCTGCTTGTCTGTTACTGTAGACAGTCTGTTTGCCATAACGCGCTTTCAGCTTCAGTATTTCCCTACGGAATAACAATTTGGGGAATTGGGAACTACTTAAACATAGTTTCAGCTGTTTCAGAAGTGCTCTAGGGTACCTCAGAGACAAGGAATGGGGTTATCGGGAGATAAAAGTAGGAAGGTATCTCACTGTGTTAGCCTCCTGAAAGATCCCATGAGTCCCAGTCCCAAGGAGCTGACCAGCCGTGGTCTTCAGCCTTCAAAGCCTTAGGCATGTGCTGAGCTTGAAGTTTGTGAATAAGCCCATTGTGTCCACCCACCTAAAACTCCACACGAGATGGAGGCCTAAGCAGGAGACAGATAGCCAAAGAATGAGGAGGAGGTGTGAGCAACGATGTTTCAGATGTAGTTTTTTAGTTCTGTGATTGTGTCTGTCTTTCTTACATACTTGTCCTTTTTTTAAAGTTCTTTTTTTGTGTGGGAAGAGCAGAAAAGCCTCCAGCTTCCTGGATTAAAAAAAAATATAAAAATACCACCGCCACTTTTAACATAACTGCATTTACCATTATCTGTGTCCCTGTAATATACCCCCAAACCAGGAAATTTAAAGGAAAAGGGAAAATGCTTGGAGTTTTTGCTGTTGCTGTTGTGTTCCTTTGGTTGGTTTCATTCCAGCTTAAGCATTCTGTCTTCCTGGCTATGTGTTCGTTTCTTTGGAAACGGCTCTAGGATGGCTTTTTGATTGACTGTGTTGTCAGATGGATTATCAGAGTTGTGAGCTTTTTGGAATGGTAGACATGAATGTGTGATAAGAAAAAATATTTTGTACTTAAAATGTTTCAAAATTTTGCATCATGAAAGAAGCTAGATTGAATATTTAACAGGTTACTTAAGGAAAAAATTTATTTTTTAAAAAAAGTCAACTGGTTTGGTTCCTAGCAAAAAATTTCTCTTAATATGAAGAAAGGTTTTTACTAATGTGACTGATGGGAATATTAATACCTAAGCAACATAGAATAGTTTCTGCAGAGCTGCAACGCTTATTTTAAACAGTAATTCTGATGTGTGGCTGCTCTGGATTACAAGCAGAAAACGGCTTTCACCCTGACCTATACGCACGTTTATTTGCTGCAGCACTTATGTGCCCAGATTTCTGCATGATTCCCATTTAGCGTTTCTGCGTTTGTTTCCTGTCTTAGTCAGGCCTCTGCAAGGCCAGCTGTCTTCAAGGCTGCGAGCGGTTGGTGCTGCTCTGCTAGTGCTGGTGATGCTGAGGTCGGGGGCAGATTGCCGGCTGGAGGCTGAGGGTGACGTCAGTGCCTACCTTGCTGGGAGAGTTAATCTCCCACTGGAGAGAGACTCTAATAATCTCCTCACTGGGGAGACTGGCATGTTAAGGATCGCACGTTGTACGTTCCTCTTCTGGGGCTGTAAAGCCATCAGTAAAGTCAGTGTTCCTAAAGCTCTGTTGACAAACGTGTGCTTGTTAGAGGTAATTTATTTGGGGGGTTGAGGTGCACAGGCGCTGGAAGGAAAATTAACTTTTTAAAGGTGTGCAGGTATGAAACAAGACCGAGCAGAATAACAAAACCAGGTTAGGGAGGTCCAATATGTGAAACGAGCATGTAATTAGTGACGCTGTAAGATAAACTATCTCCTTTGTGGACATAAAAAATAACAGAAACTAGATTTCTGATTGGATCAAACTGGTTTCTTTAGCAAAACACAGCCCACCAAACCATGACACCGTGCAAGTGAAGGTAGTCATCAGCCTTGACACCGTTCTGATGGGCTGACAGGGAAGGGTCTCCGATCACTTCCTTGGAACTGAGTCAGTTCCAAGTGTCTGGGGTGGCTGGTCACAGAAACTACGTTGAGGAAGAGGGGAAAGGAAAAGGCCACAAGTTTCTCAGGCTTTTCTGTGATCTGGTGTGTGGTGCTTTTTGCGGGCCTTGTGACACACGGCAAACTGACACGCTGGAACACAGAACAGTTATTCCTTACTGAAGGCTGCAGCCTTTCAGTGGCAGCTACTCATTCCTTGGCTTTCAACTTCGGAGCGACAAGATTGAGTTGCGAGTAATGTGGATGCAACCTGGATGCCAAAAACGTAGGGAAGCACAACACGTGGATGCTTCAAAGACACTGACATTACTTGGTGCTAGAGTCATCACCATGCTCAGTTATTAAGGTGTTATTAGAGTGCTGTCTTAACCGACCTTTCCAGTTTTAACGGCATGAACTGCTGAGAGTACCTATCTATAGCAACGTTAACCCTTCGTTCGCAGAAGGGCCGGGGCAGACGGAGCCACTCCGGGCGGGCGGTACGGTTTTTGTCTCGCCTTTCCCCCCGGTTTTGGGAGCAGCTCAGCCTCGGTGGCGGCGGTAGCAAACTGTGCCTACCCGGAGTTTGCGTAACTGCCTTTCACCGCGCCCCCGCCGGCGCTGCCCCAG
>NW_008824718.1:335023-335816 GCF_000699105.1 Pygoscelis adeliae | reverse complement strand
GCGCAGCCGGCAGCGGCTCGGGGCGCCTTGGCGCTGAAGCGCGGCGGGGCGAAGCAGGATACCGCGGAGCGGGGCGGCGGCTCCCGCGGAAACTTCGCTTGGAAAATAAACCTCTACCACTTTCCTGGAGATCCACGTGAGAACAGGAAAGCCCGACTGCAAGATCTCAGCGCTGCTGCTGCCTGCTGCAATTTTACTTTTTGTTTGCCTTGATTATTTTTGTTTATTTGGGTTTTTTTTGTTCTTACTTTCATTTTGGAACCGGTTCCCAGCTGCTTGGCTGAACTTCTGGAGACCAATGGACCTTTTATATTGCCTTCCTCTGTTTTAAACAAACTATGGACGCTTAAACTTTTCTCTTTCCCCCTCCCCCTCGCTCCTTAACCCCCACCCGTCAGCTCATGGGGCTAACACTGCAAAGCAGCCGCAGCAGAGGGAGAAATACACAGCCACTGATTTATTTTCCCGTCTCCTAAATTGCAGTTAATTCTCAGCGTCCTCCTCATCACCCATTCTCTCGAGCTTTTTTGGCTGCCGGGTGTCGGTCTGTGCATTGTTTTATCTGATCTCGATTCTTTTGTTGTTGTTGTTTAAATGCCATGCACTGCTTATCTAGCGAGAAAGCTATATGGAGATAGAGGCATATAGTGAATGCGCGTGTGTTTCCATAAGACTATCAAGGGAGCAGATCAGAAGCAGCCCGGATCCTGACCCTGACTGTATGAATAAGTAAGCAGGATGCTGACGACTGTGTGTTAGTTGCCTGTAAGGTTTTCGTAAGTTAAAGGGGGAC
>NW_008824718.1:333911-334385 GCF_000699105.1 Pygoscelis adeliae | reverse complement strand
CCAACACCCCCCCCTCCCCACAAAAAAAACCCCAAACCTGTGGTTTTTCCATCCCTTACCCTCCTTTCCCGAGCCGGCGTGGACAGCTGAACCGGCCGCCTAATTCATCTGCACCCTGCCCACCACCTCTCCGCCCGAGGGAGGATGAAAATGCTTTGCTGGAGGATGGCACTGTGGCTGGCCGGGTGGACTGTCTGTGGGAAGCCTTCCTCCTGCTCTGGCCTTGATTATGACTACACTTACGATTTCACTGAAGAGGATAAAGCTGAGGCGATAGATTATAAGGATCCTTGCAAAGCCGGTAAGTGACTTCCAAGTCTAATACAGCTCCCCACCCCCTCCCCAGATGGTGACTTTGTCTCGGCTTTATTTACGGCGCTGTGCGTGAGGGGGGAGTCCCGCGCTCACCTGCTCCCTCCCGGGGCAGCAGCGACAAGCGGAGCCGGAGCCCTGCGCCCGGCTCCCTCACCTGGG
>NW_008824718.1:323568-333546 GCF_000699105.1 Pygoscelis adeliae | reverse complement strand
CCCTGTGAATATATATATGACGAGTGCAGAGCTCGAGCGGGAGAGGAGAGTGGAGGGGAGTGGGTGGTAGAGCAAGGCGCGGGAGACTGACTGACTGACTGACTGACTGACTGACTGACGGGTTTTCAGCCGTGCGGGTCCACGCCCGCGTATCTTGTAACCCAAGTAGTGTGTGGTGCGGTGTGGTCTTGCACGGCGTGTACCGTGGGGCCGCTGCGGTGCCCGCTGCTCGCTCTGTGCCTGACCCACCTCTTTCTTAACTCTGTAGGAAGAGTTGAGTTATAGTCTCTTCTCACCTTGCAGAGCAAATGAGTACTTTTCTAGAACGTTTATCTTCCTGATTTAGGACTTCAGCCTCCTTAATACCAGGTACAGCTCTTCATCCATTAATCAGCAGCCTTCTCACTGACCTCGGGAACCGGGTTCACTGGTTTTTCTGTAGGCAAGTGTATCTCCACGATGCTTTTTTCCGCAAAATGTCTTATGAACAACAGTGGTGGCCCATTCCCAACAGCTCTATTGTTAAATAAGTCCTCAAATTTTCCAGCAGCCTCCTTTGCTTTAATTAGTTATTTTATATTCTGAAAACTAGTTCAGCCAAAGGTTGTGTTCACTATGTCTGTGTAGTTTTGTTTAATTTATTGAGGAGAATGTGGTGAACATATATGCCAAATATGCAGACATTGTGTTTTTCTAATCACAAAAATATTTTCTTCCTAAGTGTGAATTGTTAGGTCTTACTTGCTTACAACTGAGGAATGCTCAAGTTCAAAAAAAGCAGAAGCAACTGCAAACAAAACATTATTTTTTCCCAATTAGCACTCACAAATATATGTGAGTGAGTGGTCATAGTTAACTTGTTCTTTTCTTCTGGTTCGTTATTGTTTAGGAAGATTCATAATACACATAATAAGAAATGTGTATTTACTCTCAGTTTGCTGTGAGTTTTTTTTTTTAGTACTTGTTTCATAGTGGGAGTAATTAAAAATTATAATTCACGACAGTGTTTTAAGGTTATGCATGAGAGAGAGACAACAGTAAGAGACAGTGCAATCTGATCAGTGTTGACAATTCTCTGCCATCATTTTGTTTTGTTTTGTTTGGAGAAAGAAACGTTTGCTTGGGAAGTTCGGCCCATTTAAATATTTTATGGAAGTTCTTGCTGCTGCTTCTTCACAAGGTGCTTAGATACTTCTGTGACGAGAGACAAGTAGATGCACAAAGAGTTAGTTGTGTGTAGTGCCCATTAGTCTTAAAGGCAATCACTCTGAGGTTTTCTATTCAGTAAATAGCCCAGTCATAATTTTTTTTTTTTAGTGTATAGTAGTTCTTCAGAAATGAAAATGTATGTCATCGCTGCACACGGGGTTTGAACTACGTGCCAATTGTTTTTAACAAAAATTAGCAAGTTCTATACGTATCAATGAAACTCATCCTCCAACAGTATTTACCAAATACTTTTCCTGCTAAACCTTTCTTAAAGACTACATTAGACTTAGCCTGTGAAGTACTCATACCTGATCAAAGGTCATGGGGATAGTGGGTGCTCAGCCTCTTCTAGCAGCATAACCCAAATGTGTGTTTTTGCTAGGTCGGTCTTACCATCTGGTTTTGGACTCCCATGAGTAATTTTACTGATACCTGCCGTTAGGATGGCTTCTTCCACAGTGAGGCCCTAAAGAAGGACAAAGCCAGGCTTCACACTCAGGGGTGTGAGTTGTTCACACTCAAATTTGTGTGGTCGCTCTATGCGTGAGATACAAGATAAACCAAGATAATCCTTGCTGAGATTGTGTTCAGTGTATGCAAACTTTGTATCTTAGATATAATTAACACCTGCTTTTACTGCATCTCAAGGGCCTACAACTGAGACAGTAAAAGTGCTCTTTTTTTTTAACTGTTCAGGCTGGTAACAGTGAGGTCCCAGATATTGTGAATTTCTGTAACTTGACCAAATGGCGGAATACCCAAAGTTAGTTTAGGGTTTTACCTAATGACATACTTCAAAAACTCTAGTGAGTTCCATGCAGATTTTACAGACTTGCTGGAATAGTTTGACCAACCATAATTTCTAAGCAAATAAAATGCTTTGAAACCAGCCACAACTAAGATCCCCCAAAGATGCTGATGCAGGACGGATTCACCTGTATTTTAAAAGTTATTTGTATTCTGTTTTTCTCCAGTGAGTAGTGCTTGCTGCTTAGTTTTTATTCTGTAGACCACGTGAGAAAACATTTGTGATCTTGTGACAGAAAGCACAGTACATGAGGCCTCAGATCTATAGTTATAGTTATAATTCTATATAGATAACTTTTTATAGATGTAGTCCTAATTCAGATGAATCAATCTTCTTTTGGTAGGTCCCTTTTTCCCTTTTGTGGAAGAGCTGGAGAAATTTACCAGAAACAGAATGAAACAGCCTGTGAGATGTTATTTATAGGTATTCTGTGGGATTATTTATGGGTGTTCTGTGTGTAATTTAACATTTTCATAAGGAAGGGATCGTTTTAGTGAGTGTGCTTAGAATCACACTGTTCCTTGAACTTGAAACTCCCAGAAGTATTGTAGTGCAGGATGCTAAGGAGGCTGAAAAGTACATTTTCTTACAAAGTTTCCAGCTTTGTGAAAAATCTACAGATAACAGGAGTCTGAACAGATGCACAGTAGGGTTAGGAGTTGTTTCTGGAATTGATGTTTCCAATTGCATCTAAAACAGCAGCTGTTTTATGCAACAGCCCCAAAGTTCAGTCTCAGCAGTGAAGCCAGCACCTTGGGAGCCCTGGAGCAAGGGCTCCAGGGAAGAGAAGAGCCTTGGGAAATGTTGTGACGGTGTTGAGGAGACGAGTGGTGGTAAGGAAGCTATTGACGTTGCGCAGATGAACTTGATGAGCTGTGTGGTTTCCTGTGTCTTTGTCTGCAGACCTTTAACCTATGTATGGATTTTGGGTCATGCTACTTCTTCTTATAACAAGTATCCTGGCATGCTGTAACAGCGGGATGTGATGTAACACAGTTTCTGTGCTTCTGATGTCGCAGATATTTCCTTGTGTCTCTCTGCAGGATATTGCCCTCAGTGTTTACCATTGTGAAGTTCAAATGTAAGGCATTCTCAGTTCATCTTCAAGATCTAATTTGCCAGAAGATGTGAAACTGGGAATGCCATACTCATCGCAATGTCAGGCTTTAAAGAGTCTAAGAACATAGATCAGCATTTCTATAAATCAGGTATTACTCCAAAAAATAAAATGCCTAGTTAGATTTAAACGGACACTGTCAAGCTTTTCAGATGGCAGCATGCATCCCATGCAGCATGGGAATCTGTGGATTCCCAAAGGTCTGGGTTTTTTTTTCCATTCTTGCTACAGCTTATAATGTATTAAGGATATCTGTTGAGAAATATGCAGAGTGAGATGGGTAGGAAAAGAATTTCCCATTCTGTAATACCTGTTCATAGTCTGCACTTAGTTGATATTAAAGGTTTTTTGAAGGCTTTTGTTTTGTTTTCTAAACAAAACAAAACCAAAAAGAGAGAGAGATACTCTGGTGTGACCTTCCAATTCAAATACTGTGAACCATGGAAGATTAGGCAACAAGTCTTAGTTTTGTTGCGTATCCACGTCACTGAGGACTGTTCCAGCCTCCGGACAGCTGGCTGTCCTCAGATAAGTCTCTTCTAGCATTTCTTCTGTGAGGTATTTCACTTCCTAAAAAAATGTTGAAGGTTTGGGAAATAGGTTTGAAGCTGAATTCCTTGATGTATTGTTTTTCCCTGTTGTGGGCCTTGGTCTTCGTTATTGTTTAGGAAGATTGATAATACACATAATAAGAAATGTGTATTTACTCTCAATTTCTCTGGTGAATTTTCTTCACCAGAAATTCTGTCTTGCACTGGGGAAACTTTTCCCAAGGAAAACTTCACTGAAACTTTTACATTCTCACAGTAGTTAGTTTGGATGACTTTTTTTTTTTTAACACAAAACACTTAATTGGGATTTTTTTTTTCTTTCAAATTATGCATGAGTTGCTTACCTTGGAACAGAAGATTTTCATTTTTTTCCCCAGTAAAGCTAGATACAAATGTTAAAAGAGTAATAATAAAAAAGAACGATTAGATTTACAGCTTCATAACTTGGAAGTTGGTTAGCTTGCTGTTGTTTGACTAAGAACAAATTCTGTATGTAGGTGTGCCTGCTTGAGAATAAGAGAAAAGTAAGAAAGACCCTCCTCATTGTGTCTGTTTCTCACTCCCGTGAGAATCTAAGGAACTCATTTGGTTTCTTTGCACCTTTATAAATAACAGTAAAAAAAGTTTGGATTGTCTGTATCAGGGATATTAGTATTTCCCACCTCACTCAGGTGTGAAACCTAGTTATGTATTTTATTTGTAAAGTATCTGTTGCATGATTTAGGTAATTGAGATCTTTCATCTTTATATTTCAGTCACGCAGTAAATTTTGAAAGATACATTGTGCAGTTTGTACTAATATAGAGGTTGTACTGCTAATATCACTTGCCAGATTGACAGAACTGCGACTATTCATGTAGTAAACGCATAGTGTAGGCAGCTGAAACAGAAACAAGCTTTTCTGAATAGCTGGTCCCAAATGGCCTCCATCCTGCTGTGGGTAAACTTACAGGGTAAATCAGACTACTGAAAAATTTAGGTTTTAAGTCATATTTCTTTTGCAGAATTCTCCACCATTACTTTATCTGTGATGCCCTTTAATGTGGTATCTCAACAACTTTGAAAGAAATTTATGCAAACGTAAAGTTCTTTTTCTTCTCAGCTTCATTGAAAAGATTAATTCAATAGTGAAACTCTGGGATGAATGAACATATTTGACATTTTAACTTTGAATATCCTTCCATACCAAAGGATCAGTTTCGTGTCCAGACCACTTTCCATAGGGATCTGTTTCTGAATATATTTCTGGTGTGTCAAATGAGTGACCTGCAAGGAGCAGTATTACATCACTGCAGAACAAACCTAATTGACAAATCTAATTGAGCTTGGAATCAGGTCCCCCAGGCAAGCTCGGAAACAGTCACCACACCTGGATGTCTGCCTTATGTCATTCTTATTGCCCCTCTGGAAAACAGGGTTGATAGGCTTATGACATAATTCCATTCACTTCTTTTGGAGAGAAATGGTCACGTCTGTGGTGCATGGTATTGACAGAAGGGCTGTAAAATGGGAGAGTCAACTTCTGGTTTTCACAGGCACAGGGGACCTTGTGGAGGAAAACAGACTTTTTTTTTTTTCTTTCTGGATGCATTACAGTACTCTAAATTTTATAACAGTGAGTAAACTAAACAAGGGGAGAAACCTCTATTCTTTGTTTAGACAATGTGTGTTTATCCTTAAACTGAAATAGGTTTTTATGGTCTAGCTTTAGACTCATGAAAAATGTTATGGTTATACAACATTCCTTTTTTTTTTTTTTAAATATATCTGAAGGAAAGATGATTCTAAGAGTATTCCAGAGCAAAACTAAGCTTTGGGCTTTCAAAGCTTTCAGTAAGATATGGACAGTCTTTCGTAGTGTTTTTTAGACTTTCTCAGCCTCCTTAGGGTCCACCTAATCTACTTTGTTCCAGTCATTATTGAATGCAGTTCATTCCTCCCATTCTTGACCACAAACAACCTCTGTCCACCTCCCTACTACATCCCTTCAGAGCTATAGCAACTGAAAGTGTGACTAGAGAAGTCTCTGGGTATTTTTAGTTCTCTCTTCTCAGGATATTTTTCTTGGCTAATTCCTAGCTAATGGCTAATCCGATAATGTGTTTTAATGCATGTTCGTTCTTTGTGTCTGCTGCTCATCCTCTACTTCTTTCCCTGTCACCTGTTTCATTGTTCCTATGACAAGTTTCCTTGCTTCTGGATTCCCGTTCCCCACTGAATGCATTTTCTACTTGCTTTTCAGCTTTTCCCTGTGCTGCCTGGCCAGTCACCTAGTCCTCTGTTTTTTCCCTTGACATATTCTTCTCTTGCTCACAACCAGCAGTTATTTCCTCCAAATATAACTTCTAGCTCGTCATCAGACTTTCTGTAAGATTGTCCTCTACTGCTTTGATAGTTCTGTAGCAAAGAAACTGGGCACCTATGCCCACAGCTGGAAATGAGGAGGAGGAGAAGGACGGGTGGGCTGCATGACCAGCATGTTCTCGGAGGACCTGCACTGGAGTGCTTAGTGGGCTGCCGGTGGTTTGTTAAACACTGCACGTCAAACTCTGAAATATCCAGCTATAAATATTTATACAGAACACATACGTGAACCTTCTGTCTCTGTTGGACTCGGGTACCAAAATATCAAGATCTGATGTGAAGACTGTCCTTGCTGAACAATAGAAATAAGAATACTAGAGGTACTTGAAGTGTAAAACTCTCATAAATAGTAATGCACCATAACAGGTTGAGCTGGGGAGTGTGAAGGTGGAGGCTGTGCCATGGACATATGTAGAGTGTCGGTGTGCAACCCGTGTGAGTGGTTGCTCTTGCAGACTGCTTTGGAGGCAGTTCCTACTCATATGGATACTCTTAGATGACTTTTATGGGGATTTTTGCCTGAGTAATGGTCTGCAAGTGCAAATTTTGAGTGACTATAAATCTGTGAGCATCAAGTGTTTGAGAATATTTGAGCACAATCAGGTAGCTCTTACAGAGCAATAATGCTCCAGAATGTAGGTTTGTGGGTTTTCCCTTCAACATTTAAAACCAGAGATTGTCAAGACCAAAATGCCAAAAAATCAATTTTGTTCTAAAATAACTCCTTATTTTTTCTTGAGGTGTGTGAAATATGATGCCTAATAGGATATGCAGTGTGTATTTAACCAGCTTCTTTGCTATATATACTTTATTGAGATAAAGTCTATCAATAATTGACTAGGAATTGATTTTGAAAATTTTTTATTTATTTTGATGGTTATAAATTATATCACAGAACAATATGCCTGGCCTGAGGTATCCTCTTAGTAATTTAAAACATATGAACATTCTTAGCAACAATTTCTGTTACATGAAACACTTAAAATTATAATTTTGCTTAACTTATGTGGGAGTTTTAATTCTGAAATAGCCATAAATCATGGCTAAAGTTGGTGCTACTCAGCAAAATAAGTTCAGCTGTGCCAGGACTGTCACTGTCAGTATAATGGCACATCTTATCAGGATTCAAACTTTCAGAGATTTCTAGGTTGGTATTCTCATATGTCATTGACAAAATATCATCTTTTTAATATTACATTAAAGAATAGTAAGTATTGGAACTCTTATCTGATCAGGGAATAATCAACAAAATCAGGACACAAAAATGCAAAGGGAAGATGTTTATTTTAAAACTTATTTTCAGTGCATTTAAATCTGAATTTAGAAATTATCTGTCTTGCTGTCCTGATGAATTTCATCTCTTCTCCTACAAAAAATTGAATGACAGAGATACACTGCTGCACTTGAAAGGTGCCAGTACCTCTCCAGCCACATTGTGCTCCTTGGATATTGAAAACTGTATGGTGGAGTTTAAATATCAGCTCTTGGAAGAAGTGAGGGGGCGTGGACATCAGCTGAGAGGGATGTATCTAAAGAGCTGTGCAGATGGGTTACATTATTCTCATGCTGGTGGCAGCAGTTAAACACATTCCTAGTAATAACTCTAATTGTTATTAAACAAAAATGAATCCATTTTATTGGTGTCTGACATTTTAATAGGTGCTAGTTAGGTACGTTCTTGCTGTTGTGGGTATTGTATCACTAAAGACCTTCAACATTTTTCCACTTCCCCAATAAAGTAGAAAGAATTTTGAATAGGGCATAGCGATTCTAGAAAGAGTGGCCAAGAGGCAGAGCTTCTCTATGTTTCCAGATGATGTACTCAGATAAGTAAAGAAAATAATTTCAGATGGTTCTTACATAATATCAAGATTTATTTAAACAGTTTACTTGCACAGCCAATTATATTTGCTTTCATGAAGAGTAGTTTTAGAACAACTCTGCGGGTGTGGGAACATGACGATGAACTGCCCAATTTCTCCATCTGGTAAAATGTCCTTATGTTTATAACAAATTTGCATACATCTTCATTTTTACTTGTTCTCGCTTTTTTCCCCTTACTCAACATTAGTCTTACAATTGTGCTCTTACTTCAGTTTTGTTTGCAGGTGGGTTAAGCTCCACTACTTGACAACTGTTTCCATACTTATAATTGTCTATTTCATCCCTTGTAAAGGTGCATATACATATAAGCAAATTGATAAATTAGGTATTTTGTGTTCAGGCAATCTGCTTAGCACTTTTCTGACGAAGAGCATAGTGTGTTTCTGTGCAAAACTGCCAGCATCATGATGAAGGCATGTTTCCCATCTTTTTGTGATCTTTATTTAGTACCAGGATCTCTGATCTGTCCATCAGCCCATCCTTTTGTCATCATATAAACTGCTCAGTCTTTCTCTAACTATGCAGCTGTTCAAGACGATTGATCAGGACTAAATTCTGGAATCCTTATTCTGTTTTTACTGATATGCCGTAATGGCATTATGTTCTAAAACCTAATATAGATTAATCTTTCTTGCCTGGAAAAGAAATTATTAAAAAAAACCCCACAAATCCACAGCAAACCCTCAGACAAAAAAATAATAATCAAGCCTATAAATAGCTAAGGAACCAGATTCATGCGGGTAAGTGTTTTATTCCACAGAGGCTAGATTATTGGAAAAACTGTTTAATGAAAACAGGGTAAAAAGATGTTCAAATTAGAAAAGAGAAAATGAAAGAAGGGGTGTGATAGACGTACAATTTAAGAAATTATACAAGGAGATAAAAAAGAAGATTTTTGTTTCTACTCCTATTAGTCTGTTAAATCCTGCAGTGGCAAATTCGGAACTGAGACAAGGAGATACGTGGGGTTTTTATACAACTTTTTTTAGATTGAAATCTGCTGAAGGATTCCACTGAGGCAGTATTCGGATATATGATATGACATTTACATAGATAGCAGGGGTATCTGGAGCTCTGATAATTAATAATGAAACATTTTCAAGTGAATATTATACCTCAGGCTTCAGAGTTCAAGCCACTCTTCAGTAGCTGGAAACCAGGATGAACCCTAACGTGTGGCAAGATTATCCTCGTCTACCTACTGCAGATTCTTGTTTCTTTCTCTGAAGCAGCTGGTGGTGACTGCTGTCAGAGACAGGACCTTGGATATGATCCAGTGGTGCAGTTCCTTTGTTCCTCAGCCCTCCCTAAATGCTATTTCAAAAACTCATGTCTTGTAGCATGCCCGAAAGATAAATGCAATTTGGCTATTTTGGGAAGTGAATAACTTTCAAAGCTCAATATGACTATAAATATATTGACCAACTGTATTTGATGAAAATGAATGTATGTGAGCACACAAGAAGAAAACTGCATTTACCTAATGTATATAGATTCTCATTATGGGTCCAGTGGAGCACTTGTATACATGCTTATCTTTAAACACATGTATGCACATGCTCACCTGATTACCTAAGGAAGTATCATTGAAACACAGATGCCTGTGGAAGTATCTATATAGGACCTTTAAAGTTGCATGTACAGATGTGTGGGTGCCTTTTTTCTTTGTTTTTTTTTTCTTTCTTTCCCCTATACTGGGAAACACCACATTAATCTGTGTGTTAAACTTGATCTAGAGACTATTGAACTCAGTGGGAATGTTTCCACTTACTTTAGAGATAATATTTATAGGTGAATAAGTAATAAAGTGCAGAGCTGACTAACTTACTCCTGTGTACTTGGGCTATGGCTTGCTTGTATTCATGTGATCACATGCTTTGCAGGCGCATTAATGAAGGCAGTTGGATTTTTGCCCCAGTTTCTGTAGTTGTCATCACTAACACAAGAGTATCATGAAATCTTACATTCAGTGACCTTGTGATTGCAGGTTCTTTCTTGATGGACTGGGGTGTGAAAAAAATCCAGCAGCTTGCAAGTGCATCTGA
>NW_008824718.1:244532-323133 GCF_000699105.1 Pygoscelis adeliae | reverse complement strand
CATAAGAAGCCTCAGGATAAGACTGGGTTTAGATTACTGCAGTAATTTCTCAGCCTTTAGAGATAGGTTTCTTCTTGTCATGGCTGAATACTTTATTAATTGTTCAATCTGATGAATGGCTAAAGATGCTGATGAACACGATGGTTGCAGTTGCATATACAGTTCCTTATCTGTGTAATTTCAAGAAATGTAAAGTCAAAGATAATAAGCCATTTGTTACAAAATGCAGCAGGCATGTGAAACTGGTGTCAATGTAGTTTGTAATGATATCAGCAAAATCATGTACCATTAGCTAAAGTTTGACAACTACTGAAAGTCTCTTCAGTAATTGACAATATCCCAAAATTAAAACATTTCCTGTCCCAGAGGCTGCTGGAAGATAGAGATCTTGGAAAACTAGGAGGAACAGGTGTACCAATATCCCCATTTATTTAATAAGTTGAAGAATTAGTTAAATAGTAAAATAAAAACAGAGTAGAAAGTGTATTTTTTTTTCCCCAAAGCTATGTATAGTTTTGATGGATTGCAAAAACTCTAGATTGCAGTATATCCTTATGACGTAGCCTAATTCAGTGCAAATCTTGCATTTAACCACATAGTTTGCTACTTTTGTGTTTCACAAACTTCTGTTTTCTTTCTGATGTTGTTTCTTCAATGTGTTGGACTTTAATCATGGCCTGAGTGAGAGCTGCAGGTGATAAGTCTAGATTTGACTGAGGATTCTTGCTTGAAGAAAGTCCTTTACTTGATTTTAGTTACAGAGTTTTCTGGAGTTATTTGGCAGGGGAAGGAAGGAGAAAAATCTTTGCCCATCATAAAAAGATTATCTTTTTACAGCTTGTAGATCCTTTGATCCCTGAATTGAAGGAGCGGTGGAGAGTAGAGAGTGTAGGGGAGGGCATTCCTTTTTTTTCAGTCCTTTATCTGCATTCTTGAGGATGAAACCCTTTCACATATGAAGTACAGGTGGAAATACAGAAACCAAGTTCAGGTCTTTTGGATGTTTTCATTCATAATACCTTTACATTGGAAGAAGCTGAATTAAATATGAATCATAGCACTGATGGATCACAGTGTGTCTGCAGAAGTGAAAATTGGGTAAAGAGAATTTATAACATAGGCTCCCTTTTGCATTATGGAAGAGAGCCAAATAGTGATGCCTCCTTGATCAGTAACTGCGTTTATGGAGATACGCAGATCTTGAGGGGGCTAAAACTAAAATCTTATAGAGAAATGCGAGCTATTCTGTGGTGACTTAAGTCAACAAAGTGCAGAGCCAGCTAAAGTCATGACAGTTTTTTCAACTTGGACAAAATTATTTTTCTTGGCTACTTTTTGCGATTTTAAAAAAGTGTCTGTTAGATTTATTTGGAGTGTGGTACAGCGTTCCATCACGTATAAAATGTATTTTTGCTGATTCATTGATCTAGTCATTCTAGGCCCAAGGTTGTATAGGAAGTCAAAGGTTTCCTGAATTATTTAGAAAGACTTTATAAATGTAAAGTCTTTGTTTGTCTTTCCTAATTATGAACAAGCTCAGACTAAAGAATGGCCCTAAGGAAAAAATCAACAAAAAATTAACATAAATAGTAATACTCAGTTCTAACTACACAATTTTATAGAAGAAAAATTATTTGACCCTTGGTTTCTGCTCACATACTCTGGCTTGGCTTCATTAACCTAAAATGTCCTAGGTCTTATCAGTGCAGAAATTCTCCTCTCCTCTCCTTCCAACAAGCAGATGATGTGTCATGGAAATCAGCAAAGATCTAGATAAGATTTTGAATCCACTTGCATGTGCTAAAGAAACAAGTTAACATCCCCATTCTTATGTGTTAATCAATTCTGATTCCTTTTAGTTCTTTATGGCTGTTCTGGTATCAAGATAAACCCTTTCTACAGCTGGCTGCCCACTGGAAAGGAGCACGCATGAGACTCGCTCCTGCACTGACAGAGCTGCAGGGACTTCTTGCCGCCCAGGGCACTGCCTAACACACTGCACCTTTCCTTCCTCCCCTCTTCATAATCAGTTTTGGATTTAGTTTTCCTTCCTGTTTGTTGTCTGAAGAGTCACAGGTATCTGTGTTTAAGGTTGGATAGGTGCTTAGAGAAGTCATAGGGAATAATAAACTGACATCACAAAGTGCTGTGTGGGTTATCTGCCAGGGGAAGACAGTTAACCAGGTAAAAACTGAGATGCAAAAGAGAGGTGAATTATCCTGTGCTGAGCCCTCTGCAGCTGTAGATAGGTGACTTCCAGCAGATACTTCTGTGAGTGCATTTTGACTGCAGATCAAATCGCTCTCTGTATTTAGCTACTGCTAAGGTAGTAAATTTTAATTAAAACAATGATACACATATCAAAATTCCTAGTGGTATTTTGTTCCAACATGTCATTCAGTTAAATATGGATGAATTGTTCTCGCACAGATCTTTCTGTTTTGCTTTCGCACACTGTTGTGGATTGTTCAGTGGCTCTTCCACCTCGTAAAATGCCATGGCTTATAAAGATTGCATGTCTGAAAGTTTGTTAGACTTTTTCTTTCTGTAAGGTTGGTCTAAGAAAAGATAGTGACTTGCCTTGCAAACTTTCAGTTTCATCTCTTTGGACCATCATAGCTACAGTAGCACTGCCTTGTATCCTGCCATGGGATGCAGCAGATCCTGTAGGTGGGACGTGGAAGAGCCTGCGTTAATGATGTGTTATGGGCCCCGGATTGTGTTAGGTGGGTCGTGGTGTGGAATGCACGGTAGGGAACTGTGCCCCGGGCAGGGACCCACAGCAGCCAATGAAGGTTTGTTTTTGTTTTTTTCTTTTATCATAAATAGTGTCTTCATTTTATATCCGATTTGTGTTTCCTGGCACGCTTATGCAGGACTACTAAACGCATTATGTTTATGTGCTGCAACTTATAAGGCTGAATTCTTCACCCAGACTGCAGTCCCTCTCAGGATCTCATTACTTCTAATGAGATGAATGGCATGGTGACATTCACCTTAATGAAGTCAGAATTTGAACCTGAAGAAAAATTATATTTAGGGCCACTTTACTGAGACTTACTGGAGATATGTTTTTTCAACAGTCCATTACAACGGAGGCAAGAGGTAACCAGGTAATTGGAGTGTAATTACCTTTTCGGTGTTTTGTGAGGTTTTAAAATATATATGTGTAGACATTGCAATGGAGGATTCTTTCTGAAGTGGCGTTACGCTAGACTAATTTCCAAGCGTAAATAGCTGTTTTTAAGAAACAATTAGTTGCTGTTTGTACACCATACCGAAGCAGATAATCCATGCAGTTTAACTGGGCCCTTTGAATTGGATGCAAAGGAAAACTCATTTTAAATGCTTTTGTTGTTGTTCCCCCTACAGTGGGAAATTATATATTGAGAAGATGTTGTAGCAAGGGAGAGCATAGAGGAACTGTTCTGCGCTGCGAGCCAAAGGACATCATTAGGAACACTCCTATTATCTGGAAGCCTGACTTCCTGTCTCAGTTTCCTCGTGGGTCTCAATGAATGGCAGAAGAAATGGAACACTTTCCTGCTTGGCCAAAAACTCTGCTAAATGACTCCTTTGGCTGCATGCCGCGCCGTGCTCGGGAATAAATCCTGCAGCTCCCCCCCCTGAGCCTGGAGGGTACTTGCTGCAGTTCCTAGGGGCCAGCGGAGTGAATTTGAGAAAGCCTGTAGTAGCAAGGCAGACCCAACCTTTCCATTAATACTGCAATGCTTTAGGTGTCCTTTTGTACGTTTTGAGAACTCTTTTTTGTGATAGAGAGCGGTAGACGTATTGACATTTGTTAATGTAAACTTCCATGAGAATTAAGGGATGTTAAAGAACTGAAGTATGTTAGGGTTTTCATATTAGGTAAATGATTCTACTACAATGAAAATAGTATAGTGTACCTTACAAAAAGTACCAAAGATGTTTAAAATAAAAATACTTATGCATTCAGTTCAATAACTAATTTTCTGTTTTTTTCCAAAAGTTTTACCACATGAATTAGTATACGTACTGAAGTACTAAATATAGTTTTATTGCAAAGTATAAAAATAGTGGAACAAAGCTTTTTGTATGCCTCTTAAGAAAGAATGAAACATAAGTTGCAGACATCTTATTAGGTGTTGTTTCTGTTTGTGATGCATCTGCCCTCTTCTATGTACAGAAGAGGATTTTTTAAAATAATTTTTGTCCTTTTTTATTTCTTGTCTTTTGTACATTTTCTCTAACATACATATTAAACCCCAAAACATTCAGAATCCTATGTTAGCTCTGATGTAAATTAAAGCCACAGCACCAAACTTTTGGTTCAGTTGTTACTGTCAACTTCTGTACTTTCTATTTTAACTACCTTTGGCGTGTAAGAAACACACAGCTGACTCAAAGGAAACTTGGTGAAATATACACCATTTCCCAATAGCTTTTCTCTATAATAGAAGAGATACTGGGACAGTGTTTAATAATTTTTGGCTTGTTTTGTCATATGCATCCAGGAGGAAAAATGTTCTTGACTCACTGGAGACGGGAAACGCTCACCATAGTTAGCACTCTGTATGTGTCATCTTTCAAAAGACTCATTCTCAAGCAGCTGGCCAGCTGGAAATTTTACGGATACATGGAAAAGTGTACGGAAAAGACTTAAGAGCTTGTGGGTTTGTTTTTGTTTTTTTTTTTTTCCTGCTAGTTTGTCTCATAGTTTTTATTGTGTATCCCTCATTCAGACTTTCCAGAATTTTAATGTAAACTTAATTGATGTGATTTTCATGGAGTACCATCATGTGAAACATGATGTGAAACAGCATTTCTCCCACTGAAAGAGTTGTCAGCTTTTAGCCTGCATGGATGCAATCGTGCTGTGCAGGCCTGATGTCGAGGTCAGTGTTGCTTTCAGGGAAGCAGGACTGCTGGGTTATGCCCATCTTGTCAACTGGTCCTTTGGTCTGTCTTCAGTCTCCTTTGTAAAGGCAGCTAAGCGCTTTCTGACAGGAGCTCCCCTTGGCTGACAAGTGGTGCCCCCCATGTTGATACCTGTGCATTTTGAGACTTGGCACTAGGGCGGGCAGAGTGGATGGCATTTTCTGAGAGTTGGCTACAGGAGGAAGGGGGAAGCTGCCATTTTTTAAGTTGGGAGAGCTCACTTATTCCCATTGCTTCCCCCGCCCCCAGCAATGCCAGTTTGCCCTTTCTGTTGCCCCTAAGGGTCAGTTGTCTCCCAGCCATCCTTTTTCATGTTTCCTTCTGATTCAGAGGAAGAGGGAGAAGAGACTCCTGTGCCTCCCTGCTGTCCCGAGGGGACACTGGTGAGATGCCAATGACTGTTCCTCATCCTTTGTGCACATGGCACAAAATGCAAGATTTTTAGCTAACATATTGGAGAAATGTTGATGTGTACTGTTAATGTGCCTGTATTGTCAGTGTCTGCAGTTAAGAATTTCTGGTTATTTTAAAAATGTGTCATACAGTTCCACATGATAAATGAAAAAAAAAAAAAAAAAGCACCTCCTTTATAAGACTTTTTGAGCTCCAAGGAGAGGGAACACTAGATGGTGCAGAGGACAGTGTGAATATATGTTTGCATATAACACACCTGTATGTATACGGTTTTAAAAGTGTGTGTGAGAATGAGGTACGTGGTAACTGAATTTTAAGGATGCTTGTATCATTGGACAGTAAATTTGATCAGTAAACATAACATTCAAATATTCAAGTTCAGTTCAATTTTCATATATCTTATAATTAACTACAACAAAATAATATTAAAAGCTAGTATATGATTTAGTTAAAACTACTGCTCAGAGAAGAAGAATAAAATTACGCTTTTGGTAATAGACGTGGAAAAGTATTTATGCCAAATATAAAACAACTGATTGGATAGCACACAAAATGTTGCCCTGAAGTATATACAGTACAAGTATACAAAGTCAAAGTACCTATGTTATTCATGCTTTGCTTCTTGTGAAGGCAAAACTAGCCATTACAGGAAGAGTCAAAATCAGCTTCATTATAAGGCCAGGCAATTTCTGTTGTCTTCAATCGAAATCTGCCCCTGGTTTTACCCAAAGGGCTAGGTTTGGTTAACAAGTGTAATATATTGTCAGTGGTTCTAATAATTTGTTGTGTAGTCAATTTCTATCTTAAATGGTAACTGATAGAGAATTGTAAGCTTGATAATGTTTTCTTGTAACAAGGACTATTTTGCTTCCGTGCTGTAGGGGTGTCGTGTTGTCCTCCCCACCCACAGTTTTATGTAAGAGAGGCTATTCCCACCACTTGTGATCTAAATGCCTTCCTGCAGTTAAATGTAGATGTTCTTTCTGGAAGAAAAATACAAGCTGACAAATTCTGCTATTGCATGAACAAGCAGGGCAAAATTGTCTCAACTATTTACATTATTTTCATCCTGACTTTCAAAGCAAGGATTTGGGTCCATTATTGGATGTTTAGCTTTCAGCCAGGTAAGCAATCTCTGGCCTATTGTGTTTTACTAATATTGCACACCATCATATTTTTTAGCTGTTTAATATCTGTATTCAATGTGTCATATTTATCTTATGATATTATATCACATCTATATTTTACCTTAGAAGGTTTTGCTTTCCTGAGTTTGTGGTTTTTTTCAGAGAAGTTGCTAATTCTCTGTGAAATAAAGCCTGCACGGAGTATTTTCATGTCGGTTTTCTTACATTCGTGTAGGAGGAAGTAGGTCTTTAGTAGACACACAGTACTGCGAGTTTGTGAGAGGGAGTAGTGCATCTGTATGTAGAGTGGCCTATGGGTTGATTGGTTTTGATTTTTTTTTAATACAACTAGTAATGAAGTGTGATATTTATTGATGCACCCAGTGATGTGTCTGTGAGGAAAGCTCATCGGTGCATCACAGGCTGGTAGAAGTGTAATTGAGATAAAAATATTCCTAAGGAGGACTGCCTGAGGGAGATTGTTGAAGTTTGCCTTGACTGGAGCTGTCAAGTTTCTGTTCAACAGTGAAGTTAACAGAATAGTAAGAAACTGGGTAATTCTAAAATTATTATTCCGGTTGTTGCTTATATAAATGACATTGCATTTTAATTCTTATGTGTATGGGTAGCTGTGGCAGTTTGAATTTTTTTAGATCATCAGCTTAGACTTGATACATATTGTACTAAAACATCTGCAAGTTTTGGTTATAAAATGTCTGCTTCATTCATGCTATTGAAATGAACATACGTGGTTACAAAGCGAGACTTCACTCTCTTTCAGTGAGCTCCATAAGATCAATTAAAACTGAGGGTGCTGGGACATACAGCTGTAGTATATGTTGAGATGGAAACAGTTTGATAGATAAACCGTAACCTGAAGAAGTGCGTGAACTTGAATTTTAATTGTGAAGATTTTATGGAATTTGGTAATATACATGAAAAATGGGAAATTGCTGTCACTATTTGTTCTAGATGAAATCTTGCAGAAGCGTTTGCCAGCCACTTCACTGGTTTACAAAACAGGCTAATATTAAAATAAGAGTAGTAAAATCTGCCTGGGGGACACTTTCATGTTTGAAGATTACTTGCTTTAAAAGCTTACTGTTCTATATAGTACACATTTTTCCTGGGAAAAAAGTATGTCTTTATTTTGATCCAGTTACTGTACTTGTTTGTGGTATAGGAGCTCATTTTATAACAAAACAAGCCATACTGAAGTGAACTGCAAGTACATAGTGAAAATGTTGATAAAAGTAACAAGGACATTACATAAATTGCTTGGTTTCCTGAATATATTGCTTCATGCCTATTTCTCATAGAGAGAAAATAACCTCTCTGTATTCAGTAGCCATACCAGTTAACATTTCTTCTGTTGCTTAAGGGCTGAGTTTTGCCCTCAGTTAAGTCAGTGGGAATTGACTAAACATCCACTGGCAAATCTGTCTTGGAACTCCGTTACATTAATAGTTTGGACGAGATCAAGCTGATTGCAAGGGAAAAATGAGCTGTCGGCTGTATCTCATCCAAACATAAAACATGTTCATCTAGTAATAAAAAAAAAGGTTAGTATTGAGCTAATGCATTGATGGACTATTTTGTGGGAGAGTGAAAGCAAATTCTCCAGTGAAGTGCAGTATACAGCTGCCTTCAAAACCACATTTTTATTTATCAGTAGGAATGTGTCTGTGCCAAATTATCTGCCCAAAAGTGTAATCACCAGTTCAGATTTTGCAGGTGCTTGATGTGTATTCATTTTTGCTTTGATTTTTCCAAAGCACACTGCTTACGTTATGCACACATTACAAAGGACAGCCTCTCTAAGTATATGTGCAGTATTGCCCTCACTATATACATTTTTTGCTTCCGCTTTAAGGCGGCAGACAACTACATTATCAAGGTCACTTTCAGCAAACCCTTGCGTGCGCTCAAGTGTTGACTATTCACTCTGGGCTGCCCAAAAATCATCCTAACCAGTTGGGCCTTCTGTTTATGGCTAAAAACCATTTCCGGTTGCTTTGTGGTGCAATGTAAAACAATGAAACAGCTGGTTGTTTCTGTGTCATATCTGTCATCTAGGGTCTTACTCCCAGATCTGGCTGCACGGTTCTTAGCTTTCATCGGCAGCAAGCAAAATGCCTGTGCTGCCTGTTGCCAGTGCCCAGTGCAAATACTCGCTCTCTGGGGACTCTGATTCCCTGATAAACAGTGGTTAAGATGGACTAAGAAGAAAGCACCGTAAAGCTGGGCCTCGTGGGGGACTCCGAATGCTTGGCACCGTGGGAAGACAATTCCTGTTGTTCAGCCTCTCAGTGCTTGGGCAGGGAAAGCGTGGTGAGGACTGAGGAACATGTTGGGACCAGCTGTAGGAGGGCGAGGAGCTGGATGGATGGAAGGGGGGGGGGCAGGGGGGAAGAAATGATGCCTTTGCTGTGCAGTTGTTGAGTAATTCCTAGAGAGGCTAAAATTCATTATAGCCCAATTAAATGGTCCCCTACAGAGCAGGTCATTCTTTTTGTGTGTCAGGGACAAGTTTTGGTACAAATGCCATATTCAAAAACATACAGGTCCCTTCTGATGGTACGATCACTTTTCCAGATAGTTTTAGGTTCAAGAGGGAGTGTTACAGTTCTTCACTTCCAAAGATGCAGATCTTGTCTTCCACACTGGTCCTCCTTGTTCCCACTCAGGACAGTATGTAGGTTGTTTTTTGGTTTTTTTTGTTTGTTTGTTTGTTTGTTTTTTAAATGAAAAAAACCCTTTGTGTACAGAGCCTTTTTAGATCTGCCTGTTAAAATACTCAGCAGAGGTCTTTAATGAATCCCAGGATTTCTGTCCCCTCCTCTCTTAAGGGGAAATTGCCAGAACTCAATCTCTTATTTTTGCGTTTGGTGAATGGAAATTTGGAGAGACCAGTTTTTTTGGATCAGGCACGCTCGTTCCTGAACAGTCCCTGAAAGCTTTTATTGCCCTCTCAGCCCATCACAGACACCTTTCCCAGGAGCGCACCTCATGGAGCCAGGCTGTTGTGCACCAGTAGTCTGGAACAGGACATCACATTTCAGTTCGCCCAAGATGCAGGCTTGTTAATAGAAACCCCAGCAATAAAAACTTGAACCCTGACTTCTGAATGATCAGCTAACGTTGCTTTAGTGTAGGTCTGACCTTTGCCTTCCATCAGCACAACAAACACTCCATAAAACAATAACAGATAAGTAACTTTCATCTTACAAGCCACACTTATCTCCGTGAAACAAAATTGCTGTGTAGCATCTCCCCTTTATATCCAGTATATTTTTTTTTTCAAATGGACTTCCCTTCCAGAGCTTGTAAAAGTTATAAGGTTGTCTCTGGTTTTGTTGGCTATATTTAGAAAGTTCCTATTATGTTTTTCTTTTATTTTCTTGTTTATACTGTCTGGAAGAATAAAAATAAAATTTTCATCTCAGGTTGAAGCATAATTTGGTGTGATTGCTCAGCTTCTGATCTCACTACCAAGAATGTCTTGTTTTAGGAGTTGATGAAAATATTTGGCTCTGTTTCACCTCAGTCACTCTTGGCAGTTCCTCATCTGCTCTTCTGGGGTTTCCATCTGCTCTTTTATTCTGCAGTTTCTTCTTTAGGCCCCAATTCAGCACCAACAATTGCAAGTAAGTGGAAAAACTCACTGATTTTCTGAGGGTACAGGGTTGGATGCAGGTGCGATTCTGCATCTCGGTCAGAATCTTCCAGTAGTTTATCTCACTGCTGAAATGGAGAATATGGCAATTCCCTGTGGCTTTGAGCGTTCCTTTGTTCTTCCTCCCTCACAGGTGTCCAATGATTTAACCTAGAGCTGTATACATTACCTAAAAAAACCAACAATCAAACCAACAGATCTATAAAATTAAATATGTCACAAGGGCTAAGGAAAATATTTTTTTCTCTGGTGAACTTTTCAAATTAAGTCCTTTTAGTTATAGAACAAAGCTTATGAAGTGCTTATGAACACATGTGAAATTAGATTTATTAAAAAAAACTTGTTAATTTTTCTTCAGAAATTTCATACTTGTCCTGTTATTTAAGCACTTCTAATTAAAAAAAAAAAAATTCACAACTCATAATAGGGGTTATTGATGCTGAATAATCATTTGGTCTCAGCTGATTAAGCTGCTAACCAGCACACTGCATTATATATAGAAAAAAAAAATCACACATATACATGACTGTCTGCTTACTTATGTATTTCACTTTCAAATGTGCTTTTCATTTCACATCTTTTTTTTTACCTCTTATCCATGGATTTTTTACAGAAAGCACAATCAAAGTTTCCTTTATCTAGCTAGTGAAAATGTAATTGTTGTTGTGTAGTGCTTGTGTTTTGAAAGGCATCATGTCATAGTGAAAACCATATATTCATTACTTGTAGGAGACAGCTTGTCTGACTAAATGTAAAGCTTAACTGGAAGGTTTAGAAGGTAAAGTAACAGAAGAAGGAAGAACTTGATAGTGAATAGATGCATAATGAATTGATTCATTCACTGCTTTTCTCATTTTTTTTTTCACCTGCTCTTGTAATGTACATTTTGACATACTGAGAATTTACTTAATTGTAGAAAAAACAAATAGTCCCGTGCCTGCCTAGCACTGACATTTATGGCAGCCTCCCATTGAGTTAGTGGGGTTTTTTTGCCATATAGAATGCTGACAACTTACCATGTAAAAGCTTTTTAATAACTTTAATAGTGAAAAAGATTATTGAACAAAAAAGTGATTTAATAACCTAAAGATTTTTATTTTTCAGTATATCTGTTTAATGAAGCATGCCATCCACACAAGCTCTTGTTTTCCTTTCAAACAACCTTTTCTTATATTCTACCAGTACTTTTTGCTCTCTTCTATCTATTGTGTAAACTGGAGAGATTTATAGCAGAATCGTATGTGGAAGATTTTTGGTTTTTAATTTTACCTCCTTTTCATTTTCAAAAATAACCATGAACACATAAATGTTTTCTTTTGATCACTAAAATCATTAGAATGCAATACTCCGCTGCCTCTACTGGAGAGAAAGCCTAGGGAGCCTAAAAAAAAAATCTTTTAAGCTTAAAAAAATAAACAAATTACTAACATGTATTAGCAAATCAGCTATTCAGGCTGTTTCCAGGCATAGTGATGTGATCATGGCAGACGAAATCCAGAGAGAAGTAGTGTTGCACTGATTCATCTTTCATTCCTTACCCCCCAAATCTGCCTATGTCAGCTTTTAACATTTTCCCACCGACTCAGAGTTGAAGGCACCTGGCTATTGCTCTCCCAGGTAACTGTGCCCAGTGTGCCTGGGGCAGCTGCTGGAAGAAAATTCTCATCCTGTAATTCCTGGCAGACAGCAGGAGTGCAGGTGGGGGTAGTGCATCAGCACCCAACAGAGTTTGCAGACCTGCCGGCTACTGCTGTGAGCCTCTTAGCCAGTGCAATCTCTTCTCTCTCCCCCCCCCCCCCCCCCCCCTAAATATACCTTCTTCCTGCCATCCATTTTAGAGTGTAAGAAGGTATCTGGTATATGGAAGCTGTCTGGGATGCTGCCTCTACCATATTTTCCAAAAACAGAAAGGTAAAATTGATTCTTCCTTTATCAGAGAGGAAACTTGTTCCCAGATTTAAGCCCTAAGGGTTTAAATTAAAGCTGGCAACACTTGAACCCTTTGTCACAAGAATCAGTTGCATACCCCTACTGCGTCGTCTTCTGTATTCAGAAGTGACCCAGTTTCCACTCAGTTGGTCATGCCATAAACAGAATATTGCAGACAGGTGCTTACCATCGCTGCCACCAGCAAGTCCTGAAGGACCACTGCCTGCCAATGTCATGATCAGTAAAGGCTGGTGGATGGTCTGTTACCTGCATTGCCATGAGGAACCTCTGGCAGGTAGGGAAGGCAACAGGAGGGGAGTTTTCCCACGCTGGTGGCAGGGAAGGAGTGAAACGAAAAGATTTGTTTCCTCTCCTGTTTTTGGAAAAAGTGTGGGAATGACAGTTTTTTGGAGTTCCTGAGGACAAGAACTATTTCTGAGTGAGGAAGATGTTTTTGAGGAAGGCACTCATGTAAAAACTGACTGGCTTGTATTACAGCTTAATGTGGTAAAACTATACAAATAGCCTGATGAAGCAGAAGCTCTGGTCAGAGGTCCATTTACTACTTCACTTTTTGCTTAAAAGCTTAGAGAAATTTTGCTCTTGGCTTCTATAAAGCCAGAATTTGTCCTTTGACTCTTTTGTTTTACTTATAACTAATGAATCATTGTCCCAAATACTTTTGTTCTGACTCAGTATAAAAATTTATGGTTGTCAGCATCGATGTTTGTAATATACTGGGTGTCACTGGATTGCAGTGTAAATCATTACACTACTTCACTTTTTGCTTAAAAGCTTAGAGAAATTTTGCTCTTGGCTTCTATAAAGCCAGAATTTGTCCTTTGACTCTTTTGTTTTACTTATAACTAATGAATCATTGTCCCAAATACTTTTGTTCTGACTCAGTATAAAAATTTATGGTTGTCAGCATCGATGTTTGTAATATACTGGGTGTCACTGGATTGCAGTGTAAATCATTACAGGCATATGTAATACTGCCTAAAAGACATCGTTAGGCAGGTGGCAAAGTGTATCAGTGGAGGGGTTTTTTTTGTGATTGAACTAACTTTGTGGTTGGACAGCAGCTATTTATAACTTCACAGTTATGTCTGCCTTGAGTCCAAGAAATTCAGTATAGCGGGTAAAAGAATAATATTGAGAAGAAGGTGCTTGCTTGGATAAGACTTGAAGGCTCAAAGGGAGAAAAATAGCCTTCCATGGCTCTGGTTTCGCTGTCAAATACTTTGTGTATAATCTTATCCTAGTTGCTTATTCTACCTTATTCTTGCCAATACAGGGATAAAACCAGAACCTCTTTAAAATGGTTTTGTTTTTAAAGTACCTGAGGGCTTCAAATGAAATGTATCTTGCGCTCCATCTGAAAAAATGATCTCTTGCAAACTTTGCCCAGGCAAATTCTATATTTGTATGGATGGATGTCCAGCCTGGGAGATCATCTGGGGTGACTCAGTGCGTATGCTGATATGCTACTATTGACAAAAATGGAAATTCTGGCAGGCACAAAATATTTCTTGCAGGGAGCTGCTTTGGGAGATCTGGCTCTATAAGCGCAAAGATTATTTACAGTTCTCATGGCAGTATTTCAGCACTGGTTCTAGGTGGGAAACCAAGCTTCTATGAAAGATGTCACTGTTGCTGTATACTTTATTCCAAAAATCTTCACTTTCACTGCTGTCTGAAAAAACAGCACATATCCCGATGCTCACCCAGATACTCAGGTCTCTGATATAGAGCATAACTGTGTTAAAAGTTACGTTGGTCTTATGGGGGGCAGGTGTATTGGCTGAAAAACATAAAGGAAAAGACCAACAAGTTTCTCAGTGAGAAAATGATATGTTTCTGTAAAATTGATGTTAATAGCTTTTCAGTTGGTTTCCTGGAGTAAACGGAGCTCACATATAAATGCTGTGGTTTTCTGCTTTTACATGTTTGTCTCTTTAGAAAGACACGTTATGCAAGTTACAGAACAGAGCTTGGATTTCTTTGTTTCTTTTCTTTTTTTTTCTCCTTTTAGTCCTTCCATAAGTGTGATATTTATCCAATATTCTTGAAATTACTTCCTGAGTGACTCAAAGCTCCCTTGTCCTCCTCCTAGTTTCTCAGCACCCCTTTCTCCCAGTCTGCCTCAGCTCTGAACTCTGGTTGAGAACCAGATTTACGCAACAAAAAAACGCCTTCTAACTACACACAGACACAAAATATTGTCACAAAAGAAAACAACATGCCACATGTGTGAAAGCAAGACAATCTGTTACTGCCTAGCCCCTTGGCCTGTTTAGGGCATGATGTGCTTATCTGTAGAGTGCCTTGCCCATGTATGGCAAGAGATCAGGTCAAATAAATAAATAATAGTCCAAACTCTTGTGTTCTTTACTCTGGCAGTAAATTAAAGTGGATGAGAGTTTGCTTATGTAAAAAGCTAAATGAGTATGTCAGAGCAATAATAAGATGATGGAAAATACTTTATCCAAATAGACTAGTACTGAAGAGCTATTGAAGGTTGACGCCAAACCCTGGATCAAACTGCACGCCCACGACCACGGCTGACACCAGAGGCGGGTGTGGAGTCCAGAGAGAGCCAAAAGTGAACCAGGATTTTTTCCTCTAGCAAAAGGACTGTATTTTGCATATGTGCTTTATAAATGAAATCACACAGGAGGTAATGAAACTTCTACTAGCTTTTCATCTTTTTGCAAAAGTTTGTTGATTGTCTCAGTTGTAAGGGATAGTCTGCAGATAGCAAGGAGAAGGTTTCCCAACCACACCAGGAAGGTATTGGTAGCGTGGTATCTCTGAGCACTCTCAGTGACAGAGCCTCCAGGGTTGGGTTGATGTAGAATAAGGTAGCAAAATAGGAAAACTTGGGGAAAATTATGTCAAATCCTTTGGGAATCTCTTTGGCTGTGTCTGTCTGCCTAAAAATGACCCTGAATACTGGGGCCAGCTGTTGTGGAGCGGCCAGTGTCTGTGCTAGTAAATTTTGTCTCTCTCCAACAATTGTGGCTGTATCTGAGCTGCCTACCCTTGACCATGGGCTAAGGATTGTTTCAACTGCCTCATCCTTCCTGGGAGCTGCTCAGGCACAGTGCTGGTTGGGATGGACCAATTTCACACCAGGAAACTTTCCAGCAGTTTGCTAGTATACCCCCATCGCTTTGGGACTCTTCCATGCATTAATTTACAGATCTGTATGTAATTTGAGCATATTTATAGATGTATTGTGTCTACATAATCTGTAATGTAGGTAGATGTTGTCCATTTGTCCCAGATAGCTTCTTTTTCTAGTTGGCTACATCTTCCCTTCTTCTGATGCAGGTCAGTTTTAGAAACAAAGACAAATGAGGCAGCCGTGACACACAGAAAGCACTTTACATATTTCATGGATTAATGCTTTAGAAGAAAAATGTGAGGGTTTTGCCTAGTTTTTTTTAAATATTCGGTTTTCATGTAGAGCCAAGTAAAGTACTGGTGTATACTGGTGTCTTACCTCTGAAAATCTCTGTTGGAAAGTGAAAGGGAAGAGGCATATAAGGCAGGAATGTACTTTGTTAATAATTGGTGTGATCTGGTATAGCAAAAAGAATTGGGATTTGTGCCCATGTCTAACTTGTGCAGGTGCTCAACTGTTATTTTATGCGTCTCCTTACACTTAAATCAGTGTCCTGTTTCCTGGATGAAGAAGGGAAGTTCCCCTCTGCTGTTAGGAAAACTAGATGGTTATTATTGATTACCAAGCAAGGAAGGTTAGGTGGAAGGAGAAAAATCAAAGGCAGGAGAGAAAAATCTGAGAGAGAATAGACACAGGGATGGGAGGTATAAAATAGGAAAAAAGGAGAGAAAAATATCACTTCTACGTTTATTGATTTGAATGTGACAATAAAAGTAAGGGAATAGAATAGTAAGGGAGAAACCAGTAGATTAACGAAGCCATCTCTATATTTACACAAATATAAAAATCTGAAGAAGCTATAAAAGGGATTGGAAAGGAGGGTATAGAGCAGCCTAGAAGCAAAACACTGTGAGATTCAAAAGGCTAAGAAACTAGAGACCTCCCAAGAGATAAATTACATGGGAAGGCGGTGCATAGAGTTCTTTACAAGCCATATGGGTTGTCCAGTGGCCGGTGAGGATAGTGTTAACTCTCCTAGGCAGAGAGGGGAAGCCACAGCTGCATGCCCTAGGCACAAGGATTGTCAGGCACCTGTCAGTGAAGGAAGTGAGGTGGGGCCCAGCCTCACTGAATTATGGTTTTCTCCCAAGGCATTATAACGAGAGCGTGTGCGCTGTCATCCACGTTGGCTTTTATTATATGGAAAAAGGCAAGTGTTACTGGAGAAAAGCTCTTTATGCAGATGGCTTGTACATGAAATTTGCTTTCACATAAATATTTTTTGTTCGTTTTGCTTAGGCATAGACTGTGGCAAATGAAATCCCTTTTGCTAAGTGTAAATTTTTTGCTGAGTAATGCCTTTATTTTTTTCTGTGTGTGTGTGTTCATGCGGTGCCTGCATAGATTTTGGAAAAAGTATTAGTCTATCCAGCCATGGCTTGCCTAAGTTATAATGTTTTAGTTCAGTGTGGTGGCAAAATGGGTATCCATTTCTTCTCATCCTGCACACAGAATGGTTAAAAATCTCTTCCTTGTCATGCAAATATAACTGTCCTAACAACTGTTAGTATAGGGCAAGCTGGTTGAGGGGGGGGAGTAATCAAACAAAGCCTTGTGTACCTAAACTGCAGTTCATTTTGGGTGCATGGTCCATCAAGCATTCTTCTCTCGGTATCCTTGAAGCCTACACCTTTTCAAGAGGCTGCGGGAACACAAAGGCCTTGTGTACACAAGAAAAGTGTAGTGATTAAATTAAGTAGGTTTAGAGATCAGTTTCGTTAAATGAGGCATTGCCTTCTTTAGACATTCTTGCTTCAGTTTAACAGTACCTTATGCTAATGTTTCTAAGTTAAATCAACATAAACCATTCTTAAAGCAAAAAAACTCCAGCAAACTTGGTGTGTAAACAGCATTAATTAGTCAAATCAGTTGCTAAAACAACCCTCTCAGATACAATTGAAGGTTCTTATATGAAGTTTCTTCTCCTTAATGCTTTATTGTAGACACAGCAGAAAATTATAGATTAAGATAGGGTTGTTAGTTTTACCTTGATAGTACAACTAAGAATAGATTTGGCATGGAAAAAAAAAGGTTGCTAGCCCATCTCCCCCTCACCTGTCAGTGGTGCCAAATGCTGAATCAATCTTTGTGCATTTATGTTCTGAGGGGCTCTGTGTAGGACATTGGGAAGACGAAGTATCTTAAAAGGATAGGAATGTTGATAGTAAAGTGGTTACCACTTAATAGCTTCAGCTGAGAGATGAAGAAATGTGTAATCAAATTTTATTTTAGCTTGTTTGGTTTGGAAATTTATTACTTTGTACTCATGTAAAACACTAGGTCAATGTAGTGAAATCACAGTGTCATCATACATAGAATATTTTCTGATAGGGAGGACTTTTCTGAAGTAGCATTTGTGGAGAAATACATTCATTTTTGTCTACCCAGTTGAATTGAAAAGTAGCTCTTACCAAATATGTATGAGTAATTGCATTCTTTATATTTAATTTACTACAAGCATTTAGTTTTATGACTTTTTTTCAATTTTAGAACATATGAACAATAAAATGCATATTGAACATCCATTGGTGTGATTTGTGAGATACAGTTCTTGGGTGAGCTTTAAAATATTTGAGAATATACCTATCTACTACTTAGCACAAATAGAGTTTTTTCGAGGATAAGCCAAGAGAAAGACTGACTGAATGCTACCATTGAGGTGACCTGATTTGGCAGAGTAGGGAACAGGCTAACACAGGTAGTATTTCTACTGAAATTTAAATTAGTTTGGTTTTAGATGGAATTAAAGTCTGCTTTATAAAGAGGGCTTCTCAAAATGGAGATATTTTGAAAGCATGCTTACTAAACACTGATCTGAGCTTCTGTCTAGGTGTCTGATTTCTATCAGCGGCGTTTCCGTGTTCGGAATAAGAGGAAACTCGAATAAGGTAGAGTGTATGAAATGTTAATGAGGCTGAACTGATTATACAAATTCAGAGAAAGATTGCAAAAAGCAGCTGAAGTATTTTTTTTAATTATGAATGCATCTCACATTATAAAAACTGTAAGCACGTGCTTTAAGTTAAAGCTGTTATTCCGTAGGTATGAGAAACAAGTCTAATTCTTTAAATTACATTGGTGGTCTCAGTAAGCCACTTAATTTTTACAGTGAAGACTCTTGTTTGTCAAAATATTTGATCCAGTTTAGCTGACAAAACAGAAGTCTTTTTGCTGTCAATAAGGGCCCGGTGAGATAAGATGTTTCAAAAATTCCTGTTGCTAACCACTTTCAATGAAGTTAATTTTTGTATGTTTGCTAAACCAGAAAGATAATAGCTTGCGCTTGTGACTTGAACTATTCTCCCACTTGCTCTGCAGCTGTAGTCAAATCATCTGAGTAGCTAAGGTGGGCCTGGCGAGTGCTGTTGAACAGAAGTGGTAGGCATGGTCCAGTTCCTCTGACTTTCTAAGCATGTTATCAATAAAGATAAGCAGATTTTTGTCTTGTGGGCACTTAGCATAAGTCAATAAATAGAGCTTCTGTTGACATTCTTGGCCAGTTCCATTGGATGTTCTTGTAACTAAATATTTGCAGGATCAGAATTTATCTCAGTACATTAGTTGGATGTGCAATGTTTGGTTCAAATAGAGATTACGTGTCCCTCTCTCTCAGAAGCATGCTTCTGAGATCAGGCTTGAACCTCTGATCCACAGCTTGTGGAATAGACTTCTGCGGTTAGTGGAACTGTAAAATAAATATTTACATGACCAAATTTTTAATTTGTGCTTTGTAGGTGTATAATTTGTGCTTTGTAGGTGTATCTAGAGATCACTCTTTCTGCATATTTAGAGGATAAAAATATAGTGAATTTATTTTAATATGTGCAAATTTCGCCCTTGTAATCCTGTTTTGTTTTGTTTGTTTGTTTTTTAACCTGAGACTAAGCAGTGATTTGCAATGTCAGGTGTTATGTGCTGTAAATAACTCCCCAGGTAGATGTATTTACACAGCGACTGATTTATAAAATATAGGTTGCAATACTCAGAACAAAGTAGGCAAAATTGCTGTTCTTAAATGGATTGGAAGGTAACTACTAAATTAAAATATCAAGCTACAAATGGTCCTAAAAGTGTATGTAATTATCTTTCACATTTCACTGAGGATCTGTCTCAAGGATTTGGCCCTTTCTGTGTCTCTTCCTGTATGCAACTCTGATTAGGTATTCACTGAGGGATAAACTTGAAAGGATTACTGGTGAACGGGCTAGCGGATGAATTTTTTCTCTTGGATCCACATGATGGATTTTGGCACTGATAATCTGCACATGTGATTTCTAAGAATATTTTTCAGATTTACAAATTGCCAGTCAGCTGTGATACTGGTGTTCTTGCACGTCTAGGAAGAGAAATTGTTAATAATTCACAGTCAAGAAAAGAAATGTGTTTTACCTTTTGGTGAATTTGGATGAATGTATTCTGTAAATTATGTCTTGTTTTTCTTCACATAAAATAGTCTCTTAAATACCAGCTGGCAGAGAAGTTGCCAGTTGCCTTTTGCCGAACAGATGATTTTTCACAGCAGTTACTTGATTCATTCCATAGCTTTCATTTTTCAAGGAACAGATTACAGCAAACACTCCTAAAAGTAAGGATTTACCTCCTGACCCTTAGCGACACTGAGTCTGAAATGATGGAGACTCACGGAGCTCGTTGCTCGCTATGGAAGAGTTTCTGATTTCCAATCCCTTTTGTTTATCGCTCATGATACTGTTTGGGTTAGAGCCCATCTTTTCCCCTCTGCTCCTTTCTGTCACCCTTTAAACTGCACGACTAAGTCCCAAAGACGTGGCGAGCTTTCCTTGTGCTCGAAACTGCCATTTCTCTCTGCTATATGTCTTATTTTTCCCCCAGCTCTTTTCTCTCCCGCAGCTGCCGCCTCCGTCACCGCGTCGTGCCTTAATTGCTGGGCAGCCCGGGTGCCACCGGCGGCTGTCTCCGGGGGAGCGCCTCCGCCCCTCGCTATGCATGCCTTCCTCCCATTGACGCTAATGGGACTTAATCACTCCTATCAAAGGGGAAGTAAGCCACGGAGAGCCGGGGCCATCACTTCGCGAGCGTACCTGATTGGCATGGGATTTTGTAGCTTGCCCCTGAATGCCTGCCTTTCTGCGCAGAAGGGGAACTTGGTGTCAGTTTTGCTGACATTTGGGGGGGTGGGGGGTGTGTGATCCTTTTTTTGCTGAGCTTCATGACCGTGTCTTGTGCTTTCTCAATTTCGACTAGCTACAATCTAGATGCATCTCATTTTGTGAATTCCTTGGGGTGGTGGTTTCTGGTTTGTTTGCTTTTGTTTGATTTGGTGGGGTTTTTTGTTGGTTTTTTTTTGTTGTTTTTTTGGCTGTTGGGTTTTTTATTTATTTTAATTCTCTCATTCCTGGAGCAGTAAGGATGCTTTGTTGCTTTAAGGTGCTAGAGATTATACCTAGCTTTCCTGATTTTGGTATTACTGGTTCTTTAAACATTAGTCCTTTTGTCAATTATGCATTAGTCTATTTGCCTTTCATCTTGACTGTTTCTTTTCAGGGATTTACAATATTGTTGAGTTAAGGATTCTCACAGTAGATGGTAATGGAGAAATACTGTTAAGTAAGTTTGTTTAAGAGTGCTGATTAAGTAAATGTTTCTAAGCCTATTGCCTCAAGGCTTCATTTTCCTTCTTGTAGTAGGAAAGGTAGTTTTAATGAACTTGGTTTTTATTTGTCAAGCACTAGGTTTTTCCTACTTGATATGCTTAAGGAAAAAATGTAGTGATACCCTCATTGTTCTTAATAAAATGGATTAATAAATTGTGAGAGGATTAAGCGTTTTAGTTTCTGACCTTTACACTGAACTTCAGAATACCCTTCTGGAGCCAAAAAAATGATATGCCAGTGTTTCATGCTCTGCTTTGAAGTACTGCAATTCTGGAGATAGTTTCCAGGTAAACTAAATGGTTCTCACCGACAAGAGTGTGTCATTTGAAAATCTGTCTTTCATTAATGGGTGGGTGAATGATTCTTCCTTGTATTTAGGCAAATCAGTAATTTAGTGGGTATGTTAAGTTATTCTCTGAACTGAAGTCATTGAAGTTTTGCCAATTAAGTCTTTGTGTGATATCATAATTTACATGAGATCTTGCTTTTCATCCAAGGACCTTAAAACATTTTCTAAATGTTAATTAGGCTGTGGAGTGTTTCTCTATAACGTATAGCCCATTTTTCAGAAATATAAACTAGCACTCAGAGATGTCAAATGACGCCTTTAAGACTAATAAGAAATACTCTTGAATCTTAAGCCCTGCTTAAACTTTGAGAGAATGCTGCCGTTCAGACCTCTTTTCGTAAACTTTAACAACTGAAGAATATGTAATTTTCATCATCGTCCAGCTTCATAGTGAGTCCCAACACTGTGCTTTTAGGACACATTGATGATTGTGATTGTGTGTGTTCTTGTTGGTTCAAAGTATCTAAATAGTTCAAGGGCTGTGCTGTGGTCCAATGAAGTGATGGGTTTTATAGCAAGAAAGCCTAGGGAGCCTTCGTCTGCCCTGCGGCATGTCGGGAGAGGGCAGGTGAGCCTGTCGGGAGAGGGCAGGTGAGCCTCTCAGGAGCTGAGCTGGTGGGATCTGAACGCTTGCAGTTTTGTTGGGAAATGCTCCCTGGAGTGAACTACATTTAAGACCATGCTTAAATTTTGTCTTGGAAACAGCAAGCTGGAACAATTTGAAATAGAGTGAGGGAATGAACTAACAATTAGGGAGTACGGATAATCACATGCTCTGTGCTCAAATTTGTTTGCTCAGGTCCCCTTTTTATTTAGCAGTGTAAGACCAGGAAGTCCATGAGCGTGCTATTTTTTAAATATCTCTGAACCTACTGGGGTAACCGATAAAACTTTTGACAGGGCTTTAGGACAAACTTGTCTAACGTACAGAGCTTTATGTATGGCTTAATTAAATTACTTTTATTCTGTTTTCTGTAATTGCTTTTAAACAAAGTTTAGTATAGTTTTTATTTTAAGCCCACATCTTGATTCTCAATTTGAGTTAGTTCTGAAATTAACTGTGCTTTTTTTATACCGAGTATTTTTTTTCAAGTTTGTAGTTGTTTGGTCTTTTACTCCTTAGGCAATTAGTCTAAGAATCTACAGGGAAGATTCTGTCCCATGTCCAGTGTGGAAATTTGTTGCCAAAATTACTAATTACCCCCAAAAGTTATTTCAGGGGACTGTGCAATGTTTGACAAAGATTAAGACATAATTTTGGCAAGCACCTTTAGGTATTCAGGTTGCTGAGTAGTAACAGTAATTATTAAGACACATACTTATTATGCAAAAAAAAAAAAGAAAAAAAAAAGAGAAAAGCACATGAAGCTATTGATTTGTCTCCTTAGTTTCAGTTCACTGTTAGGTTAACCTTTCAAGTCCTAGAAACATTGTCTAAATAGAGGAAACAGAGGTAACTTGTATCTTAAAATGTGCAGAATTCTTTAACAGGAACCTAATGCAGTGCTATTTTTTTAATCTCAAAAACATTATTTTGGGGTATTTTTTTCTTTTATTTTTAAATCACCGGCTCATATATGTATGTATAATCTTGTATTTTCCGAATTGCACACATGCCACACTTGCGTGGTGCGTGGGAGATCAGTTACATTGCCACTACCTCTTGTGCCTTCACTGAAGAATGTAATTATGCTGCAACAAAGGAGGCACAAAGTTGAGTATCCATTTTCTGTATTGAATCTGAAAAATACTGGGAAGGAAGTGTGCTAAAGCATTAGAAACACTTAAGATAGATAGCATTTATCTCCCTTAAGGTTAGCCTTCTAAAAGACAGGTGTTTAGTTTAACCCGGTCATCTCTCATCCTGCTATAATGAGTTGAAAGAGAGAGGTGGCATTATCAGTCAGTCACTAGATCTGCCTGTTTTAGATACCTGTGTTAGCCAGGGGTGCATGGCCTTGGCCTAAGATGCCTGTTTTTCTGTTACTTCTTGCTGGAAGGGTAAGTGAGTATATATGCCTAGGATCAGATGAGATGCACTTTGGATACTGTTGAGTTCAGAGGAAATATCTAGACTTCTCAAGTAATCAGGTATTGTATTTCATTAAAACTGTGTGCAAATGCCTGTCTACCATGTGAATTCACATAGCTGATGTTTAACACTACGCAGACAGATGTAATTTTTCTGAGTCTTCCTCATAAAGGACAGCCTGTTGGAAGGACAATTCCTGTGCACTGGATGTTTCTTCACCATTGCAAGCTTGGTCATCCTTTTTTCCGGTTTTCACTTTTCTCTGGTTTTGCATGTTTGGTAGGTCTTGGTATTGTCACATCGAAGAATGGGTTACAAGAAGTAAAAATGGTACTGAGGCACCCTTTCCAAAGATTTCCTGGTCTGTAAAATGTCAGTTTTGAGAGTCAAGTCCTTCATTGATGGCCGAGATAAACTGTTGCATAACTGGACAGGTACTTTGAAGTTTGTCCAATTACTGGGATCCACACAAACAGAGAGGAGATCTTCAAATAGAGCTACTGAGGCATACCTGAAGGTGTTTCCTTTTCTTTCTCTACTCTCCTTTCAGTAACTCAGCAGAGCTCTAGCATTAGACCTAGGGATTTTTAAAAAATGTTCTTAACTCAGTGGAGGGAAGGCCTGGCTCATGTGCTCTGCAGTAACACTTACCTATGAAAAATAAATACATTCCTTTTTAGAAACAGGTAATGCTGTTAAAACATCACAAATTTATTCCTCAATAATTCTCCTTTGTATTACTTATTTCTTCTGGGACCTGGCACTAACTTTATCCTCTTAGCAAAAGTAAACATGCTATGGCAAGAGCTAAACTCTTCTTCTTCCTTCCAAAGAAAGGATGGCTGAAAAACAAGAGCTCCTTTTCATAAAAATAGTCAACGTCTTAGGCCAAAGAAGAGAAAACCCAAGACTTTCCAAAAAAGTAATGCTACCTCCTCATCCTGAAAAGCAGATGGGAAGGAAAGAGCTCTTTGAAACAGTTGATAGCCTTCTGTAGTCTGTAAGGTGTTTGGTGATGTGGTTGGTGAGGTGGGATTGTGGGGTAGCCCTCTTTTTATTTAGTGCAGTGGAAGTGATGGATTACATAAATCAGTATGGTAGTTCCAAAAACTAAACCATAGAAAGCAAGTAACAGGTAAAACTGTATATTATTCTTTTTTGGTTGGTGAGTGCTCAGGTTTTGTATGTATAGACAATAATGAGAAGTTTTCAAAAAAGGCTTCCTCAATGTATGTATGAAAACCTTAGATAACTTTCACATTATTTTTTTCCTATGAAATAGTAATGTCCACTGATCATGACAGGTTCTAGACTGGATTTCAGCTACTGATTTCAGAACAAAATTGGGCTTTGCTGCTGAAGAGGTGTCCCTTGCACTGTCAAGTGCCCTAGTTTGTGTTATGTCATTTGTCCATTTTGCCCTCCGTTATTGTAGACTTAAAGAATGAGGGTCACAATCCTCAAATGCAAATTCCTGCAAATGCAATGTCTATAATTTTATAATTGGAGTGGATTGCTACACCTGTATGTAGGCTGTATATTGTGTTTGGTATTTTAAGATTCCTTTGACTTTTAGGGAAGGGTGGGATAGAGAAACGCTATTACATTGCAAATCTTTGAAACTTGGAGGAGAAAAGGCCCTAGAGCTAGAAAAACACCTTTTCTTAATCCCATCCAATTTTATTCAGAATTAGTTGAGTTTAAACAGTTCAGACACACCATTTCCCTTCGCTTGCTTATTTTTCTCAGGAAAAGGGTGTCAACCTGCCAAATCAATGCCTGAACGTGGCTGTTCCAGGGAGGGGGTCCCAGGCTGCCACCGGAGCATTAGACTGCATTATGCTGGAAGCTGACAGAGCAAATAAAGCAATGTGAGTTGAAGGGAAGCAAGTTAGTGAAGTCCTACCTCCTATCCTCAACCACATCCCCGCAGCCTCTCAAAATACCTCTTGGGAGAAAAAGTTCTCACAATTCCTGGGAAACTTGGAGAGGCAGACAGCCTGGCCAAGCTTACTCCATAAAACCATAGTCTCAGCAACCCTTCTCCCTCCTCTGGGGGCACAAATATGTGGCACGGATCCCACCTCCAGGGTGGGAGAAAAGAGAGGGACAAATTGGGCCAGGGGTCTCCTGACTGCTGCTGGAGTTAGCACTTAGCTCCAGGGGCCATTTCCCTCTCTGGGATAAAAGCTTTCCTCTATTGCCAATTAATGTCCTGCATCTCATCTGACAAAAGTCTGTGCTATAATTTCAGGCTATAAACCCTGATGATGGATGCATGGTCCTTGTTGCTGTCCATATTAGAAACTGGATTTTCTTTTCACTTTTGAAAGCAAAAGCTAGGAAATTACTTTAAAATAGCTTTTACCTGGTTTGTAATAATAGGTAGTGGAAGCGTATTATGCCACAATCCTCAATGATGTAGCAAATTATTTTGTCTTTAAAAACAGTCCTATAACAGAAAAGATTTAAAGTGGCTGTATGTCTGTCATTTCTGAATTTAGGTTCTTTTGCTGCTTGTTCACATGTAACTAATGTAGAAAAATCTTTTTTTTTTTCCCTAATCATAGTACATCATAATTCAAGGCCCAAAATAAGAAGCACGGTGCGGTACTTTATTTTGTGGGAAAATTTACCTTTCTTTTAAGGTATTAAGTTGTGTGAAATATCATGGGAGAGACTGAAGAGCTTCAGCTCCTCCAAAGGTTTTTTTCAAATGTACACTGCAAACGAAGTTTAGGTAAAAGGAAAACTAAACATTATCATGAACATTGCTGTATTTGCAAAATGACCTTAGTGTTATATCTATTTCTTGAATTCATTAGTTAAGGTCTGTTGGCAGACCTTATACAGAAAACCATATGAGTTTTACTAGTGGGATAGTCTTACATTTTATAGCGATGAAATGTCTAACAATGGCTAGATACTTATCAGATTTACAGAAAATTGTCTTAATGAGTTATGCTATGTCTTTCTATTCAGAAGTAGCTTTTAAATTCAATTTTATCTAAATGAATGGTCATCTTAGCATACAGTTCAGATTAGTTTTTCTTCCAAACAAAATACCACGAAATTTTAGTACTGCCAGGTATTCCTGTCCGTGTTATTGTGAGGAAAGACGCGATGTGACTATTTGGCTGTTAGCTTATCTGATATCATCTTTTCTATTAAAGAGCAGAATGCACATTGCCAACCTTTTGTTATCTAGTTTCCCAACTGCAGTACAGTATCAGGTTCTGCCAAACTGGCTTACGTTTTGCAAGCGCTCACCATTGACTTTAGTTATCTTTTCCTGGTAGTCTGCATCCTGCCACTTAGCTGTAAATGTCACTCACTCTTCTTCATTCATGCTTCCTACTAAGAGTTATTTTTATTGAAATTGTATACAGAAATACGCAAGTGTGCAGAAGAAAAATAATTACATATATTCTAGACATAAGTATTGTTGAAAAGACTTTCATAGGGGAAAAAATAAAAATACAATTCTTGATGATTGTACCCTGTCTGGTGAGTGGAAAAATGGGAAAAGATGCGTAAGAAATGTCAGGATCTAGAAGATTTAAAAAATTATTCTAATACCTTAAAGCGTATTTCAATGTGGACTAGGTTTTTTCCAGTTGTATTTGCGTAACGTGTACTTAAATTTAGCTTTCATATTTTACCTGCAGGCGTTGATTTTTCAGATGTAATCTGACCCTTTCTGCTTTAATTAAAAAGAGAGGACAGAAATAATAGAAATGGAACAGAAGTCAGTGTACGAAATACCAAAAATTGTTACCATTTAACTGGTTGCAGGATATGTTACTTTTAAGTATCTGATAGGGTGATCTGCTGACAGATTAAAACCATAGTGTGAAATGCACCATTAAACCACCTCCTTGCATTTCTGAATAATATTTTACTATACATGTCCAAGAGAGTTTTGCTTTTTGAAGACATTTTACTACAAGTAAATATTTGCAGAAGATATTATGTAAAATTAGAAAAAAAAAAAGTTATTTTTTTTCCAAACCAACTGAAAGACAATTTTTAAACTGCTTCTATAGCAGGGAAGAAATTCCATGTGCTCAGAATAAAAAAAAAAAAAAAATTTCTCAGGAAAGCAAACTGCCTTTACATTATTCTGAAGAATGTCAAAGCCTTGCTATACAATAGCATAGTGTACCTACATTTGATAACAGCATACTGTTGACTGTTAAAGAAGCAAGGAGCGTTAGATGCAAGTGTTGGAAAAGATGTGTATGTAGCTGTACGCTGTATGGGTACACTAGTGTACTCTAGCTAATACTTACTGGTAGGAAATTAATCATTTATCTTGGGTAGCTACTTCCCACTAAGTATTTGTTATGTTTTAAAACTTGGTCAACATTTTTACTTGTGTCTCTTTTTATGGTGACACAATTTCTGTTAAGGGTTTTGTTTTCTTTCCTTTTCTTTTTTCTCCAAACCCAAGCTACCTTGTCTTCCAAGCAAATCACACGGAAGATGTGGTCAGGAGCTTTCTCTTTTTTCTGCTGAGTGCTGACACGGGATTTTTGCTTTGTTGTAGTATTTCTCTGCTGAAGATGAGGGTGCTTCTGGGAGTTTCATTTTTGGTAAATACCTTCTTTAGTGGTACGTTATTAATACCGTTTGTACAGTGCTCCATGTTACATTTCACCTCATTGATTATCATAATACAGAATTACTTCAGAAGTTTAGTTCTGCCCCAGTGGAAAATACCAAAGATGCCATTCCTGAAAGCTGCTTTTGCTTCACTGACAGATGACTTTGCCAGATCAAATAGGTTGACAGGAAAAACACAAGTGAGCAGATCAAAACTGTTCATTTATCTGTCCATCACGTATAGCCAAGAGATTTTTGCTTTTCAGATAACTTCACCACAAGTCAAATCTTGTTATGTGTGTCTCTTGTGATTAACCTAAACTCAACGATCATGAGATTACTGTGAATCCTTACTGTCATTTCCTGTGCCATTCAGAAAAATAATGCATATTTCTGTCAAGGCATCTGAACCAGCTGAAACCAGGTGTTAAGAATTTGCCCTGTCTTTTCAATTCAGGATGTATACAGGTTTTTTGGGGTACTTTGAAGGTCCAGAGCAGAAAGTGGTGGGATGTATGTTGATCTTAACAGGCAAAAGTAATTCCAGCTGGTACCAAACCTGGTCAGAAGTGGAATGGCTGCATCTTGTGATGACAGCTTTTGTTGTCGGCTGTAGCATGCTCACTGACTAGCTGATTGCCGCAAATACCTTAACAAGTTTTTGGGTGAAGCCAAGTTTTTCTGCAAAATGTCAGGCATCAAGGACAGTCAACAGAAGCCAGATCCATGAAACGTAGGCTGTCTCCGTGATGGGTTTATTCTGACCTCTTACTAAGCAGTGAGAATGAAAATGTTCTGTTGTTTTGTGTGTGCCGATTAAATCATCCTATGAAACTGTCTTGTGTGACTGCTGGGATTTATTTTCTACATTTGTTAAACATCATAGAAAGTTTTACGACAAGAATTTTGCTTAAATGCTATGGACAGTAAAGAGCAGATTTTCTGAAAGCACTAGAAGGTGTATATTTGGGCTTAATATTAAAACCCCCAAACTCTTGATTTGGTCAAATTTATCCTCTGAAAGAGATGAGAGAGGTTCCACATTGTCTTCAGAGATGAAGATTATTAGAGCAGCCTGTTATTCCAATTGCCCATGCTAGGTACATGTTTTATCTCCAGCTTTCTTGAAATTGAGATGATTTGCTCTTCCAGAACATAATAATGTTACTATTTGCTTTGATCAAGTAACTACTTAACTTTTGCTGGCTGCTACTTCTGATAAACTCATATAAGAGTCACTTTCTTTCCTCATGGTCTCTTTTCCAGATACTGTCTCCTTTGTACTGCCTCCAAGGAGAGGCTTTGCTCTTCTGTGGGTTCTGTAGAGCGATGACAGTTGTTTCTCTTCCCTTTATATCTAGGGACTGAGTTCAAAATGCAGTGTTTTGGACTGGAGTTAAGTAGGCCATAAAAGGGGTATTTTCAATTGGTAATTCTCTTTTGTAACTGTCACATCAAGCACTTATCGTCCCTTCTAACTGCCTGCTAAAATTCTGTCCATTTCCTTGCTTTCTATTGTCTTAAGATGGCACAGGGTCTGCTCACAACTCATTTTTTTTCTAGAGTGCAGAATACAGTCTCATTCTTGATGAACTTTAGGAATCATGTAGTTAACATGTAAATTAATAAAAACAGCAATAATCCAGGATAGCTCAGTAGCTGTACCTTTTTGCTGAAAAAAAAAAAATAGTGACTTGGCAGAGAGCTTCCTTTCAAAAAAGATTCTAAAGACAAAAGATAATGAGGAGTATCTAGCTTATGATCATCGGTGTTTTGTAAATGCCTTCCTAGCTCCATTATGCATTATTCCATAATAGCATGTTATGTCCAGTTTGAATTTTCCTGTTATGAATTTCTCTTTGCTTTGTCTTTTGTCAGCTGGACTAAGAAAAGTCACACAGTGAATAAACTTTTTCTCATGACTATTTTATTGATGATCAAATCGTTTAACATTGTTTCTGTTAAGTTATATATACTGACTTCCTCTGGTCTTTCATTGTTCTCCTGAAACGAACTTGAACGAATCCTTTCTGAACCTGTTCCAGTCTGTCAGCATTCTGTTGAGAGAGCGTATCTCAAAGCTGAACTAACTGTTCTGCCAATGGCCTGTTAAGTTTGTTTACCAGGTAAAATACTTACTGCGCTTATGCACCATCTGTTAAAATAGCTTACACTTTTGGGGCCATAATATTGCACTGAAAATCATGTTTACCTCGTTATTACCATGTCTAGTTGGTAAGTGGGTCATTAGCAATTTCTATTGTTTCTATCCGGCTGCATCTCCGATGTACCCTGGGCTTTTCCCCAGCTGTCTCCCACCTTGTTTTCCATGGCTTGCCAGCTTGATAAGACACCAGGCAGGCTCTGTTTGATAGATGTGCCTAATGCTTCTCTGATGAGGTGGACAGAGGTATGCACAGTCTGACAAGGTGACCAAGAACTGTGTCTCAGTTGCCAGTCAAGTCAAAAGGTGTGCACTGCTTCTTGGCTGCTGTCGGACCAAACCACTGGTTTTGACGTTGCATCTCATGCAGACCCGAAGTCCTTTTGGGGAGTCTGTTTTCTAGGATACTGTCTGGCTTCCCATAATGTGACCTACATTCTTCACAGGTACATGCATGTGCGTGCACATATTCTAAACACATGAGCTTTCTGACATCTACCTGAGTTAGATGTTAACTGTTGTTTTGGACTGTTGTGGGTTCAGGTTAGCAAGAAGTCCAGGTCGCTCTGCATTTATGACCTGTCTTTCTCATTGCATACATTTACAGTAGCCCCATGCCATTTGCTGGTTTTTCCTAGATGTTTCTATATATTCTTCTAGTTGAAAAAGAGTTGTATAGCTTTAAGGTAAGATGCAATTCTTGCAAGAAAAAAGATGTAGCTAAATGATAATTCTTTGCACTTAATTATATCTTCTTTTGTCAAAAGGCCATTTTAATCAATTTAATGACTGATTTTGTCTAATGCTAGCAATACGGAGATAATTGCTTCAATTGTGTATGGAAGAAACATTTAGTTTCTGACATGAAAGTGTGACATAGCTACCAAATTAAAGACAAAGTTAGTTTATCTATCTTATATTAACCTAGAGATTTAAAAGTCTTAAAGTAATTGTTTTTATCTCTCGGTGTAAAGTTTGTCTGATAAGTTAACTCCTGCTGTCATGCCTTTCTTTAAGAATCCACTTATCTTGATTACTTTGCTAGTAATTTTAAGCTATAGCTATTTGTATCTTGCTGTGCAGTAGGACTTCAATAATTTTGATTTAACATTATTATTTGGTAGCATGAAGTATGTTATCAGTTAAATGCTCTTACAGAATTTTATTGCATGGTAGGAATTCCAGTAATACTGTCAGAAAATTGTACTCTCTGACTTGATACTTTTTAAACTCATATAGTAGGAACGGCCTCTATATTTGCATTTGTGGTATTGGTTTGTGAAAATTCAGTGGTAGTGTTAACACGTTTTTCAAAAAACAGAAGTCTAAAGCCAAGTAAGCAAGGTCAGCTTCAAATTGTGGAAGTACCACAGAAAAAGTTTTCAGTAGGAATAGTGAAGGGAATGTGCGGTTTTTAAAGGTTCTTGAAAAATTATGGGAAGTTGCATATGATATAGTTGATGGTGTCAGCAGGGTTCTGAATTAAGTAGCTCAACCAGTTACATATTTCTGTGTTAAGAAAACAAGATTTCACTCTGAAGTTATTGTATTACCAAGTGCTGTGTTGTAAAACAATGAACTTCTGGGTATTCCATGAAAATTTTGATTGGATATATGATTGGACTTTTAATTTGTATACTATTTGACAGAGAAACAGGAAACTAACGTGGAAAAAAATAACAGGTATATTAGTTCATAAGTTATGTTATCACGTTTTATAATTTCTGCTTTCACCCACTCAGTGTTTATGTTTTGGGAGTTAAATAAAAGGAAAACCCAATAAATAAATTAACCCAAACCAGTGACTTTAATTTTAGTTCTATTTTTGAAACATGGAGAATAGGAAAAATCCATTTACTAAATGGAAAACTGTGCAATCATTTGGAAGAAAGGTTATTTTCATACTCGCATGCTGGAACTAATAATATTTGATTCCATACTTGAAGAAAACATATTTGTTGATCTAGCAACAATAGTCTAGCATATTAGTGTTTTCATGTTCGCACATGAAGCTTTGTTGAGACTAGGGGCTAGGGGTGCTTTTTGTAGGGCAACGCTGCCTGAGAAATTCCCCTGGGGTAGCTCTCTGATCGGTGGTGTGTGAGATGCTGTGCAATACAGTGTAGCTCTGTTCTGGGTCCTGGGAGAGAGAGTATGGACTGGTTATCACCATTAGTTAACCAGTAGTTAGCACTACTCTTTCTTCACTACAGCCTGTGGAATGAGAGCAATGGCAGCTGCATTTTGCTTTTCAGGATTTTTGTTAGTACTGAAAGCATCCCTGCGGAGTTAGCCGAGTACATTATTTCCCTGAGATGTTTGTCTCATTTTATCAAGATAATTTGTTTTAGTGCAAATCCAATAAATAACCTTTGAGGCGTCACAAATTGCCACAAATAGATTGGATCAGTCCAGTCATTCAGACGTAGGTCTGGGAATAGAAATATTTGGTTTAGTGACTCAGACGCTTTTTGGTGTTTTCTTCCAAATGGATGGAGTTGTTGCAGGTGGTATAATACTGATGCTCGTTTTGCAGATTTTTGTTTTAATCTCTTAAAATCCACGCTCCATAGATCTTTAATCTACTATACTTTCTCAAGATTTATAGGAACCTTGCAATGCTTTCCATCCAGTTTTGGACTCTAAGGTTCTAGCTCATTTTCTCTAAGGCCCAGAAATGTGATGTACCCCTTTGCCAAAGCCAAACAAGCAATCAGAAAAAAATCCAACCCCCAAATCCCTCCTGCTAACTTCAGCTCTGATGCCTTAAAAAGCTCCAGAATCCTTTCCTGTCCTGCCAGATGTTCCTCCTATGTTTTATGAAAACAAATGAAGTCATTTTAGCACATGAAGATGTCTTCTGTTCTCAAACTTTGGGTTAGGTCATTTACTGCTCTCTGAAGTGTCCCTTGTGCATTCATGAATTTCTAAGATATTCATCAAAATTAAAAGAGTTTTTAGGATGCGACAGTTTTCTCGTGTAGTCACAGTCTAGAGCTAGGTTTCTTCCTTTTGTCTGCCATGAAAAAAAAAAAAAATCTTAAGTCCTGTAGTACAGGATTTTCTTTTTGTTTTTCTTTCACATTATGTCTTGTAGATTACATGACAGTTTTCTGTCTATCTCTATTCTGCCTTCTACCTCTTTAGATACTTGTTAATTCTAAGATTAATGTCAGTTCTGCAGTTGAAAAGGAGTATGAAATTTATAAAAGTTTCTGCTAATCTATTTCTACTGACTGTATTAAAAAGCTGAATATCTTCAAAATATTGGGCTTTTTTCCTCTTCAGGGATAGAAAGAAATGTACTTTCAGAATTAGACAAGTGCAAAATTAACTTATAAACCATAAATGTCAGTGGTTTCCACATCCATGAAGGTGCTTCTAAGTGACTTTTTTACAGATTAATTTTTATATGGCATTTGAATGAATTTTCCACTTAGATGTATTTATACCAGTAATAGTAATGTTATAATAAAATTATTTTCTTTTTGGGAGTCATGTTCTTGGGGAATAACTTATAACTGAAAGGCACTGACTTTCACAATAGTGTAATATTACACTTTCTAATACCTGAAGCAGTATTCATGCCACCAATCCACAATCTGAAATATTGTCTTATAATCTTTCCTAGAAGAGCTTCAAACAGATATATTTCTATAAAATGAGTCTGTGGATATCTTAGTTGTGAACAGAAAATTTAAAGTTTAGGTGACTGGCATTCCTTTCCAAACCTTGGGAGTGGCCCAGGGTCATTCACTTGGAAACTTACCTGTCCCAGCATACACTGTATTATTTGAGCACTCTCCTGTCCAAAGACCAATAGGTTGGCTGGCTTAAACAGCACTACTTCAGAGCACTGGGTAAGCAAATCCTTCCATTTTGTCCTTTACTAGTAATTCTATTTTCAATTACTCTTGTGTTAACTCAGGGAAACACAGTATATGTACTGCCACAATTTTTACATCAGAAATGTGGACGTTTAGGATTATGACTTACAGACTAGGATTCGTATGACAAATGGGTAGAAGACAGTGTATGTTTTGTATGCTTGGGTTTTTTTTTTTCCTCCCACATGTAGAGCAGAAGTCTCTCAAATATTTACAGGAGTATGCCTTTTGGTAATACAGGATTTTTTGTTTAACATTTGGACATTGTGCTGGAGACAATGTTTTATAAACACAGTTTAATACATATAATCTACTCAAGGGGTAAGTGATACAGCAACATGTTTTCTGAGCGCTCAAGTTTTACTTGGTCAAGTGCTTTTCCTGTGGTTTTCTACATATTCATGTCTACTTATGAATAGTTTGCTTCGAAAGCATAAAAGAATAAAGAAAGAATAAAGATCATCTAGGAGTTAAGGAGCCTATTAAAATTTTCTGTTTCCTAAAATCTTAATAGTCAAGGAATTTTGAAATATTAGACCCTAAATGCCATAGGGTAAATAGCATTCCTCTGAAAAGGGTAATATTTAATTTGGCATATTTGTTCTGAATGTTAGCTATATTAAATATTTCTATTTTCTCTGAGCTTGAAGGAAGCTTAGTATTTGCAGTATCTTGTGTAATTCCGATTTCCAGAGATATATTAAGAGGTTATTTGGGGCCACCACTGTGTTGCTGTCAAAAGACACACCCCTCATAGCCAGCAGACCATGCTAGCCTAGGGTGAGCTGGCTAGAAACATCATGTTTGGCTCACATCCTTTGTTCCAGCTGCTGAATTGTATTAAAAGACATCTAAAAATACTCTGAGACTAATTTAGGCAGTAACATCTTTATTAATTAAAAACTGAAGACATTAAAAACCATTAAATACTTAGTATTTATCTTCTCTGTATTCATGCAAACAACAGCTGTAATTAAGACTGTTGCAGTCGCAATGGGAGAAGCGATGTCTATGAGTGGGATGGCAAATGGACCATGGTATGCTGTTCCTGCTAACATATGGGCCACTAGTATAAAGTAGTTTAAGAAATCTGGTGGTAAGCAGTACATAAGGAATTGCAGTGGCTTAATGAAGGCAAGAAAAGAAGAATAATAGACGTGGAGAAAAAGTCAGGATCTGTTATTTGGATTGGCCCTTTAGTGTTTCTGTTTGACATACAAACTGAAATGCCTTCTAAAATGAGGACCAGCATGAGACTGACTTTCTGGAAATGGGAAGCTTAACCAAGGTATAACTATTTGCTTTCTTTTAAGATTTGTGAAATTCTTGAACTTTTACATAGCTACCATTTTACACCACAAGATTGTCTGTAATAAAATCCATGGGACTCATAGGTGTTTTCCGTTATTGGATTGCTTTTTTCTTAATTTGCTTTTGGTACTGATAATCAGTTGCGAACAAGTAGCAAACTCTAAGTCCTTATGTACAATACCACTGTAAATATGCACAATTTAACCTAATCAATTTTGTGGCAGCTTGGGGGTGGCAATAGAGGTTGCAGACTCACAAGTTTGGGGATAAAGGCAGTCTTGCAAAGAAACTGTAGGGGCAGGAGAAAGTTGAAGCTGTGTATTTTTTTTTATTGCCCTCTCCTCTACCTCCCCCGCTTAAGTTCTGTTGACGATACTTGAATTACCAACAGTGCCAAAACCTAGGAAGTGAGTAAGTTTGGACTGCGTGCAACATGTATAATTCTCTTCAGAACAGGGCGGAGATTCTGCTGGCTTGCAGCAGAGTACTCACAAAAGGCTAATACTCTTTACTGTTTAAAAAAAAGGATTTAAAAAAGCTTTCAGTAGCTATGCAGCACTGGTTTTCTATAGCAGAATAGTGTTTTTCAAGAGGGAACAAATGCAAAACTGAGATAAGGTTTCATTGTATCTATCAAGAGGCAAAATATTAGAATGATTGTACAAATTGTGTCTCAAGTACAGAGACTGGCTAAAATTGCTCAGAATATTAAGTTATGTAAGATTCAGATGTATGGAGCATTAAATTCTAATAACTTGATATTAGGCATTAGATAACATCAATGATTTTCCGCTGTACATTTACTGTTGCCTCACTAACACTGAGGATATTTTTTCAGTTTCTGTCTTACTTGCTGTGTCCAAAAAATAATCAGCAGCTGTGCAAAGTTTCCATGGGAAAAAAAAAACCCAGCCCCTTAAATTACAAATGCTGAAAAAAAACCCCATCCAGTATTCAGTAACAAGCAAGCAAAGTAGTTGTGACGAATGGGACTCATCATTTCTATTTTAAACCATGACATGAATCAGATGATAGAGAGTAAAACAATCATGCTTCAACTTTTTAGTTGTATTGACTAGAATTTGTACTCTGGTAACAAAAAAATGTGGTAGAAAACATCTATTGAATATGTGGACAGAAATATAGAATTACGTTGGTCCAACACCCAGAACTTGCTGTATTAAGCACAGGCTCGCTGCCAAAAAAGGCAGCATTAAGAGCTGTTTAGTCCCTTTCCTTGTCTCTTCCGCAGAGCCAGGTCGCAGAATGATGTGCTAAAAACCAAGATGGAGTGACATAAGTGAGGTTCATGACAAAAATGACTGAAACAGGAAGCTGCAGCTGATAATAGAAATCACTTCTGAAGCCTAAATAAGGGTTTATTTATATACAGTTTAATAATTCTCTGTGTTTAAATTTAAGATGGTGCAAATGGAGCAACATTTATTTCATGTGGTATGATGAGAACCTTGATCCTGAATGCCAGATAGTCGCTCAGATATGCACTTCCCTTTCTGTGCCATTTGGCTTTCTGTATAAATCTTTGGTTGCATTTAATGATTATTCAGGGATTTTCTGTTTTAGAGGTACTACTTTAGCCTACTTGGGATTTTATGTCTGTGAGAAAATGAAATACATTTTTTTCATTTCCCAAAGATGAAGAGAAGGTACAGAAGGAGAGGATTTCCACATGGATTGGTGCTGCTACACTATAACATTAATGTGACGTGTTTATTATATTCTAATGCCAAGTTTTAAAGAAAGCGTGACTGTATAAATGTGTGGCCTCTTATTGTCACAGCACAACAGAATTACTAAGGGAGTTATCTCAGTAATGAGTTCCTTATCCACTTCTACTCCATGGTAACCACCTGTAGCACTAGAGGAAAGACATTATGGTGTGAAATTTCTTGAAGACTGGTATTTCCAAAGTGAGATATCTTAGCTGAACAGTAATTCCCAATCTTTTTTGGTAAATTAACCTCCTTCTGGGTTGCCCTCCAAAATCCCCAGACAGATACTGCTGCTTCCCCCTCAAGGTTGCTGCGCGGTGCTTGTGTTCTGCTGGCTCTGGCCATCCTCCCGCTGAGCTCAGTCTTTCCAGCCCTTGCGCCAGGATGCTTCCAGGGGCACTGTTCGTATCTGAGTTGCCTGAGTGTCTTTGGAAGCAACAAACCCCCAAGAAAACATGCTTGCAAAGGCTCAAGACCTGGGAACCACTCATCTAAAATACTCGTTCTCCTGTAATGTATATAAATCTATTCCTTCAGCTTATCAGAAACAATAATTTTTGACCCTGTAACTTACTCTGTCACTGATAGGCTAGGATGTTAAATTGAAGTTGTGACCAAAACTGGTTTGCCCCATACCCTCAGTAGTCTATTTAGGTGAATTTTGAGTGTTTTACCATTTTTTGTTCTTCATCCTTGAAAAGGATTTTATTCTCTGAAATCCTTACTATTCAATAATATCTCTATTCCACTGAATGTGTTGGAACTTAAATTTTTTTTTTAAGGTCTGGAAAGTGGAAAAGCATATGAAGAATTTTACCTCTGTCCTCTGAAATACAAACATTTAGGCAAAGTCTGAAATTATCTTGGTCTTTCCAGCTCTTCCATCTCACTAAAAACACTCTCTCTCTCTCTCTCTCTCTCTCTCTCTCTCTCTCTCTCTCTCTCTCTCTCTCTCAATCATCGTAGATGGCTAAAATGAAATACTCTGTAGCTGTTTGCCTTCTGCATGGTAATGGTCTTCCTAGTAGCCACATTCTTTCACCTCCTTCTCTCCACTTTGTAGCTCGCTCTCGTTGTGCTTCATTTGATTAGATTTCCTTGCTTCATTCAACGTTTGTTGCTTGAACCTGCGTGCCTTTTCTTAACGATGGGAGAGGAAGCATGGACCGGATTTGTAGTCCTGATCGTCTTTGCTCAAGAATGTGTATCTCAACTTCCACTTCATGTTGTTTTTTTCCACTGGTACCCTTTCTGTATGACAATCATGTGGTGAAAATTTCCATGCTTGTTGACTGGTCAAGGTGCAGATGCCTAACTCCAAACTCCTTGAAATTTTTTAGTTTGCAGCTACCTAGCCTGTAAAGTGCCTGTGTCTTCACTGGGTCGCAGGATTTTTTTGCTTAAGTGAGCTTTACTAGCAACATTGAAACCCCACTCTCTCTTCCCAAGTTACACTAATATGTGTAGGGCTGAAGACCACAAGAGCTGCAAAACTCTAGGAAACAAAATGAACTTTATTTCCAGTGTTTGGTGGTTTGTTTGATAATTATGCTGCAGTTTCCTATGTTCAGACAGTGCTGTTACCTTCCTTCTCTTCTGAGGCTTCAAGACTGAAGCATCAAAGTCATCAAACTAGAAATTGATTTGTGTTTTGAACAGTGTGCTACAGAATAACACTTCCCCTGTCCCCAGATGCATTTGTGTGTGCGAATCTATACATGTAAGCTTCTAGCTCCTCTTTTACCTTCTGGTTAAAAGGAAAATACTGTTTCAAAACTGCCAAGTAAAACAAGAAAATGTTTTTTTCCTTTAACCATGCTGAACTGACTGAATTCAGTTTCTGCAACAAAGGAACTAGTACTGTGCTCAAGTGATGCACAGTTGTTTCATGATGATGAAAGTATTATTTTAATTTAAAAATACCTAAGTCTGCTCTGAGCAAAAAATTGTTGTTAATCATGTGGAAAAAGTTATGAAAGGTATGGTAGTTCACTTATAAAATGTAATTTATTTTGTGAACCTAGAGAAGCTATTTTGACCTGAAGTTTAGATGGCATGAGGAAAACAAAAAGCTCTAAACCATCAGCTGTGTTATACCAAATTCTATACAAAGTAGATACAGTTGTTTAATATGGGTGTAATGGCGAAGAATAAAATAGTTTGTTTAATCCTTTGGCTTGTGCCATGCATTATCAGTTAGCTTGGTAATTCACTTGATTTGGTGGTGGTATTTTGTTTTCTTGGCGTTCAAATGAAAACGTCTAAGGCTTGCATCTTTGGGGAGGCCTTGTAGCAGCTGCTGTGTCTGTCTCAGCCCTAACAGCTGTCTCATGTAGGTGGCATGCTCAGACTGACAACTTTCTTTCCAACAAGGGGTTTTCTCCATTCTTCTACATGCAGCTTATTTTTAAAGTTATCCATTTTCCTATTCTTTAAGGAATAGAATTAATTCAATTCTGTTCTTAATTTCTATTCTTGATTTTAAAACAGTGAGTTTTGTTCGTTCTTGTTTTATACATTTATGTATTTTCTGTATTTTTAAAAACATTTCACTTTAAGAGTGATAATTTTGCCTCATGGAGCCTGTTCTTTCTACTGTAAGAAAACTTAGCCATATAATTAACTTCGTAGATCTTGACCCCAAGGCTATTCACAGGATAATGGAGTTTCAAAGTAAAATGAAGATGAATATTATAGCATCGTAGTGGTCACACAGGGCTAACTGGGGTAATTATGACTGTTGTGATATCGTAGACACAAATTTGCTCCCCCAGTGTATTTTTCTAGCCTCCTTGATAAAGCTAGCTATAGCAGAAGTCATCAGTATTTGCAGATGACTGGGGACAGCAAATAAACCCCCATGACCCGTCAGCCCTCTTTTCCTATGCCAGAAACCACAGTCTGTTATCACTAAATGAAAGGTCAGCAAATACTGAGGCAGTGGCTTCTTCTAGGGGTGACGTGCACCCTTCCCAGGAAGAGGGAGAAATATTTCCCTCACTGCCTCTGTTATCCTGGTGGCAGAAGGAGTGAAAGACCCAGGAAATGATGGTACTCTTGCATGTGGTTTCATATAAAGCAGGTCAGCATTTGTTGTGGTAAGAAAAATCAGCTGTGTTTGCCCTATATTTTTGGCAATCATTGATCTTTCTGAGAGCCACTGGTTTCTTGGTGTGGCTTTCCTTTCAAAGTGGTTGATAACTGCTGTTAAGAAAGGCTCGTGTTTCAATTTTTTTTTTTTTTTTTTACTTTTGACTCTTTCTGCAGTCTAAAAACTAGAGATACTAGAAAATAATAATTAAAAAGTTAATAGCAGGATGGGTAAATGGATCTCTTTCAGACTATTTCTGTGTAGGTTTGTTTTGCCAATATCTGGCCTGAGGCAGTGATCATTGATGAAGAAAGTTCTTAGAGTAGCTGCTTGCTTTGCCAACAGTGTGCAGACACCTTTACTGTTTGCTCAGCAGTGTCCTCTGCATTCAGTTCAGTGGTTAGCCCATTACATGAGGAATAGATTTTACCAATTACAAAGTGTGTGTGGTGTTGATGATGATCTTGCATAAAAAAAAGAAAATAGTTACTGAAAGTCAGGAAGCTTGCCAGGTTGAACAGTTTAACCAAGAACCAAACCTTTCACAGAGGAACTGTTGCGTTGTTAAAAAGCCTGTCTTCAAAATACTATTCAGTAAGTTTAGGAGCGAAGCTTGTCCTTTTACTGAAGATTGCAACTTCTGTCAAAGTAGTCTTTGCTTTCTTGAAGATCTTTTTTTTGTTTTGTACTAATTTTAAACGACTATGAAAACTGTCCCTCAAAAAAGGAAACAGAAAAAAATGGAATTGAAAAAGTCACTACTTTCAAATTAAGAACAAAGTAAAAGCTGTAGTTAGCTCAGAGGAAATGGACATCTGTAAATCAAGATTTATGCTGTGTCATGGAGAAACATCTCTAGCAAATTAGTATTGCCTTTCACAAAGATCAAGCTCTACAAATCCCTCTTTTGGTAAACGAAGATTTTACCCTGATAAAGGGTGTCACAAATACTCCATTTTCCTTGAGAGTATTGCTTTGTATTGGAGATGTTTTCTGCTTTGAAAAACTTGGAACATGCTCCAGTGCTGCACGCCATTTAACCCGTAGCCCATCTGTGCTACGATCTGACTGCCGTGCGCCTGGGAGGGGTGTCTGCAACCAGCTGGCTCTATAGGATGGGGGATGCCTCTCCAGCAATTATTTCTCTTCTCCCGCCTTTGGCTCTACAGCTGTTTTTTTGTGTCCACAGTCAGGTCATACCTGGTTGTTTTTCTGTCCTAGTTGGGTCAGTTTGGTAATAACTTCCTGCAGAGTTTGGAGAACGGTGTGAAGGAGCTGCGGTGAAATGCTGCATACCACAGATGGGACGCCACAAGTGTAACTTGGCCCCAACAGGGATGTTGCCTTGCCAGCACCCTACCTATAAGTGTGAACACATGGTGGAAGGAAGGAAGGAAGGAAGGTAAAAGCATTGTGCATGGGAAACATAAGGGAAGTTTCTAAGAGCGGGTGACATGAGACAGTGGTCAGTTGCAGGTAATGATGTCAGCAGGGAAACTGTGTCATTGAAGATTTGAGTAAATGGCATTAAAATTTGTGCCTCTAAGGCTACATCACCGTACGCAAGCTAGCTGATTTCAGGATAACTTTATGCTTATGTGAGCTGTTGTCAAGAGATGTCACATTCAGAAGAATGGAGGAATGTATTTCTAACTGGTATACAGTCTGGAAATGCTTAAAGTATTCTGCCATCATTATTTTCTTTTCTGATAGAAGTGGAAACGATACCTTTCTTAGGGAAAATGGTGGTTTTCTGGTTAGGAGTTTGAAGCAGGATTCTTGAAAAATAGAAATGGTATGAGTGTTGATGAACTTGCTATTTTACATAATTTACTTTTACAGTAAGTAGGAACATGGAAGGAGCCAGTCAGAGGTGCTATATTCCTTTTCAGGTGTGTCTATGTGAGCTTTTTCAAGTAAATCAAGAGGCTTCACTAACACTTGCTCATAGTCATGTGCAGATTTGAAAATGCTGCATGGTGAAATTAATGAAGTAGCTAATTTCTTGTTTTGGTGTGTCTGTGAAAATAGGCTGCCTTGGTCTTCTATTTAATGTTGTTAAAGGTTTATTTAACTTTTTTTTTTGCTGTCATATTTTTGTTCAATAAAAAGTCAAACTGATTTGGATAGTTATCAAAACTTCAATTTCAATTCACAAATTTCTTTTGAAAGTTCTGTGAGCTCTGTATGGTAACACGGAAATTTATTACACAGTTATGGCTGAAGGTAGCACTCATGATGAACGATGACAGAGTTCAGGGTATGGCATGCAGTCTTATGCTTGTGCTTGCACATAAGATCTTTTGCTGTTTATTTGCCCTGTCTTGTTCTCATTTTAATGACTTCTAAGAAAAGTGTATTGCACCTGAAAATCTTGGAAAGACTGAACTGTTTTGAAGACAGTGGGAGTACAAAATTAGGTTAATTATAGTAGCATATGTTGTCTTCCTTGTAATGAGGTGAAATTGTTTTTACTTATTTAGCTCTCAATTTTCCTTTTTCTGTTCAGAGTTAGCAGCAGTTATGTAAGCCATGAATGGGTTGTATGGAACAAAATGACTCACCAAGATAGATTATAATGCACGTAGCTCTGTTGTTACAGGGAAGTACTCAATGACTCAGCCATAGAAGAGGCTGCTAATTGGAACCGCTGCACATGTGGGTTTAGATGAATATCTACCCTGAACCTGGGCCAACACACTTCTTGGCACCTCCTGCTGCATGAATTACTGGTCAGACTTTGAAGAGTGCTCAGTGTCCCACCTCCCATTGAAGGACATTAAAGGAGCTCTTCAGATTTCAATTTTGCCTTGCAGTTAACTCTAATATTACTGTTGTCCGTTCTTGGCAGCTTCTGTGAAGGGGATGAAGCATAAACTTCCTGTGCTTTCCACTCCCAGTAGCATACCAAAATTGGAGACTTTGCTTTTAAAATGTCTTCTAATATTGCCTTAATCCTTTCATTGGTATCTTCTCAGTAGAGGACTAATCTCCCTGTCACAATTCTGCATCTGCTCACAGAACAAGAGAACAAGAGAATACCTGTGTGGCTGCTCACAGTTTATATCTCAGTTTGAGAAAGTCAAAGAAAGAATTTCTCTAATCTTATTTTCACAAGCTTTCCAAATGTGGGAAAGTTGTACCCGAGTTGAACACTTTTCTAGCCTGCACGGTCATCAGAACAAATCACGTTATGGAAATGGTTTCTGGATCGTAGTGGTCTCTGGCGGTGTCGGTCCCTTAGAGCTGTCCTTGGTAGCTGGGTGCTCCTGACTTATCCCAAGGTAGAGCTGGTTTTCTTCTGCTGCGCTGCTGTGCTGTAGGGGCAAACACTAGCAATCTTTACTTAGTTGCATTTTATACTTTGTTACTAATATCAGTATGAATACACTATCAGGAATGTATTTTATTAAAAAAAAAAAGGCTGTTTATGATTTGAGTTTTAAGAATAAATAATTGTAGGACAAATTATGAAGGAAGTTTGATGTAGAGAATTTTGTTATTGCAATTATAAGGAATATACTCCTGTATATATTTTGCAGACTTGCATGCTAATTGATAATTCAAATCCCAGAATGAGCCATCCTACCTCATATTGCAGCCCTATGGATTTAACCACATGATTTCTTTCTTGTTCCATGGACTTCCGACCACCTTCTAGAAAGTCATGAAAGCCTTTTTTGTCCTAACTGTGTATGGTAATTGACTCACACCATGTGTGTGCATCCATATACTTAAAATAGTTTTCATATCTTTTTTTTATATTATTTTAATTATTTATTTCCTATTCTTAGTAACCTATTTTGTTCCTTTAGAATACTGGATATTTGATGCGGTGATGGTGGTCTTGGAACAGAGTAGATTAGCAGAGAGAGCTTTGCAGATGAATCTTAATTATTTATGAAAAAATAATAGTTCCTGTTACAAGTAGTAGAATGTAGCCGTAGTTCCTGTGCTTGATCTGTATTTTATAGATCACCTTATTTTTCCTTTCCAATCACATTACTTGTGTGGTAATATTAAGGTGTGTTTCTCTGGATGGCAGACATCTTTTACAACCTACTTATGCTCCTGTTTGTTTTCATGCTTGTGAGCTGATTGTTTACATGTAAAAAACTTAGCTGCTTTACATGGCAGTGTTTTGTCTTTTAATAAAGTAAGACTTTTTTGAAGGTGATGTTTGGCTGGCTTTGAGTTGTGTGAAAGCAAAACTGCATCTGCTGGTGAAGAGTATTTTCTGTTTTAACAGCTCCACATAAATCCTTCTCCACTGTTGCAGAAAAACATACTTCTACTGCATAATCAGTTTGTGTCCATCTTTCTGAAGTTGCATGTATTCTCTCTGAATTTGTGTAAATGCATAAATGACCATATAAAACATAAAAAAACCCCACAATAAAAACATGAATTACATGAAATTTGGTATAACAGGTACATATCTCTTTATCAAGTATTGGACAAAAGGATCCATTTTCTTTTTTATTAAGAACCTACATATAATAAAAAAATATTTGAAATACTTTCCCCCTGTAATTAATGCTGTCTCAGATTTTCAACAGATTTTTCCTAAGTTTATTGTCAATCTTGCATTTTCAAATGAAATGAAAAGGCTGCCTGTAAACATCAAATTTTCATGATCACTGGATAGATAGATAGGATAAGAGATAACATGAAGCAACCTGAAATAAGTAGAGGTACATTAAAGTTCTGTTTGGATCATTTTGAAAGTTCTTCCATCCTTTTGTTTGGTTTTTGTTTTTGTTTTTGTTTTTTTTTTTTCATGCTAAGTGAATTGGTTATCACATTCTTGTTAATTTTCTGGATGAAAATTATGAATTAAATATCTGTGAAAAATGATAGAGGTGCAGAGCTGAACAGGTCAATTCTGTCAGAAGTTCCTTAGAGCGAGCTAATAAAGCTCTTAATCCTAACATGCTCTTAGCAAAGTCTTTAACATAATGCCTTGCATACCCAAACAATCCTCCTCTTGCTTTCTGTAAGGTTAAGATTGGTGTGTGACATGATGAAGTATACAGAATGATTTCTTCTGATAGTTTCAGGCCATAAAAATTTTAAGGTAGGAGATAGGTCTTCTAACGAGGTCTTCTCTCGTTACAAAGTAGTTTGACACTTACACAGGCATTCAAAAAAATTAAAGGATACTTTTAACAGTTGTGGGAGATACCTGGTGTTTTTTTTTTTTTTTGGTAATTCAGGTGGGGTTGTGCTTTAGGCTTTGAAAGGCAGAATTGATATTCAGTGCAGACCTTTCATTGGAAAAAAAGGTGCATTTTTTTAAAAAGCAGTTAATCAGCTCCCTTTTTGTTTCAGTTGCTGATTGTTTGGACTATATTGAAAATAAATAGCATCCAGTTAACTGTTGTTTCTTTTACGAGGTATATATCTTCCCAGTTGCACTGAAATTAATTCAGAAAATCACAGGTTTATTTCAATAAAAGTAAAGTGGTAATTATTAAATTGTTGCTAAAGTCAAATGAGTTAATTCTATCAAGGTTTCTGCCTTTCATCATGTTTCTTTTACGCATTTGTCTTTTTCTGCAAAACAAAATTGCCTTGCATCAAAAAAACCAGTGGCCTGAAGAAAGCTCCAAACTTTCCATTATACTTTTAAACAATCACATATATTTCTTTCTTCAGTAACTCATATGTAGTTAATACATTAGAGAACCTAGCTCCTATTGGTCACACAGATTGCTTGTTTACAATTACATCAAACTTGCATCAGCACTTATTGTTATATTACCATGGTTATATTATTGTTAAACTTAACCTTGTGCTTAGCTGCTAATCAAAACCTAGCTAGCAGTCCAGATGTTTAACAAAAATAGCATAGCTTTGTTTTCCTTTCTAACCCAACAGACAAAGTTACTGTACCTTGCCTGAACGCTGAGGTATATTTTATATATGTGCTCACAAATTCAATGCATTTATGTCAGACAAATTCACAGGGTTTAGTCTTTTCTATTTGTATTTTTTGTGGCAAAGTGAATGTTACCACAGTGAAGTGATAACGATGCATCATCAAGAGTAGGGAGGATTTTTTCCACCAATTTTTTTCTACTTTATTATTTTTCTGAAGTTCGATTTGCCTTGGGTTTTCATATTTATATGAATATTCATATTTATATGAATATTCAGTATTACACATTGCAACCAAAGTGATTTCTGCTAATACATTTTTGTCAGTGAGTTATTTTTTGCATCAACTATTGTTAATTTAGAACCTTCCTTTTGTTAACTCTCAGTATTACCACGAAAGAAAAATGGGGTTGCTATTAAGCTTTAGCACTTCCTCGAGTCTGGTGTGGACAACCTGTGTGACCTCTGCTGGGGCACATCATGTCTTTGTAGACTGAAATGTTAATGGTTTCTTCCTCTTACCATTTTCTGTTCTGTTTATTAAAGTTTGCAATCTCACATTGTGCTTATACAGTGGCCCCTGTTATGAATGACATCCAAGAGAAATCTCTAGAAGGTGTTTATAATAGTAATAAAAAATAATATTTAACTTGAGTCAGATGGAGACTACTGACTTTCTCCCCTCACTGTTAAAAACCCTGACAATTTGAGATCTTTTTCCTAGAAGCTTAAGGGGGGGGGGGGAATCTAGAGCTGCCACTAGCTCTGTCTCTTGACCTGGTGGTGAAAACTATCACTGGTGAGAACAGGCTAGCCAGAGGAAAGATGTACCCAATATTAACATAAGGAAATAGTGACCCTTGGAAGGAGAGTGTTCAGAAATGTGTTAGAAGTGACTGAACAGTTTCAGAAATGGTCTGAAATACTTGTGGTTTCTAAGAAACATTATCTTTTTGTGTAAAAAAATTATATACATGAAAATATCCATATTTAGGGAAGACATAAGATATTGGTTATGGTTTTAATTGAAAAGTTTCATTTTCATTTTGGAACTCTGTGTAGGTGATCTATTTTTTTTAAGGTATTTTACAAGGCAGACCAAAGGCATTTTCAATGTGATTTTTCCTAGGTGCCTTGTGTTCAAGAAGAAGAATGGGGCTAGGAGGAAGTAATGTAATATCTGGGAGTTCTTCAGAAATACATATCTTTTTGCTTAAGTAGAGACTTTTTTGATACAGATTTGATTAAATACTAATGAATGTAAGCATCAATAAATAAGAAAAAGGTAACTTTTGCAGCAACATGAAACTACTGAGAATATTATCTGATGAATGGTCTCTACAACATGATATAAAAAACAGACAAAGAAAAAGAATACTGGCTAACAGTAATGTTTAGGATCAGTTTGAATGGAAGTGGACCAGAGAGAATGATTTGGTAACAGCTGAACTTTGGACAAGGCTTTAGTTGTATGGAAGCAAAGAAAGCAGTTTGCTGTGGAACTGTATAATGAACAACCAAGCAGAGTTAGCGATGTCTTCCTGGATGGGCGAAAGGAGGGAAGGAGTTGAAGATGACACCAAGATTGAACCCAGGGTTTTTGTGACTCTGAGGGGACAAATAATAGAGCTATTGACAGAGGTAGTGAAGAGAGGGGAAAGGAAGAATTTGGATAAGGATAATAAACAACCACTTTAGCTCATGTTAATTGGTATATGCTCTGTTGACTTCATTCACAGCAGTTGAGGATTTGGCCTGTTGAGTTCGGCTTTAATGATAAGTTTGAGGTGGCAGGGAGATCTCAGGATAAAATCTCAGCAAAAATAGGCAGAGATGAAAGACTGAGGTTATAGATCCCGAATTCTTGCAAGTGGGCCTATATCTTGGTTCACTGAGTTGTGATGGCAGCTTAGGGAAGATGAGTTAGCTATGCAAAAGTCAAACAGAAAAAAACAGAGAGAGCCTGAAAGAGAACAGGAAAAGAGAGAAGAAACCCACCAAAAAGGCCAAAGAAAGGTTAAAAAGAAGAAAGAGAGACTGGAGCTTTGAAAAGCAAAGTATTTGAAAGAATCCTAATAGTGAGATTAACTATAAAAGGGAAGCATACAAATAAACCAGGAGGAAAATGAAAAATAAAGTTTTTTTTTTCACTCAGCTTAACAGAAAACAGCTAAACATATTAATTCTCTGAGACAAACATAATGCAATATAGAAAGTGATTGGAACATAATAAAAATTACTTCAAATAATTCTCATTTTCAGGAAGATGTTAGGAAATATAAAGGTTGTATTTTCTCAGTACTGTACATTTTTGACTTCATAGTTCAAATGTTAACATACTTAAGTGTCTTTTATGCTTTGTTGTATTTACTTACAGAAAACAACACATGCTGAAAATTTTTTAATGGATTGAAATTACATTTAAATGATTGCATTTAGGCAATGTGTAAAGAAAATGAAGACTAAGAGTTCAGGAGAATATTGTTTCAAGAATCAAATTATTTGTCTTTTTCTAGGTAGTGTTCTTTCTTTGTATAAAACATACATCAGTAAGCAAATATATGCGATATAGATGTATATTTGTCATATATTTTCCCAAGGGTTGTAACGTGGCATTATAGTCTTCAGATTGGTTTTAATGTCTAAATAAATTCTTTAATTAAATTGAGCTCTTTTTTATTTAAAGCTGTCTTTTGGGGAGATATTGCCTTAGATGATGAAGACTTAAAAATCTTTCAAATTGACAGGACGATTGACCTTACGCAGCACTCCAACGAAAGACTTGGCCATAACACAGGTATGATATTTCAAGCTTGTTTTAACTTATTTTTCCTGTTATTTACTTCTGCATAGAAGGCAATGTCTGTTTTAAATGTAGAAAGTCAGTATAATGTTTTGGGTAATATTAATTTACACTTTAAAAAGTTATGAAGCAATGAGTATAGATTTGTTTTAGAGAAAGAAAGAGAAAAACTAAAATTTTAATTTTATTCTGGCATTTCTGATTAAAATATCTTGTTGAACTGAAGAGCAGAAGCTGGTAGGAACCGTAAGTCCACTCTGCAGGTGGTCATGTGGGAAAGGAAATTGTACAAAGCTTTGCTTTCATCGCTAAAAGTTCCCAATAGCAGAGCCCAAATGCCCTATGGAGAACATATGTGGAATCCTGGAGGCGAGACTGGGAGTCTTGGATTACAACCCCTCCTTTTGCTCTTTTTTCAGTTCCACCCAGATCTAGAAGCAACACAAGAACATGTCATCCTAGAATTTGTGTTGTCTAAAAAGAAGCTATTTATCTGACATTTTAATACATGTTTATTTGCTATTGTTAACATGCAGTGTATTAGTGCCAGAAGCTGCAATCTGATTAACACAGGCAGTTGGATATTCAGACAGATAGATAGAGATACTACTTACATGTAAATATATATATATATGTGTGTGTGTGAGAGAGAGAAAACATAATCCATGTCTAAATGGATGTCTGTCTAATGTCTAAGAAAATCTATGCTTTCAGGCTCCGATTTGTAAATTCATAACTGAGAATTTGTAAACTTTCAGGTTATGGTACCAAAAAACCCAAGTTACTTAGGAAAAGCGTGGAAAAAATGCTATTAGAAAATGTATAAAGGCATAATTGAAATTTATTTTCTATTAAGCATATTCTATATGTTCCTGACCTGAGCTACTATTAACTTGATGATTCCTGATATGTGGAAATAAGGATCACTTTGAGGAATCTTTCAGACCAAAGAAGCAATTTTAAATTTAACCTTTCAATATCGATATATTTAAAGTATTTTTACTCTTCCTAGTTAGATGTCGTGATTAGACTACTTTTATATCAACTTGAAAATTTATTTTATCTCCTTTTAAAGCCACTTGTTTTTTCAAGGCAGGAACACCTTTAATCCTTTCTAGATCAAGACTGGATTTTAAAATGTTAATAGAGTCAGCGGTTTCCCTGCCCCCCTTTCCCCCAAACAAATAGTTTTAATTGGCTTTGAAGGTATTTCAGGCGCTAGTTTTGCTGTCAAAATGTAGAGAGCAAGGTCAGTCATTTCCCCTTAAAGTGGATGCAGTCAAGTGATTGCTTTGGCCTGCTGACTTTCCTTTTTCTTCTTGCTTTTCTATTCTTTTTTTAATGGCACAGTTATTTTTTTGTCAATTGCCACAGAAAGAATATACGTTCCTAAGCTATTTTTAAATAATATTTAATATTCTATTATTTAATTTTCTTTCCTTACCTGTCTTGAGATTTGTGCATTATCTTTTCCTGTGGACAGTATCCTATTCAGGATATTGAGTCATCCTACTGAGGATTACTAACACATTGGGATCGCATTTTTCTACCTTTATTGCACAAGAGGAATCAATGCAACTGCAATGGTCAGTGGGACTGGACTTTGGAGAACAAACTCTGCTGAAGTTAATGATTTTGTAATGGCTCTCACTGAACCCTCAACGTTCTTGATTTTTTTTTTAAAAACAGAGTTGGAGAACTCAATTTTACACTTTACATATGTAATTATTCTTCTAAATTTACAGCATTTTGATGCATAAACTAGGAGTTTAACCTGTTTTTGCAAACTGCACAGCCTAGTGTGCTTTTTTCCCTCTAAGTTCCACAAGAGTAAATTGCCGACAACTAACTAGTTGATACTAGGTAGCAACTGGAAAAGGAACATAAAATGGCTGAAATAGAAAACAAATTAATATTTTACCTCACTTAGACACAATGAAAATTAATTACAAGCTTGATTTCTGAGCACTTTCTGTTGTTGACCTTCACAAACTAAAGGTGACATCACGTAGAAGGGTTGGATACTTGGCCGTAAACCATCAAGATGGAGTTGCAGAGTCGCATTTTCCATTGCAACTACTAATTAAAAATCCTGAGGCTCACAGGCTCTGACTCACATTATGTGAACTACTCCTTTTGGTGAGGATTATCTGCCTACATTTGCAGGATCGGATACTTAATCTGTGAGCTTCTCAGGGTGTGGCTCTGTCATTTTAGTTGTCATTTTGTCCAAGCAATACTCATAATCATTGTAAACAGAAACAACAGTAAAACTGATAAAATTGTTATGCATATATTATTATGAATCCAAACTGCCAAAAGTATCCTCCTTCTTTCTTCCGCCTGAAGTATGAGAAGATGCAGCAAATCCGATTTTTTTTTTTTTTTTTTAAAAACTTTTTTAGACTGTGGCTTGGCAAGGCTGTATATTATTCATATAAGACAGATTAGTTATGTGTGATACTTTTTCTTCTTCAGTTTTTCACTAAATGAAATACACAGGCTGTGTTAACACAGAAATCAGTTTAATATTTTTTTCTAGAAATAATTATGGTATAATAGTTTCTTCAAGTAAATAATGGATTCTTTGGGTTTTCTTCTGTTATGTCTATGACAGCTGATGCTTTTAAGGATTTTTTTTAATATTTGTTTGGAATCTTTAGCTATATGCCTTTTTTTAGAAGATGAATGTTAACATGAGAGACAATTACATTAATGATGATCAATACAAGGAATGGAACTGTTATATTCTCTGTAGTGTATATTATAGTTACCATGTAACTTGTTGGAAAGGAATGTGTTGAACTATTACATCATCTATCTAAAATGTTTTAAAAAATTTGGAAAATTTTTCTCAAGGGAGCCAGCAACTATGTGACAGTGTAATCCAAATAATTAGGCACATTGTTATTCACTGAGCAGCCACACAAACTCACTTGCCTTATATGGAATTTTCTCATCTGTAATATGATTTTAAGTTGCTGTTTAATAAATATATTTTCCACATATATATGGGAAGTTTTTATAGGAAGTTGGGAAAGGTCTTTTCAGTCATGATTGGAGGTTTCAATGGTCCTTTTATTTCTCTCTTTTTATTTTTGCTGTTGTAAAAGTAGTTTGAAAACTCTCTTGTCCTATAACAGATACTGAATTTTAAAATACAACCTACTATAAACTTCTGAAAATCACAAAACTCTCTGAACAATTCTGAATGATTTATTGACTAGTGCAGTGTTATCAGTGTTCTTTCTTCTGGTTTACTGGTGTTTGCAAAGGCACTTGCAGCCGCAAAAGGATTGTATGTGAAGGGAGTATGTGGCAGATGCATCAAATGGACGCAGTAAACCTAGAAATGTGTTGCATTTCTGTAAATGGCATGGTAAATGTTAAAACCAGCTACTTAATAGCTTAGTTTTTCTTGCTCATTGATTGCTGAAATGACGCAGACATATATATGCCTGTGAGGTCTCACTGCAATATACACCGGCATGTGATGTTTCAAAGCCTTTAGAGTGCATTGACATCTATTTGCATGCTGACAAAGAAAACCAAATCTTTCATGGTAAAATCAGCCATATTAAGTTTGTATCAGTTTTGGTATTTTTTTTCTGATGAAACTTTGGGTGTTTGCTTTCCCTCTTTCCCCTCCCTTGAAATGAGAAGATTATGGCATGCATTCAGGAAATTTCTGTGAGAGTAAGGCTTTTAGCTGTCAATCAGTATGGCTCTGAGGATGTCAAGGTCACCAGGAAGAAAAAAAGGCCTCAAATAATAATTAGATGATGTAATTGTCATGACTTGTCTGAATAACAAAGACATGTTGGCTTACATTCTGGAATGCATATTAGAATTTTTTTCAGCTAAAAATGTGGGGTTTTGTCATTGTCAAGAATACTTGAAGAATTTGTATGTGAGTCATTGAAGAATGTTAAACTTCCTTAAAAACGGCATTGCAGCTTTTATGGGGTATTTTCTAATCTCTCCAGGCTATATAGTTGCTGTAGGTGTAAGATTCCATGTTTTTAACTTTTGTAAAATTCCTTTTTTTTCTTTTCTTTCCTTTCCTTTTTAAAGGTGGCTTTGGAGAGCATGGGATGTCAAAAAAACGAGGTGCCCTCTATCAGCTTATAGACAGGATAAGAAGATTTGGCTCTGGTATTTTCACTGTTTAAATTAGCAGGTTACCTGATATAATGTGTCATGAACATTACTGATGATAGTGCTTTAACATTTTAAAGCCTTTCTGTTTTACTATTGGCATAAACAAACTATAAAATAAATAGTACAAGAATAGTAATGAAGAGATTTGCTCTTTGCTGCGTTTTCTTAGAGGTCTATTTCCAGTATCAAATCTGGAAGCTAAAATATGTAGCTTTAAATCTTGTATGAAAGATTCCTTAGCTTTTTTGTGTGGCTGTGTTCACAGTTATCAGTTCAACTGATATCAATACAATCTCTTTTCAGTACAGTAGGCTATGCGGCATAGCTGCTAATTATATGGTTTTTTTTTTCTGGATCCAGTTGGGGCATTCTGGTCATTCATATTGTGTTTGAAGCATTTATGGTGCGTTACACTGAACAAACACATTTTTATACTAATCATACTCTTGTCAGTATGAACGTAGTTGAATTCAGCGGGCTATATAAGTGGAATCCCCATTAATACTGGTTGAGTTTACTCACTGTATTTGATGCAAGGAGCTGTGACTAATGTCATGAAACCTTAATCTCAAAAAGGAAAATATGTGAAATTCCATTGTAGTCACACCACATTATGTCTAAACGCATCACTGCATATCTTGTAAGATTAACTAGAGCACAGTAACTGCCTTTGCAGATGTGCTCTGGTATATAATCATCATTCTTTATAAAAGAATTATAATTTTAGTATTGCATAAATGCTTGTCGTCTTTTGCATGCAATTTGGCATAAATTTCTTACTTCTTCTAGTTCAAAATAAAGTTGATGAAAATAATTTTAAATGGTAAAACATCTATATTAACATGTGAAGTGGTTCAGTAATGACTGCATATTAAGTGTAACAATAGTTTTTCTCTGAAGTTTCTACCTGTCTTGTAGGCTGTTGTGTAATTCTCATTTACACACTTATTTAATGCAAGGGTAAGTTGTCTGCTTTACCTGAGTGGTTTTTTTACACCCTGACATTTTCTATATCATTCCTGATATAATTTAAGTTATGTGTTAATTGTTACAAAGTCAGATTTTCTCCTTGTGCACCAAGAACTTTCTCCCTGCCTTGTACTGTAGCTTCTTCCCTTTCTTCCTTCTGCTGCTCTCCCAGCCCTGGGGCTATGCCAAGGTACTGTACTAGGATCCTGCCCTGGAATCCTCCCTGATCCTGACATACCCATTAACACTTAGGTGGAACTGGTATCACAGGGGATACTCACAGAGGGAAGGTGTACCCTTCAATGAGGAATAAGAATTCAGCCCCACTGAGTAGGATTTGTTGACCGTCTTTCAAGTGATCCATTTTAATCAGCTGCCCTAATGTTCATACTAACTTATAAATTGCTTAGGAAGACAACAGCTAACCCCATTATGGTGTGCAAATCCTTGTCTGACTATCCTTATCCTCTTCTGTTGTCACAGTAAGTTTCAGCTGATTTGGGAAAGATTTAACTGTAATGGGACAAATGGTGGTAATATCTCTGAAAATAGCAGGCATTTTTTGGTCTTGTAAAGAAATTCCAGCCATGAGTCATACTTATCCATAGGGTTCCAAAAGCTCATTTATGAAAAATGTATATTTGCATCTTGAAGTGTTGTAGGGTTACTATCAAAATGAAAGTCACATTTTAATCTGAAAATGTATCTACTGGTAATAGTTACAGGTGATGGAGATCGGAGGGAGAAATGACCCTCTCTGACTTTTTCCATGTGTCTACACCTTTGCAAATTTATCTATTTTTTCCTTGTACTTCCTGATAATAAAAGCCAATCTAATACTTTGACTTCTTTCTATCCAGTGCTTTAAGGATGGTCATGCACTTGCTTTTTCCAGATCTTGCAATAAAAATGAAAGGGACAATGAATGCTTTGATTACTTTGGGTCTGTCCAAAGTCTTTTCTTCTTTGCTGGAAAAATCCCAATTTATTTAAAGAAAAAATAAATACACAGGGAGTGTGATTTTTTTTTTATTATTATTATTATTACCATTAAATGAGAAAATTTAGATGAAATTATGCAATGTGCCTTCAAGTTGATAAATATATGTGCAAATTGTTACTGTAAATATGTTTGAAAAATGAAGATTTAGACTCTTCGTTTCAAGCATTTCTCAGACAACTAAGTAACAATAGACTATTGCATAACAGCAATGTCCTACTTTTAAAGGGCATAAAGAAATAATCTGACTTTGACCTGCTGGAAAATAATTGTTCTCTTTTTTTTGTGTTTGTGAGCTCATTCAATGTTTTGATTATCATTACAGGCTTTGAGCAAAATAATACATCTAAAGGAAGAACTACTGTAAAATTCTCAGGGAAAAATGAGAAAAACCGATTTCCCCGAGCTGCTACATCACGAACAGAAAGAATATGGCCAGGGGGTGTCATTCCATATGTAATAGGTGGAAATTTCACTGGTAAGCTTTGTGCTTTGGATGGGGAGAAGGAATATAAATTTTTTTAATTGCCTTTTTTTTTTTTTTTTAAAGTCAAATCATACTATGGAAGTCAATAGAAGGGTTTCTGTTGGATCAGGCCTGAAGTACATCTGTTCTGAAAATATTAGTCATACCACAAAAAATTGTTCCCAAAGGCAAGCTACATAATAAAAATGCATAACTATGTTTTAGAAAGGGAAGGTTCTTTTTCTTTTTCTAATATTTCTTGTTGCATGTTTGTTTTCAAGAGCCTAAGTAACTGAATGTCATGAAATCTGTTTTTTAAAAAATACAGGTTATTTAGCATGTGAATATAACTAATTTACCTGGTGTGACAAGTATTCTGCTAAATTGATTTCACTCAACAAGCTGACTCAAATGTGTTCTGTAATTCCTCAGTTTGGTTTGCAGATGGGTACACACAGACATTATATATGACAAGAAGAAAGGCTGACTTCAAAATATATAGAATTCTTAGCAGAAAACTATAGAAAAAGTTTTAAACCTTTGTTATCCCTGAAAAATGTAGATGGAACAATATCAATGTGGATGTAAGAGGTAATTTAAAACAAAAAGGGAGGAAGAAAAGCAAAGATAGATGGGAAAAAATATGCAATAACATCTTATTTATTGTGCACAATAATACAGGGAACCAAAAGAAACATGCAAATGGTCACACGTTGTATGCATAGTTATATGGAGAAACCAGAGTCATTCCTTTCAAACTGACAGCTACAGTCAAACTTTTAGTTTGGGTATTTGTATAGTACTATACCAAGTGTGACCTTTGCTTTAGGATTACCATCTTCTGAAATAATGGCAGTAAACTAAATGAAAGCATATCATGTTAAACATTTTACCTTTTTCATAATGAAAGATAAATTTTAAAGCTTGGCAAATATTGCTTAAGGATAAAAGAGAAGGGCAAGATGGGATGAAATAACCTTTAATCTTTAGGATCCTGCCACGATTAGAACTTGCTGGTTTTTATGTACTTTGAGGTTTTGTTGTCTTTAAGTTTAAAAAATTGTTTTGTTTGTTTGGTTTTTTAATTATCCTATGCTGTAACATGCATCTTTGCAAAAGTCTGCAAGGTGGATGTGTTTGTGCTAGCAAATTCAAGCAGTGCTGTTCTTTGTGGATTTCCAGCTCAGCAGCAATACAGCTGTATTCTCAGATGCTGCCTCTAAGTTAATAAGCCTTGTCTTTTTTCAGGCAATGAAATTACATTGCTGTAGTACCTGAAGTACTGTATACTAGCTGGCTTTATGTTCTGTTGTGAGAGGTGGCCTGGCTGCTTCTGCATCTAGAGTATAGCTTTGATTGTTTCTGAATGAGTTTCTCATTTTTAAAACAAATATCTAGGTATGCTTAGTATTGTACCAAATTAAGAATTTCCCCCTTTTGGTGGATCATTTGATTTCTGAAAGGTTTTGATGTAAAGAAGTGGAGTCTGGTCCCTGTTCAAGACAGCATTATTAAAACCAAATGCCTTGACTGGTATGCCTGTTTACATGGCTTAGTTTAAACTGATCTCCAGATTTGAAGGCTGTAGGGTTTTGTTTCGTTTGTTTGTTTCTGGGTTTTTTTCCCCTTCTTGCTAGATAGCTAGGATCCAGGGTTCCCCAGTTTTGTTTTCTTTTTTTTTTTTCCTTTCTATTTTTTCCCCAATGTGGTCCACTTGATAATTTCATCTGGGAAATTGCTTAGCAAACATTATGCTAATGCAGGCACATGAGATTTCTTCTGCTGTCTTCCTCTGGTGTAACGTAGCTGTGCTTTTTATTGCAGGTTTTATGTTTGCTAGAGTGTGTCAGGCACTATTGGTCCCCTTGCAGGCAGATATGTTATGACGAGCTGATGGTCTGAGTATCCCTTTAATTGGAGTCTGGCAGTCTATGTGACTGCCGGGACACAGGACTTCATGATCCAGTGACTCCTTCCAGGCCTATATTCCTAGTATTAAAATCTGTTTTTAAGGAACAAGATGCAGTTAGAAAAGTCTCTTATTTCATCTCACACAATTATTCTTCCAGGCACCCAGCGCGCCATGTTCAAACAGGCTATGCGGCACTGGGAAAAGTACACGTGTGTCACATTTATTGAACGAAGCGATGAAGAAAGTTATATTGTATTTACATACAGACCATGTGGGTAAGTGTGTATGTATGGTAACAGATACTTGTGCTTTCAATGTTTGGCCATGTTTGTCATCTTTGCAGTTATAAGTGAATATATACTTCACAGGAAAATGAACAGATACTGTATTTAAATGATACATGTGTTCTGCTTGGCTTTAGGTTCATTGAAAGCAGTATGTATAGTAGCTTTTTGAAGTTATGCCTCTTTTGTCTATTTCTAGATAAAATGATCTTGCTGTATATACACAGATATGAGACTTTTATAATTGGCTTTCTGTCACGATTTTAATATTTATATGTATTGTTCTAAAGGTATTTCAGGCTTATCCTTTGTTTATTCTTAGCTTTCTCTATGTCACATGTTTACTGCTGAATTATGTATGGATATCTGTCCTATATTCCTTTTCCAGCTTAATTGTTGTTAATTGTGACTTTAACTCTTCTATTGTTAGACTGTCCTTGCCCAGATTTGTTTAACCACCAAATTCATGACCATTTTGCAAATTCCTTCTTCCAGGTCACTGGTGTGTAAAAGTAAACAAAACAGGTTTTATCACTCATTAGTGCAGCTTTCCATTAATCACCATGTTCCCTCTTCAGATATTTCTGCTCACAAATGCCTCAGTCAGCTATGTTTGTTATTTATTCCACTCGGAATTCTTAATTTTATATAGTGGTCAGTGAACTTCCTGAGAGCACTATCTTCATTTTCCAAGAAGAGCACTCACTACCTGTGGAAATACTGTGCTTCTGATAGTCAGCTTCTCTCTGGGTTGTAGGCTCCACAGCGAACAGCTCTCTGTCTTGCTAACTTCCTGATTATCGAACACTTTGCATGCCTACTTTTGAATTTTTATGGGATAAGGTTGTGAAAAGAAGTTTTGGGACCTCCTTGTGTTGTAGGAATGATCCTGAATGTACTGAATTATAGTCCATAAAATTACATATAGACTTCTCTGTTTAAATTACCCCTGACCTTCTTAAGGCATAGGACAATGTAATAAAACGCACTCCTAGGTTATTTTAAGAAAGGCATCAACTTTGCCTTGGAAAGTCTCTGAGCCACAGATCCTTGCAAGCCGAGAGCTTATTCTACAGGAGTGCCTGTGAACTTGCCTGTCATGTTCTTGTGCTCCCGTAGGTCTGCTGTAGACCCCTGTTAGAAACAGTGCCAAATGAAATGGACTTTTGTTCTGACCCAGCATGGCTATTATTTTAGTTAATGATGCAAGCCGTAAGGTAGGATTCAGGGATACTGACATACAGCTGGAAGAGAAATAGGAAGCAGAGAATAATCGTGATGGTTCCCTGGACTCACAGAGGTAGAAAGCAATGTGAATTTAAAGCAATGTGAAAAGTATAAGTGGTCTCGGGTGCTTTAGAAAGAGAAAAGTAGTATGGGGATAACTACAGAGATCTTGGTTTTGTGAAAAGTAAATTCTACAACCTCAAGGTGCCCAAAGCCAAACAACAGAAAATCTCTCCAGCCAAAGCACTGTTCCTTAGGCTGGTTGATGCTTCATGAGATCAAGTCACTTCAGGGTGAAGGCTGGGTTATAACTGATTCGAACCAGATGGTTGGAATATACTCAATATCTACCTTCAAAATCACCATTATCCTTTACAGTTAGTGTTGTTTTATTGGTGGGTACTTTACAAATTACAAATAATTTACAAAAGCTGTAAAAAGTTTAAAACAAAAACAAGGAAGAGTGTGGCTATGAACAGTCCACCACTGATGAAATAAACAGGCTAAACAGAAGGGGCAGATGAATGACTTTTTTTGGGGGCCCTGAATCCATAAGTAATTTCAAGAAGAGACAGATAAGAACGTATCTTCTCTGGGTGAATAGGAGCCACTGTGCATTAACCGCTGGCATACAGTGCTGATGCATGATTTTCCATGGAAATTGCCCAGACAAAAGTGACACCAAACCGTCTGCAAACACTTTCTGCTACATGGCCAGTCGCATTGAAATTAATCTCAGTTCTTTCCCATAGCACCCTGCTGTGTTGGTTTGTTAGCACATTGTGTCATTATTGTTTGCAGTACCATGGCAGCTAACATTCACAGATGAGGGAGGCTTTATTGTACTTAGCACTGCTCAAATTAAAAACTAAATGATAAACCCTGCCCCAAAGAGCACACAGTCAAAACATAACACATTTAATGAAACAGCGGATACAGTCATATATGTGGAAATTCAGGTGACAATATCTACAAACCTCTCAGATGACAGCATTAGCACACTAGCAAGTGAAGTGTTATTGAGCCTTTGTAAACATTAAGGATATTCTGAAGGAGTGTAATGCATTACTTCTTGCAGCAGTTCATGGGAAGCTCATCCCAGAAGGGCAGCGATGAAAAAAGCATATTTGAAACATAGCAGCTGGTTACCAGAGATACATGACCTTCCTAAAGTTGAGAGTTTATATATCAGCAATGAACAAGAGATAAGTTTTGATTATCATAGACCCATAGGACTGCAAGGGATCTCAGAAAGATGTCTAATGTATTCTTAAGACAGAGCGAGCTCTACCTATGTCATTGCTGATATATGCTTGTCTAACTTGTTTCTAAAAACCTGAAAAAATAAATACTTCACAGCCTGCTAGGAAATATATTGCTTCAGTGTTCTTAATATAAGAAATGTAGGAAGTCAGGGGCAGTGTTTTTGGTCATAGCTAAAACAGATATTTCTTGCTACAATTAAAGTACATTAACTTTTTTTCCTGCTCACTATGGCCATAGAAAATAAATTATTCCTCTTCCTTTAAAAAAGGAATCTATTAGATACTTTGAGACTGTTATGTCCACCCTCAGTTCTCTTTTCTTTCAGGCTAGAAAAAGCCTAATTCATATAATCTTTCCTGGTAAGTCATGTTTGCTAGGCCTTTGATCACATTGTTATTCTCTTCGAAATTCTAACTAGTCCACATCTTTCTTGAAAATGAGGATCCAAAAGTAGGACGTGTTTGTCCTGATGAACCATTACTTCTGCTGAGCCAGTGCTAGAGCTAATTCATACATCTTGTAGTCTCTCCTTCCACGTAGGTACCTAAGCGTGATGCCTCCCTGTTTCTCAACAGCTGCCAAGTTTAACTCGTGGTCGATCGGGGATGTGACTCTGAATAAGTGCCAGAGTTCTTTCCACAGCGCTGATACCCCATCACTGGTTCCAGTGTGTGCCATGTTTTGCACATCTCAGGACACCAAATAATGCCATATTTCCCTTTGCAGATCTCTTCTCTAATCTGTTAAAGTTGCTATGAATTCCAGACTTGTCTTCATGGTATTTAGCAGTCTTTTCTCAGACTGCAAGTTTAAGGCACATCATCTCTATCTTCACTTTATATAATATTCCAACCAGCTTTATACCCTCCTTTGTATCAGGGTCTCTAGTTTGCTTATGGGCAGCTTGTGTGGAAAAATGTCAAAAGCTTTACAGCTGTATCCCTCCTTCCCGTCAGAATAATTTCACCTGTTGCAGTCTTAAATTATAATTATTTGTCATCACGTCTTGTTTATTTAACTTGATTTTGAGAACAGTTAATTATTGAAATATTGTTTCTTAGTACAGCTGAAGCACTAACAGTATTTTGGAATTTTGTAATTACTGATAGTCATTTGTACCCATTAGCTGCAAATGTGAGAATAAGATTACAGTATTAAGATAATAGTGTTTATGATTCTTCTACCAAAGCAGTGTACATTGGCATTGATATCTGTTACAGCAAATATTTATGCTGCTACTTGGTTAGGGCAAGTAAAACTCTAATCTGTAAGCAGGTTCAAACCACTCTTTGTTCACTACTGCTCTATCCTTATGTTTCTTCCTATCAGATAGGAAGTGCCTGAAGACACAGTCAGTATACTTCTCTGTATGCAAAGCCAAAAATGCAGTCAGCAAACTGAATGGCCTCTAGTCACATGCTCTTAATAAATATTACTGAGTACAAGATCAAGCTTCTTTTTATATAGTGAGACAAAAAGAGAACAATTAGTCATAGTGTTCTGGCATCTCAGCATGCCTTTGATCTGACTTTGTGGCAATTTTTGTTCTCCACCAGAAGACTTAAGTACTTTTTATGACAAACTGTAGATGACCTATTACAATCACTGCTGTATCCTCTTGTATGGGTATTTGACAAAGCTGTCTGAGATACAGATCTTTCACGTGCTTCTCCAAACGTAGACTGAACAGCTTCTGAATGTTTTAATGTTTTTTGAACTTGCTAGTATATTAAATAGACATTACAGGCAGGTTCTTAAAGTTGGTGAAACAGGTAAATTCGTTGCTCGAGGTACACTTTTTCAGTATTCTTTAGCTTTAAGAAGCACTACCTGTTATAAAAGGTGCTCAATCACTTTTATGGAGGGAGAAGAAATTCAGAGTTGTACTAAATACTCTGTGGCATTAGGGCTGACTCATGCTCTCAGGTGGTAATTAACTCTAGCAGCTGGCACTCTTCCTGCCCACAGCGGCTGACACAGCTTCTCTGCTCTTTGTGACGTGGCCTGCAGGATGGGTATGACCAAGGTGCAGGTGATCAGCTGACATAGTCTGAAACACGGTGCATTAACATAAACTGAATGCGGGGTGGTTTCTGTCAATACACTGGGATAGGCAGCTGTTAACTGAGGAATGGACTCAGCTGGCTGTTCTTTGTAATGTTGGAATGGTCATCTCCATTGAGCAGGTGAAGAAGCAGTAGCCAGTTCTGCCATTGCAACAGGTCCTCTTCGGACAGTGAATCAGAACATTTGGAAACTACAACTATCTTGATCCCTGACAATAAGCAAATTCATCAAGCCAGGTCATAGCCAATATCTCCTTTGTACAGAATGAGTTATATTTGTAATTGAAAGAAGTATTTTTTTTTTACCAAGAAAAAAAACCTCTGCTTCTTGAGTGAGATTTTGTTCATTAATTTTGTGAACTTGTTTCTCTTGCTTTGTGATGATATGCAGTCCTAGTATGCTTATGAAGTTCTGCAGTTTTTAATCCGCAACTTCATGCAGTCAATGCCATGGCAAGCTGATGTTGCGGTCTATGAGGATTTTCATATTATCATGTTCTGAAGAGTGCAGCTTTTTAAAAAAGTGCAACATTGAACCGCACTGATTCTCTCTTCCTTCATATTAATTTAAGAGCATTTTTGACAGTAGCTGTATTACTTAAAAGAATGAGAGTATTGTTCCAGTCATTTAACTTTCTCTCTGTCATTTGTTTCTCTTTGCTCGCCATCATCGATCAGCTAGACTGATTAAATGGAATTAAGGATTCATAAATAGTTACTGTCTCTAGCTGCTGTCTGGTGCAATAAAGATTAAAGAGATGAGGAGCTTTAAAGGCTGCCAGTTGACTCAATTTAAGGGGCATTACAAGTGCTCATACAGCATAGACCCGTCTTGGCCTTGTGCCAAACACACCTGGGGTCAAACCCATGATATTAATTTCTTTCACAGATTTATTTATTTATTTTAGTTTTCCTTACCCTTTGACTCAGTGCAGTTGTTGAAGTGATCAGAACCTTGCAGCTTAATTGGATGAATCTGGTGTGCTTGACATGACACTCAACCTAGCAAATCCTAATGACCCTCTATGAGCGTGCACTGCTGCTATTTTAAGACTTGGTGTTAATTCTAATTTTCTTTGGCGTGTAAAGAAGCATTCAGTAAATTTGTTTATAATTTCTGGGAGGTACTTGAAATGTGTCAAGTAACCAGTGTAAGGGAATTACCATACTCATTTGGCTGCCTGTTTTCAGGAGCAGGCCAGCATTAAAAAAAATAATTCTCAGTGTGTTGGGTTTTAAGTGTTCAGTGTTAGACAACCTAGAGGAATAAGTTGTCTAATTCCTAGAGGAATCTATGTAAAAGATTGCAGTTATTTTTTTTCTTCTGAAAAGAAAACATCTTTCAAATGTATCAGATGAGGTACCCAAAGTCACTACACACATTTGATAATACTCAACTTCTCTTGTTTTTTATGACTATAATAGTAAAATGTCAAATGATTTTTGCAAACACCTAAAAATCTATCTGATTCATGAAATACTGCTAAAAGCTTTCAGACGTGATCTTAAGCACCTCTGTTTATGAAAAATAATCAACTTTTTAGTATTGTTAATTGTATTTGGTAAATTGGTTAATTAGGTATTTACCATCTTTTCTTATAAAAACAAATTGTCTTAACTTAATGTGTTATATTAGCTATTTTGGTGTTCTGCTATTATTGCACAGCTATTGCCTGACTGTTTCCAAGTTACAGTGCACAACCTTAAAATGTTAAACACTCTTTTGGTCCAAATGAAGTAAAAAGGACAGGAAGAGATAGACTGTAGTTAAATTGTTGCTTTATTCTTTTGCCCTTATTGTGAATAGTGTCAATAAAAGCAGAGCTGGAGAAATCATAGATGGTACTATTTGGAGTAATTATTTATTATTTTTTCACTTTTCCTTTTTTCTCCATTTGTCTCCAAAGTATCACCATTCAAAAATTATATTGAAAATCTATGGAAATTTTTAAGCCACCAAATATGTCTTTGCTAGTTGAAGCATGTAATGTACATGAAGTCAATAACATAAGCATGTTAAAACTATTGAAATAGTATTAAATATTCTACAACCTGCAGTCTTTTAATAACCTACTGATTTGCTTTAAGCTATAAATATTGATTAACATTCTTTAGTTCTGCTTTGCAATTTTTCTCTACAGAGTTTCCATGCAGTGGAAGACTCAGCAGAAGCGTTTAAACTCTGTTAAACTAAAGGATTTGTTCTGCCTTTTCATAATGCGTGGTTATCCTAACTTTATTCTCATCAATCTCTTGCACTGCTGTTATGTGTTGATTTCAGATCATAAATGTTTTGAATTACAAATTAAATTCCAGGATTTAAACAAATGTGTTTACAAGTGTTGAGTCTCCAAGATGTATTTTGTAGGATTACAGAGGAATGGAAAACTAGATAGGTTAAAATTAGTTGCGTGGTTGGGCTTGGAGGGTTGTGGTTAATGGCTTGGACTCAGACTGTGACTGAAAGTACAGTATTGCAGGGGCCTATCCTGGGACCTGTCCTTTTTAACATCTTTATCAATGACCCATGAAGAGGTCATGGCACATGCTCTCATCAAGTTTGCAGATGACACCAAGTTGGGGGGGGGACCAGATGATAGGCTCAATGGTAAAACTGCGACCCAGAGGGACCCAGGCAGGCTGGAGAAAGAGACCAACAGGAACCTTATGAAGTTCAAGGGCAAATGCAAAGCCCTGCACCTGCAAAGGAGAAGAGCAAGACAGGCTGGGCACTGCCAGACTGGGGAACAGCTCTGTGGAGAAAGCCATTGGGCAGTGAGCTGTGCAGAAGCTGGCCATGGGCCCTGGCAGCAAAGGCAGCCAACAGCGTCTGGGGCTGTGTGAACAGAAGCACAGCTGGTGGCTCAAGGGAAGCGGTCATCCCTCTCTGCTCGCCACTTATTAGATCACAGATAGACCTCACATCCAGTTGTGGGCCCCCAGTACAAGAAAGATATTAATAACCTGGAAGGACTTAAGCACAAGGCTGCCAAGATGCTCGGAAGCTGGAGCACTTGCCCTATGAGGAGATGCTGAGGGTCCAGGGTTTGCTCAGTTGGAGAAGAGGTGGCTTCAGGGGGACCCAGCAGCAGCCCCCAGTTCCTACGGGGAGGCTCTTCATGGTGGTGCTTGGAGGGAGAACTCAAGGCAACAGGCATAAGATGAAGAAAGAGAGAATCAGATTGGATATAAGGAATACATTTTTCACAGTGTGGACAGCCAAGCATTGGAGCAGGTTTTTCAGAGGGGCTTGGGCTGTCTTCGTCCTTGGAGGTTTTCAAGATCCAACTGGATAAAGACCTAAGCAACCCTGGTCTGACTTCATATCTGACCTGCTTTGAGCAGCAAGTTGAACTGAAGACCTCCAGAGGTCCCTTCCAACCTGAATTATGCATGAATCAGTGGAATTTTATCCATATTTAGAAGTCTGTAATATGAATTTTCACAGATTGTGTGCATTTTATGCTTTTCTATTTTTAAAACAACCATCAGACATTGTCAGTGCATTTTATCACTTTGCACAAGTTAAGGTCAGTATAGCATAATTACCATTATGATCTATATGACCTTAACATAGGTAGGAAGCCCTAACTCATTAAGTTCACCTAATATGGAAATGGTGACATGCTTTCACAGAAAGTGGATTGCTTCATCTGGTTGATTTTTATGTTTTCTACCACGGCTTCCTGTACACTGCCAAGGCAAATGCCACATCTTAGTCCTTACTTCAAAGTGTTCAAAGGTAAGGAACAATGTTTTCTAAAAGACTTGAAATCTGGGACCTAGGAACTGTGTTTGACAAATTTATTCGGTGTACGCAATGCAACTGCCTATGACAGTGAATTGGGAATTCTAAACTGGGGACAGAAGGTCTTTAATGGCTTTTTAAATGAGTGAACTTTTCTGAGAATGAAGAGTTACTGTAAATTCTACTACCTTTGGCTCAGAGTACAAAGTGTATACTCCAGCATTCCCTCTCTAATTGGATGGGACACTAAGTAACACTCTGTAAGAGGTTTAAAAAAAAAAAAACAACAAAACCAAAAAACAACAAAACCAACAAAAACCCCAAAATCTTCTTAAGGATCCAAACACTTTTCCCCAGGGTGAGCACAAGTGAATAAGAGTGTATGGATTATGGTAATTTCCTTATTGCACAGTAGAAACATATTCAAATAGTTGAGTGACTAGTGAAAGATAAAAACCTGGGTAAAAATGATATTGAAAGTATCTGTAGTGCTTTAATTATGTTTACATATTCACTAGTAGCCGTAATAGTTATTCTGCAAACATGCAGTCTGAAAAACATGTTAAGCAAAAACCATGTCAGCGTGTCAGGTGCAAAGGTGAAATCCACTGTGGAATGATGAGATAAAATGGTATAACTGCTCTAAATTTTTATTTTAATCTTATTTCTGCTATCTGGTGCTCCTTTCTATCACCTATGCTGTATTTTTAGGCCACATCTTAAGGTACTTTTTCCATGACTATTATTTATATCAGTGTTTATAATAATATTTCTATATCATAAATATTGTAAATAGTAGTTCTGTGTTAATACAGTTTATATAGAGTGAGGGAAATACACAGAGCAATACACAGGTGTTCTTTATTTTCTTGTACTGTAGTGTGGAACAGTAGCACATAAACCTGCAACATTGACAATGGCACAGAATTATAGCAGGGAGTCTAAATTGCCATTGGTTTTATTTACCTGCCTTGAAGAGAGCTATCAAGGGAAGACACCTTAAGAAGTTAATTAAACATGACATTGCACAACTCTAGCTGAAACACTGAGCCTAATTAGTGCTTTGACCTAAAAAGGTGATTCACACCTGTCCTTGGGACTATCTAAAGCAGGAAGAAAAGAGTCAACTTATTTTGAGGGTAGGAATACTTGAGAAGCAGTTGAGATAGCAAGGAGTGATTGTAATGTGAACAATAATTTTTTTCCCAACAGTATTTTCAAGATACCTTCAAAATTCTTGATACAGCCCTCCTAGGCTGTTGTAGTAATATTTTCCTCTATAAAGTAACTTGTGTGGCCTTTATAATTTTAAGATATTACTATCATTTTTTGGTATATCTATCCTTGATTTTAACTATTAGTGCAAAACCAGTATATGCTTACTAAGAACAGGTATTGTGAGCTAAAACGCCATGGCTGTATTTCTCTGATATTCTCTAATATTCATATTTTCTGTACTTCTCTAATTCATATTTTAAAATTCTAGTTGTGTTAGACACTAACAAAAATCAATGAAGAAGACCAACCAAGACTGACTGACCAGCCAACTAACCAAAGTGAAAAAATCTCTTTGCCACCACAAAACCTGAAAAGGAGAAACAAGCAAATCTTATCTGTAGAATTTAATCTGCTATCGGTATTGCTCCCATAGCTGCTCTTCCTTTATTGCCCACAGAGGCATGGGAAGGATAGGATCATTCTCCATATTAGCATTGACCTCCTCAAGGACCAAATATATTCTGCCCTGTAAATGTTGCATCAGAAAACATGTGGGTTTGTGTTGTGGTTTTTTTTTTTTTTTTAAAGGGGGGGAGGAGGTAGAGGTTGGAGGTGATCTCCTCTGTACAATTCCATTGGATTTTATTAGGGAATATAATACTGGCTTAAAATATTTAAGATCTTCAGACGTGATACAGAATCAGCTTATGAAACCTGAAATTGTCTTCCATTTTGGTAGGATTTGCTTTACTCTTCTTTCTCTCCATTTGCTAGCATAGTCAGCAGACTTTTTTTTTTCCTAACCAAAAAGCAGACATCTCAGATAAATGCTGACAGTATGAATGCTGAAAAGGGCATCTCTGTTCCTTAAATTTACATTGGAATCATGGAAGTGCAATGGAACAGGAATGAAACATGAGGACAGTTGCGAAGCAGGTGGTTTTGGGGTTGTTTGTGTTGAGTTTTTTTCTTGTGAAAATATGATGTTCTGGGACTAAGATTCCTATTACAAGAAAATGGGAGTGGAGAAAAAAAAACGGTTTGCACATATCTAGAGCATTCAACCTCCTAATATACTGCTGTTGCAAGTGACATTGTATATCACCCATAGCCAGAGAAACAAAAAATGGGGAGAGATTTAACAATGGCATCACAGGATTCTGTATCTCATTCAGGATATCGTCCTTCTGTATTTTCAACTGCAGGCTAAGTGAATCTTTAAAAGGACTACTATTTCACTTGCATAATTTCTGCACTCTTTATAGATGTGTCGTGGTTTAACCTCAGTCAGCAACTGAGCACCACACAGCCGCTCGCTCACTCCCCCCCCTCCCTGGTGGGATGGGGGAGAGAATTGGAAAAGCACAAGTGAGAAAAACTCATGGGTTGAGATAAAAACAGTTTAATAATTGGAAAAAAAAAAATATACAAAGCAAGTGATGCACAATGTAATTGCTCATCACCTGCTGACCGATGCCCAGCCAGTCCCTGAGCAGCTGCCCCCCGGCCAGATTTCTCCCAGTTTATGTACTGAGCATGACGTCAGATGGTATGGAATATCCCTTTGGCCAGTTTGGGTCAGCTGTCCTGGCTGTGTCCCCTCCCAGCTTCTTGTGCACCTGCAGCCTTCTCAGTCGGTAGAACATGGGAAGCTGAGAAGTCCTTGACTAGTGTAAGCACTGTTCAGCAACAACTAAAACATCGGTGTGTTATCAACATTGTTCTTGTCCTGAATCCAAAACACAGCACTGTACCAGCTACTGGGAAGGAAATTAACTCTATCCCTGCCGAAACCAGGACAAGATGGAACTAATAAAGTAGGGTGACTTTTCAGATCAAAATAAAGCAAACTTATCAGAACTGAGTGACCAAGAGTCTGGTGAGTGCTGTCAAGACACACAGCAAAAGTATGACACAGAAGAAACCTTGACTTTACTTATTCTTTCCGTTTCCCTCTGCATGCCTCTTGAGTGTGCACGGGCAAGAAAGCAGTGATATGCATAGAGACTATGGTACTTCTAGTCAACTTTATTTTTATTGATTCTTTGGGTGAAAAGAAGTTCCTGTGTTATTCTGAGATATAAGGCCACAGGTGACAATTCTGTTGATCACAGCTAGCATCTTTTAAGAAGAACTTGAATAAAAAAAAAAAATTATGCATGTGTCCTTTATTAGGTATTCTGAATAATAAGTTGTTCTTGCACTAGATCTAGAGTTTGTGAGACTGCAGAAACTGCATAGTGCATTGTTCTGTTGATTTTGTTAATACAATATTTTCTCATATGTTAACTGAATTTCCTATATGGTTTGTAGAGATATGCATGAAAACTTTCATCTGTGTGTGTGTTTTAATTACAGGTGCTGTTCTTATGTGGGTCGAAGGGGAAATGGTCCTCAGGCTATATCTATTGGCAAGAACTGTGATAAATTTGGTATTGTTGTCCATGAGTTGGGTCATGTGATAGGTTTTTGGCACGAACATACACGACCAGACCGTGATGATCATGTCACCATCATTAGAGAAAACATCCAGCCTGGTGAGATAGTCTGATAAGTATTTTTTTTGGGGGGGGGAGGAAGTCTGTTTATTTTTGGTGTTTCTTTCATCTGCTCAACTCTCTTAAGACTGAATGCTGAATAGCAGAAATGAACTGAATAGCAGAAATAAGCATTTATGCTTGCTATTCCTCTTAGCTAGACTGATCTCAAGCTGATTCACAAATGAAATACTGCAACTAAAATATAATCTTTTCTAAAGATCTGGCCAAGTAGCAAGCCATTAAATAGTATTGGCTAGAAGGAGAGAAATAGTAATTACGCTCAAAAACTTTGAAGGAAGCCATTGCTCTTAAAGCCCTTTAAAAGTCATGTTTCTGTGCTTGAGAAAGGGCTTTTCTTTCCTAGTCTTTACTGAATGATAAGTAGAAACATGTCAATAGCTTTTTAGCTGCCCAAAAGGTTTAGACCTGGAAGGGAAGCTGAGGACTCTGAATCTGTGACAAAGATGGACACTGTTACTACAGTTTCCAAATTACTGGTTCCCTACAGAGCTTGCAGCTTTAGCCAGTGGCCTTGGTGTTGTTGAGACAAAGCATCTGAGGAACCTAAGAACTTTAAACTGTGATTGTCATCGCTTTGTCAGTCTAGCTGTTGGGGAACTAGGAGGAGGGATGGGAGGGAACTAGGCATGTTTCATTTGCGATGTTCATAAATGTGCATGGTCTTTGTGAAACAGTGATTTTGACTTACGGAAATTCTCTGCTCAAGAAGGGGTGAAGTCAGAAATCGTCCAATGATAGCTTGGAGTATTTTTCTGTTCCTATAGAAAATGTTTTAAAACAAAATAGATTTGAGATGCAATAAATTTTTACCACCTCAACTAGGACGTGGAAGTTGACTGGCAGCTGATATACACTCCCACAAGTCTCTGAAGTCCTGAAAGGGCACGTGCATCCAAGCCTTCCTTCTGTTCTCTCTGTGTCATTGACTTGTGTAGATGCCACAAGTGCTCTTCCCCTACGCTTTTTCTGCGATGGGGAAAATCAGTTGGAGTGCCATCCTCAGCCTGCTGCTCTCTCCTTTCAGTTGTCTCTCTAGTTTCTGGCTGAAACCACTTCTTGTGGTGTGGCATGAGCTTGAGGATCACTAAATGGGATCAGGAAGTCATGACCACCAAGACATTTGGGTTTTGTTATATTATGCAAATTATGTTCGTTAATAATGTTAATGCCACTGCAGTTTTTTTGCAAGACACCAATGGGGTTATGAAATGGAGTTAAGGGGTGCTTTGCATCTCTTAATACACTGATTAGGACAAAAGACTTCTGGTCTGGAATTATGAACTAAGTATAATTCTTTTGTTCCTCTTCTGCTTTAGTTAAGTTGCAACAGCTGGCTCTTGAAAATGTGTCTTTGGAGTGTTTGTATTACATGGGGGCTCAGAGAGTAGTCTTTGCTGAAGCAAACTCTCTTTAGTATCCAGTCTAATGAGTCTACAATGGGGAGGGTGGTTCTGGGATCTTTGCTGTCAAAATTATTTCTTTCTGGAATTAAGAACTAAGCCAGCAAATTTTATGGATTCTACGTGAAGCACAACATAATGTGTGGGGCCTTTATGTGGGTTAGGTGAATGAGAACAGTCTTTCTAAAGGCCAAATATAGGAATTTGATGTGTGTTTCAGAAGACATGTCTGCTCTCTTGGTTAATAAAAGCACACAGTTACTCCCAAATGGCTAAGATTTATGTAAGTCAGTGAGTGATTAGGTGAGGATCTTTGTTGTTTTTCTTTTCCTGTTTGTTTTTTATCTTCACAGAAATAGATATTAAAGAAACTCTAATTATCAATCATTCATAGGTCAAGAATACAACTTCTTGAAGATGGAGCCTGGAGAGGTGAACTCCCTTGGGGAACCATACGACTTTGACAGCATTATGCACTATGCCAGGAACACCTTCTCAAGGTTGGAGTCTCAGGTTATACCTTTTGACTTTTAATTCTATTCCTCTCTGTGAATGCTAAGAACTGTTCTTTGTCAAGTATTCTGAAATCACTTAAAATTTCCCTTGCGATACAGTATTCTTACAGCAGTCAAAATACAGTTCATTTATTTTAAGCTAGAATAATGTAATTATATTTTTAAACGCTTTTTTTTCTGTTCAGTTTCAAAGCAGCCTTTTGATCTTCCTTCAGTTCTTTAGATTTTAAGACAAGATAATCTGGAAGAATAATTTCATAATACTCATTTTCTTTTTGTCTCCACAAAAATTTGAATTTAGAAAAACCAAATCAGTGAAATGGTTAGGAATTTTATGTGTAACATAATCTGTTCTCTTGAAGAGAAATATCCTTTGATGAATAACGTCTGAGTAACTATGGATTATGCGAGTAGAACACATTATGGTACTAGGACATCTACCATGCAAGCCACAGCCTTTGCTAAGGACTGCGGTCAACCATTCATAACAGAGGCTTCAGCCTCTTCTCTATTGTTTGTAAAGATTGTTACTGTCATCAAAACCATATAATAAAGACTTCTGCTGGTTTTGCTCTGGCCTGTTGCAGGCTGATCCATTCCCAACTCCATAGTAACTCATGTGGGGCTTGCTCTGAAACTCTGCATGGTTGTGGGGAGCTGTACAACGAGCTGTTCCCCTAGGCTAGCCCTACTCTGGAGAACAAGCGAAGCAGGAGTCTTTCACCTGGTCTCCTATTATGTTTCATACCAAGTCAGAGTCTAGCTAATTACTCTCTAAAAATCTCAGAGTAATGTAAATTTAAAAAAAACAAAACAAAACAAAAAAATGCTTGTTTGAAAAGTGATGTGGCAAAAACTCTAGACAGTCTGAGACTGAAATAAATTGAAGACCACCAGAAACCTCACCAGCCTTTGCATGTTTCTTAAGCTTGTTCTTTCCAATATAAATGATATTATTAAAAAAAAAACCAAAAACAAAAAAGCAAAAAAAACCCCAACAAGAAACCAACAAAACACCCCACCCCACCCCTCCCAACCCTACCAAATAATGTATTCTGCATACACATAATTCACCCTTGGAAGAGCATGGGAATGAGCAACATGAGGTAGATATTAGTTGCATCACTTAATCCAGATACATTACCTTAAGGAAGAGATTATAAGAACCTATATAAAATAGAGTAATTTAACAAGCTGGAACCCCCCCCGAGTCCTAGGGCAATGACAACATCAAGATAATTTGACATGTGGGCGCTGATCTCACCACTTTCCAAGCTGGCAAAAACTGATAGTGCCATGAGTAGGCATGCCCTGCCCCAAGGTACAAGAGGTTGTTACTTCATACTGTTTAAAAAAAACCCAGCATACCCTTGAGGTCATGTATTGATTTGCACTGATTTATCTTGAAAGCATGAGTTGTGCCCAGTGTGGAATATTGCCAGCTGTTTGTTGTTAGACTTTACTCACCTGGATAAGTAGTAGAAATCACAAAGTTCTAGTCACACACAGTAATGATGTTCATGGTGTATTAAAACTGTTACAGTTTGTTCACTTATTGAAGTGGTAAAACATTTAAGAGAGGATTGTTCTCACATTTTTCAAAATATGAATGACATCAGTTTCAGGTTGTACTAAAAATAAGTGGAAAATAAAATTATAATTTATAGATACAAACACTTTTTTGAAATAATAATGTGCCTTATTTCTAGAAACTGAATAATGCCATAAATAGTTTATTTCACTGTTTAGATTAGGGGAACATCCTGAGATGATTCTTTTTTTGCAAAATTTCTAGTGATGCCACAAGAAATCTGACTGGGTAAAGAGAGCAGTATGTACCTGCAATACTCAAACTGGTTCATTTATTATAATTTAAAAACCAATCTGTATTTATAAACAATATTCCTAACTACAAAGATCCTTACTGTTCATTCATTTTTGGACCTACATTATGCCTGAAAATATCAGTTTTACTTTTCAATAAAAGCCCTTCAAGTATACAAGAGAGTATAAAAAAATTAAAGAACAGGAGAGTACAGAAACATATTCATCTGTTAACTTCCATTTTATGGGATTTCAGGGATTTTCAAATTTTGTATCATGATAATAGAACTTAGTTTTGTACCCTACTCTTTTAAAATTTATTTGAGACTATATTTTGGATCATATTTAAAATTTGGGAAATTTTGAATAAAACTGCACTTTTAGAACAAGTGTGCTTCTCTATTATGCCTAGTCATTTAGGGTGAATGTTATTGAAATCACATATATATTTTGATATATAAGTTGATATATTTTCTTGTAAAGCAAGCAGAGGCTGGCAAGTAAGCATTTATGTTTCAAAAGCAGCAGCGGCTAGAGTAGGGTTAAATCTGTTATAACACCTGACAAGAATGATTGGCAAGCGTGCCTGACTTTACCTGCTCTTACATGTGTAAGTTAGACTTTAAGACTTCCCGTAAAAACTTTGTTAGAAATAGTAAATTTGTGATTAAGAATTTTGTGATAGGGCCTAATTTATGTATTTTTATATAATTTTATAATTAATTTTTTTCAATATAGCAAGAGATTAACAGCAGTGCCTTTCTCCTGTGTAGTCTTAATAGTAGTAAGAGATTTTCCTCCTGTTGTCTGACAGGAATATAAAAACTGATATGTTAACTGATGTACTGAAAGAAGATCCTTTTTTGATAACTTTGCATAAAGTTTGCCAACCTGAGGAATTTTCATGACATGTTTTCTGTATTTTAAAGTTCTGCATTTTACCCTCTTATTTATGCCAAATGTAAATTCTAGATTTACAAAATAGCATTATACATTCATAAAACTCACAGTTTTATGACAGAAACCTGATAGGGTTTTTTGGGGTCTATTTTTATTTTTATTTTTTTTAGGGGCATGTTTCTGGATACCATTCTCCCTTCCCGTGATGATAATGGTATACGACCTGCCATTGGCCAGCGTACTCGTCTAAGTAAAGGAGATATTGCACAGGCAAGAAAGCTGTATAGATGTCCAGGTATTGCACCACAAACAAAGAAAAAACACATACTAGCAACTGTTTGACTTGTTGTTCAAGAAGAATGATAAAGTTTTTGAGTCAGCTGCTCAGTAGTCTGTTTCCATGTTGGCACCTGACGTAGGCAGTTCAAGAATTGAATCATAAAAAAATCTTATAGGTAAGGTCTCTGGAATGCAAAGCACTTAAGGATAGATAAGCTGTATGAAACAACAAGTAGTTTCATGACATTTCAGTCTTTGTCTTCCTTTGACTAGAAAAAAAAGATGATGTTTAATATCACTTCTGGTTTGCGTATTGACGGGAGTCCATTATTGTTTGAATTCAAGTAGAGTGCAGAAGGAGCAAATTAAATTATTGCAGTCAGCTCTGAACACATTACATTTTTTGAAAACTTAACAAATAACAAGCCAGGACAACTAAATTGTAAATTCTTTTATGGGTGAACTGGTTAGACCTTATTACAAACTTTATACAGTTGTAACAGTTACATTTAGTATTTGAATATCTTCTGCCTAATTCTAGCATCCTATAATTTCAATGCATATTAATGTTTTATCTCAAAATAGTGTTGGGGTAGAGTTGCTGTCTGTCTCAGAGACATGAGTAGCAAGTCTGGAGTAACCCAGAGTCAACTCTGTGGTTGCTCTCTTGTGCTAGTTCTTCTCTAAGTGCTGGCAGAGTGGTGGAAATCTCAAAGCAAAAGGTTTTACTTTCCTTGCTCTAGTTATACCTGAGACCAGTTTTAACCTTTGGTGTAAACTGAAGCAGTTCAGAAGTCCCATCTCTCAGTCAGAATTTGCCAGCAAGGTCCTTGTGGGAGGCTAGACATGCCAGCTCTGTGCCACATAGTTTTCACAGCCCTCCTGCTCCTCATGGGAAATAATGAAGTCTCAGTAACTGTTTTAAGTCAGATATATGGCTACTTTTTACCACTTGATCAATACAGAAGGACTAAAAAGAGGGATCAGGACTGAAGTGGTGGAGCTGTTTCAGATTTGTATCAGCAGCAGTGAGATCTGCTGAAGACTTGGGGCATCTGACGTGCATTTGATGTACACTGTGCAGCTGAAATATGCTTTTCCTTTGTGCTGTAAGTACTCTGAATCATAATCTCATATACCCTGGGAAACATGCACAGTGTTTCTGGGCCTACCAGAGGAGAAATCACTTGAACGTATTTTCTTTAACAACTGTTCCTTTTGGAATAATTCTTGCTCTTTCCTTTTGGTACAGAAAGTACTTGAATAGTGCCATTCTTCTTGGCAACATTATTTCTAATAAGAGTATACAGAGAGCAACAATTTCATAAACACAGAGAATACATATCTATTTTGATAAAAGACAAATTTTGGAGACAAAAATAGTCTATAGAATCAAAAAATCTGTGAAAGTGGCTAGTATCTTATGATCACATTGACTTAAGAAAGAAAAAAAAATTACAGCCTACGTTGTTTAGTGTGTATATAATACTCTAGGATGCACTTTCAGTCAACTGGAAAAGACGCAATGTGCTTTTTGAGCTAATGTTCAAATAGTTGTTCAGAGAAAATGTCCTTTTCATATAATTCATGAAAATGTGTAATGATGACTTATAATTTCTTTCAATGTCTTGAAAGTCTTGTTGAAAATTAGTTTCACAGTATATTAAAACCACGGTTGTTCAGCAGCAGTGTGCACTGTAAAAGTAAGTTATTTTTTGCAGCATTGATGAACACACTCAAAGGGATAATAAAAATGAATGGTGGTTGCAGGATCATGCTCCTTTTCTGATGCTTCACTTCGGCAGACTTTGGGATAAAGGACATTGGTTTTCTAGCCTTACTTAGATGAGCCAGTCCGTAAAAGAAAGTGGGTTTTGAGAGAGAGAAAAAGGCAGAAGGTTTTGCTACAAATTTTAAATAGCGTACTATTTAACATGCTATTTTTTTCAGTCAGTATTTTTAATAGAAGCTGCATAACTGAATAACACAAGACAAACTTAAACATCCAATAAAGAAAGCAACTTTCTGAAAGTCGCACGGTACTTGTGATTTAATAAATTTTCCAGCAAATAGTGAGACTGAAAATTCAGACGTTAAGCTTTTGGTTTTGTGAAAAGAATCACGTGATCATCATAGTATATAGCAATAAAATCCCTGACACTGTGTTGTTTTTGGAGGTGTGCTGTATTTCCTATTTCAGACAAAAGATGTTAATCATGATGTCTGCTTATGATAAAACAGCAGTGAATATTTCAAACATTAATAACATCTGCATTGTTTCATGTGTTCATTTGTGCTGCCTTAAAATATAGTACAATGAAAATACAGAAAACACTAACTTAAATAAACCGGTGTTTTCCAGAGATGCACACTTCTTCGATAAAGGATTTTTTGGTACTGTGCATGTTATATTTGGAGTTCTAGATATTCCTGCAAGCAGTCTCTGGTCCAAGAAGCCTGCTGCATTTTCTGGGGCCCCTGAACATGAAGTTGAGCTCAGGGCTGCTGGATAATACAACTGACCCTCACAGCAGTGAAGCAGCTGAGCCTTCCGGGTTGTTTTAGCTAGTCAGGATATTCAGAGTCATTATTCACGAAAGGACTTAGTGACCGAGAAACAGTTCTGAGCTTGGTGAAGCCAAGGCATGAGATTTGATAACCTGTCTTTCATCTGCTGAGTAAGTGCCAGGACTCAACAGCCTTAGCAACAGCGATTTTGACTTGTTTTTAATTTTTCTTAGGATTTTTGTCAAAGGAAAACATAGTCGCTGGTAGGGATCTGTAACATTTTAATACTGAGTTACATTGTTACATGATAGAATAATAAGGAGAAAGCAAGCAAATAAACTGAGGGTCCTTCCACTGCAATCTTATTTTGAACTTTGAGTGTCTTGGCATTTGAGGACAGATCTTGAACTTCAAGGCTGGATGTATTACAATAGTTTACAGACTGTCTAATACAGTAATAGAATATGTTTTCTTCTGGTGTAGCTACTAAAATTTCAATACAGGTCTACCTTTATAGTTCTATATAGAAATTGTAGTTGATTTAAAATGTGTATGTAGTGTTATAGAAGCAAAAGAATAAGAAAGGGAAATAATGGAGAAGGAAGGATACTGTTAGGCAGAAAGAGGACAAGAAGTAAGTGGGTAGAGTGGGACTGAATAATGGGTGGGAAAGGAGGCTCACACTGGCAGGAGAAGGCTGTTCAGAGGAAGAGAAGGTGGATGGAAGAAGTTCAACAAATTTCCAAATTGCCAGGGTCTGTGATAGTATGTGTGGAAGAGAGCAGATGAAGGATACCTAGCCTGGCTTTTTGTGCTGTTCATGCTGTTCCTCAGGCTTAACTTGCTCCCATCTCAATTAGATTAGAAAAGAGTGTTCACCTTCAAAAGTCAGCCTTTATTCACTACATAAGGAAGATTAAAGTTTTTAGATTAAGACCGTTTCTCTATAACTATAAAGGGGAATCAAGTCAACAGTAAGACACTGAGTTGTAGTAAACTGATTTAAGCTTTTGGTTTAACAAGTACATTATCAGCACCAGATATTTTTAGGGCTCTGTGGCAGCTATATATGCCATGTACGTATAGATATACAGTCTTGAGTCTAAGTAAAAAGTATTAAAGATCTTAATTCTCTTTGGAGAAGCGTAAGCTTAAATTAGCTGTATATGACAGTAGGTATTTGCTAGTGCTATGGACAAAGGAATAAGAGTTGGTTCCCTAAGTGTCTTGGAGGATCTGGGCTTCGTCATTTGCAGATTTCACTATAATCCTTAATGGAACTTGACCATGTGCGTAAGCCAGCCCAGAGAGGTGTTATACACTGGCTGTGTAATTAAACACTGCTACAGAGCTCACTGGTAGAAATTGCTTTGTGTAAGCATATAATCTACCCGCTGCCTGCACCCATTGCTAATCTTTACAAGGAGAAGCAAAAATAGTTTTCCTTTCCTTACTACAGAAAAGCTTATCAGAAAGTTAACCTTCTCAAGCTGTAAAACAGAAAGGAGATTGTTTTTTTCAGTTGGAGTGTGTGTGTGAGGAGAGCTAAAGTG
>NW_008824718.1:233861-244474 GCF_000699105.1 Pygoscelis adeliae | reverse complement strand
ATCAGACAAAACATTGGCAAAGTTAATCATTAACAATGGAATAAAAATGTACAAATGCTTTAAAAGGCAGAGGTGTATAAGATTGAAGTTGTAATTAATTTCTTCTTACAGGAAATATACTAAGATTAGTTCTTAGGAAATTTAAATAAGTGGCCCTTTCCTCACTTTACTTCTACATTTCTTTCCCAAAGTGGCTCCGTTACTAATGGACTGTCACATGGTAAAATGTTTATAACATACCATTTTATAAGCCTAATCGTGAATACTGTAGTTGCCACAGTCCAATTACAGAGAAAACTCTTAACATTCTCTAGTGATAGAATTTTAACTGTTTCAGTTACCATTGACCCATTGCAGAGGAATGTGCTTTTAAACAAGAAATGCCCAAATATCACCCTGTCTACAGTGGCTCTGGAAGCCAGCCTGGAACTCAGATCCCATAGATAATTAATTCAGCTATTGATTGGTATAAGCTGTTCTTGTTATAGTTCCCTTGAGTAACCAGAAATTTTAAGTTAAATGGTAAATATGGTGAAAAATGTAAAGCCTAAATATATTTTATAAATTCTAACTGTGTTAATTCTTAGTAGAAGTTATCCAATTACAATTTTTCTTATGCTTCCCTTAAATTCAGAAACATCGATCAAAATTTTGATTTGATAGAGAGCTCCCAGGCATTTAACATGGATATAAGTTAAATTGTCGGATTAACCAGCTTTATTCTATAATTCCTAGAAAAAGAAAATGTTCCATGGCAGCTTTTGCAACTTAAAATCCATAGTTTTAAGGCTATATACAACATCTGCATATGGAACGTGGAGTGTTGTTAATATTCTGGAGAAAATAATCCTCCACTCTGTATAAGAGAGAAAAATTTTGAAATATTTAAAAAAATATGAAGCTATTATGCTTAATTCATTTATATGTTAGTTTACTTTTATAACGGGGTAATTTGGGGATTTTAATAGAGTAAGGAGTAGATATGCCAGGGTCTTCCTCTTTTTCTCTTACTAATTGCAGGGCTGCATTTGAACTGGCATCTTGTATGTCCCACATACTTCATAGTATTTTGTTTGTTTACATACTTCACATTATGTGGGTACGTGCATTGCATGACTTCATAATCAATATTTGTGAGTCAAAGTTACAGTTAATTGAAAAAATGCAATGTGAGCAGAAAAGATTGGACAAGCGGTATTCTCCATCACGTGTACATCGTCTGCTCAAGGCTTGCTTAGTAATCATAGTGTTGGTGAAATAGTTATAGCTAGAGCAAACACAAGACGTACTAAAGCTTGAAATATAGTTGTATGCCATGTACATACAAGTACGCTGATGCAATGTAGCCTCAATGAAGCCATGCGTGGAGGGAAGAACAAGAGAGGGCTCTAAAAGTGGTGAGCAGAATACTTGGATCCTCACAGATCTCCCGAGTCGTGCACGTATGTGCTACGCAGGGTATCTCCTCTTTGGGCTCTGCTTTCCTCTACTCCTGTACAAGTCTACAATTTTACTCTTGGCCTTCTCTTAGGTGCTTTACGTATGCGCTGTAAGCTATGACACAGTTCACTAGCACTGGGGGAACCCAGTACAGTACTCTACAACTTATTTAAGTTTGCATTCATCGCTGCGTTAAAAATAAATTGTGGTTAATTATGGACATAGCATTTTCACTGAAAAGGCTTTGTACAGAAATAATTATTTAGCGCTGAATGCCTTTTGTGTATGTGTCATTTGCTGTGGCTGCCTGCTATTTTTTAAAGATAAAACCACATTTTTTTAAATGAGGGGAGGAAAAGAATTTTTTTTTTTCCTGTTTCATTCCTAAAGGACATGGTGACGGTGACGTTAGCCATTAAATTTTTTGGGGGGCTGCACCAATCTTTCTTTTCTCTCCTCGTCACAAGAACCATTTCAGTGTCAGAGAGCATATTTAATGCCTTGAATGTAGCTTATGCCTGATATTATAATGTAGTTGTCAGATTACATCTTAGACACATTTTAACAAGACAGCCTTTACAGCTGTGTTGTCTGTCTTTGTCATAAACAATCTCTTCCTTTGTCCCCTTTTATTTAAAGATTTTCCAGATCATTTATAATTCATTGAGATTTTGATGATACAGTAGTTCACCTGCTGGCAGTGGTAGCGCTGTAATTTAAAAGCACTGCAGATCTGATTACACTGTCAGTCATGGGATAATCTCAAATTCACATCTCTCATATCACACCTGCAAAATGGGTGGGTGAACAACTTGATTAAGGTCAAAAAAGATGACTGACTGAGGTGTGACACCCTACCAGAATCAGTTTTAGTGCTGGAGAATGGCAGGATCTTCCAATGCTATATTTTAGTGTGAAGAGGAATTATTAACCAGTCTGCCAGCAGCTAGTAGCATGATTGACAGGTGAGATATGGGTGCTAAAAGCTTCAATAATAAAGAATATAAAAGCCTTTGGTTTTTTAGGACTTTACATTTGCTTTGCTTTATTACTCGTATCTCTACAAATCACTGTTGCAAGAGATTTTGTTGAATATAGGATTTCATTTTCTATACCAATATAAAGGAGTGACTTTAGGTCAGATCAGTCTGTCATGTGGGCAAAGTACTAAATTAAATGAAACCACTGATGAAATTCCAGTGTGGTGCCAATCATGCCGTGCCAGCTTTTGTTTCAGTTTTGTTTTAGTTCTTAAAGTATGTATCTAAGGGTGTGGCTAACTTTTTTTCGCCAAAGTAAAGTTATATGTATAATTTTGCAGTTGATTGACAGCAATGACATTTTTAAGACTGTAATTTTGGTTATGTCAGCAGACAGCACACAAGTGAAATAGTTCATGGAATAAAAACATCCTGTGTAAAACGAAATGAATGTCAGACTGGCTTAAAATCTTTGTTTTGAATAAATCATAACTAGTCTGTTTTCCATTCTGCATCTGCAGTAAGTTAAATGTATTCTGAGTAGATATTGGAAAGATACATTTTTCTCTGTTAGACACATTCAATTTATATTTTTTTACTGTGTTTTGTTTCTTTCAGCCTGTGGAGAAACACTGCAGGAATCTACAGGCAACTTTTCTTCTCCAGGATTTCCAAATGGTTATCCTTCCTACACACACTGCATATGGAGAATCTCTGTGACCCCAGGGGAGAAGGTATTTTAACATTCCCTCAGCTAAACACAGATACTATTTTCAAAATAAAATGTTGTGTTTCTTTAGCTTTTCATTTACGTTTAAAGCTTGCATAATAATTGAAAACAATGGTATGCCATAAAAAAAATGGGACCATGAACTATGTGCTATTGACTTGACTTTGGTCTGTGGCAATAGAACCACATCATCTATTCGGTGGCTGTCCATGTGAAATGAAGGCATGATTTCAATCTGCTACATGTTTGCATCATGAAATCCCTTCAAAACTGGCTTCCAATTCAGTTGGTGGTTCAGTGTAAAGGTGGAAGGGGTAGTGTAGGCTCCTGAATGGTCTCTTCTCCAGCACGGGCTTGGGCGAGCTGAGTGAGCTGTGGGGGGCTGATAGCTGGGCTCTGCCTAAGGAAGCTCTTAGTATGTTGAATGAGATGTTTCTGAAGTAAAACAGAATAATGCAGAGTAAAGAAAGTGTCATTGTAGATGTTCCCTGGTATCGGTTCTAGTGCATGTAGATTCACTTTCTGGGCATAAATTTTAGGGGAAAAAGTGTGTGTGTGTGTGGGCGAAATATGGGCTTGGTGAGAGCAGTTCAGGGAGAGAAGTGTGCCATCCTAGTGAAAGCAAAACCTGTTCTTCTTGTGTACACTTTCAAAACATGCTAGCTGAATCTTGTTTTATATTACTGGCTCAAATACTAGCCTGCCTCAAAATAAATAAGGATAGAGGGAGTGATGGAAAGTTTCACCTGAGACAAAATATGCAGGAAAAAAAAGATGTAAGTTTTTTTACAGGAAGTGGTGGCTGATGTTAAGCAAATACAGCCTATCTGTATTTGCTGAAAGACTGAAATATAGAACCTATCACTGGCCTCAGTACTGGAGGGTCCAAAGAGGAAAACCCAGCATTTGCCCCCAGATATTTCCGTCAGTTTTGTCAGTGGTCTCCCACTCCATATTGGACATAGTTTTCTCCTGATTGGATTACTTTATTCTGTGTTTCTTTCAGGTCAGGGTCCTGGTAGATGCCAAGAATATATGTTCTTGATGTGCTAATAGATCCTGAGGAGCTGTAAGAGCATTTGCCACTGTGGGGGATGAAAGCAAAACCATTTGGAAAGTGTTCGCCCTCCTCTGGGCAAAAGCCAGAGACAGGAGGAAAAATAAACACACTCTGTGTTGAGAGGGTGTGGGTGGCTCTGCAGGTTGTCAGGGAAAAACAAATGCAAACAGATGAGTAAGAGAAGGTTTGTGCAAAAGATGTAAACTAATCTAGATAGGTAATTTTATGTCCCCACTATTTGTGTTGCTTCTTAGACACTGCTGTGAAAACAACAGAAATGGCTTAGATTTCTATCCCTCAGTTAAAAAAAAATTTAAAATTGTAGTGTTCATCTACAATTATTATTAGCTTTTGAAAACTATTAATATATGAGCTAGGAAATGGTCATGCTTAAGTATTCCTAGCACACTGCAACTTTGTGTAAGCCTATCTGTGGACGTTAGTGTAATTGTAATATATTTGTAATACCATTATGTCTTGAGATTGGAACCACCACTGGAGCTGTATCATACTGTACAAAAGCTTAATGGGGGAAAGCCCCTGTCTTGAAGTCAACAATGTAAGAAGACTGGCTCCCTTCCCATCTTAGCCCTCACCCCAAATGGGGAAAAAGACTAAACAGAATTTTCTAATTGAAATTTGACATGACAAGTTGTGTCTGTAGGGCACTGTTCTGACCTCCAGCTCTCATAGTCTCCATATAGTTCAGCAAGAACAAAGTAAATTATACTTGTGCTAATGTCAAAAGTCTGTTTTGTCAGTGCTATTCCTACAGGATATTGTCTATCTTGAGATAAAGGACCTTATTTGCAGCAAGTACTTGATGTGAATAGCAGATAGCAGAAATGAGGTCTAAATCTTAACTAATGCATATGTCACGGTACCTTGGACACACATTATGCTTGATCCCAAATTTTCTCAGTAAATGATGATAACATATTCACGTTATGAAGGGAAAATAAAAATATATTTTTTTTTTTCCTCTGTTTGCTGCTTTGACCCTGATAGATCTCAGGAATGTTGTGTGGAGGTTAGAGTACATATAAGTACATCACATCATGTTCTGAAACATCAGTGAGCACTTTAGTCACCTAAAAATAAACTGAAAAAGCATCAGTCCAGATTGTCTAGCTCTTGTCTCTTATTTATTGAGATTTAACATTGTGCTGTTTGAGCATAATTTAGAGGACTTCTATCCATACTGCTTTCTGCAAGTACAGGCACTTCTGATCTTTGATGGCAAGAAATTCAATGAAGGATGGAACTGCAGTGGTATGCACTAGCTGCAGCATTCCTTTTATTGATAGGCATCATAAATTGCCAGCCCAACCTGAAATGTGTGCGTCCCTATTACTAAAACAAGGCAGTTCATTCACCTTTTACTTTCTCTCAAGATTTAAGACTATATGGTAAATGGCTGTACACAGTATATCTATACACAGAAAAATCTCTGGGGGAGGATTGTGTTAGTAATACTGTATGCCTTCTGCCAGAGCAAATCCCACCTTCTGGTGTGTAGAAATTTTGTTGGCATAGGGAGTTGCAACTGTGCCCGTAGTTTTTTTTGAATCCACCTTTTTGAATAGGTTACATTACTTCCCAATTTTCCTCAATCTCTTACATGAATGATAAAATAAGACAGATAAATCCTAGGTTGATATGGGAAAAAAATGCCACCTGCAGAAAATTTAGTTAGTACTACCTGGTGTTTGCTATATATTTTGTGCTTTCTTATCCCAGGCAGTAGGAGGTATGATATATTCTCTCTGAAGCTGCAGTAGCACAATTGAATCTGCTGTGTAATCAATAATTCATTAATTAATAATTCCTGACAAATACACATTGATTGTTTTTCCTGTGAAGACTCAGCTATCCTGTCCCCTTGAACAAGCTCTGCATTGTCTGTAGCTCTATTTAATACTTTGCAGAATTGCAAATCAGAATCTTAAATATATTTATACTTGTTTGGGTCCCAACCAGCAATCATGCTGTGACAGCTTGGGGGTTCTGCCTAGGTACAGCTAATGAATTCTGGTCAATGTTAAGGAATTGCTGTATCATCAAATACCTTGGCATGCCAGAGTGAGAAAAGGCTGTGAAGGTTATTTCATGTAGTTTCAAAAGTGGGGGCCATTGAGGAGGCTCGTTAAATTTTAATGGTTTCTATTTAGATAGCAGCACTTTGAGACAATGATGTGATCACACCTAAGTAAAACCATCCTTTTCCCACCTTTATCCTGGCAACTAAGGTTTGGAAAAAGGCAAATTTCCAAACAGAAAACAGAGAAATCTGATGTTTCAGCTGTGTCATGGAAAATGGAAAACTTGTGACTAGACTGGTGAGAGACCTCCAGGCTCTACACAGCTGAGCCAATGGAGGAGGTGTAGGATGTGGCTTCCATAACTTGCTTCCAACAGAGCCAGCTGTGTTAGCTTAAGCAGCTGTGGAAGGTAGCCTGACCTTAACCTAGCTGTCTGCATCTCATCTGGGTAGAGAAAAAAGCTCCCCTTTGTGAATCTCTCTGCCTGCACAGCTGGGGTGAGGTGGGCATGGGTGGAAAAGGACAAGGAGACTGCTGAGGGCAATAGGGTTTTCAAGTAGTACGGCTAGATACAGAGATACCTATCTATGGTCTGAGAAACTCAGGAAAAAAAAGAAGGTAAGAGTTTAGAGGGAATCTGAACTGCAAAGTGGATGAGCTAAGAACAACAAAAAATTTGTAGTTGGTGAGGCCTCTTCATTTGAAGGACAAGTTGAAGAAGAAACAGTCTGCAAAGGACAGACAGAATAGCTGTATGAATGAGAAAATATACAGGACCTCTCTGCCATCCTCAGAGGTAGATTCAAATAGCACTTGGAAATGTAATAAAAAGCTGAAGTAGAGGAAAGCATATGAATGATTGTACTTTTAGCCAGATCTGCATATTTCTCATGGAGAATAACATGGTAAGTAGTTGGGCTTGGAATTCTGATAACATTTGTGCATTTATTTCTTCAGTACATGTCCCTGAAGGAGTGCCTGAATAGTAAAGGCAAAATACCCTGTGGGTTAGACATCTGGGAAAGGGTGCACGTAAGCTGGAAGAAGTTTGAGAGCTGTAGCAGTCTAGGTAAGGGTGCATGTAAGCTACAAGAAGTTTGAGAGGTGTAGCAGTATGCAAAAGCAAAGAGTGAGTTGTGAGGTTCCCTTTCCGGGAAGGAATGGCACAGGAAGTCTGCATCCAGGAAATAAGATGGGGAAATCAAAATAAGAGGTGCTGCAATTAGACTAAAAGAAGCATGAGAACATGTGGATGGTCACAACCACATTAACCTGGTGAATGCCAGCTGAGAGGATCAACTGATGCTTTGATGCATACCATTTTTAGGTAAGCAGTGCAATAGTCTGGAAACTGAGTGGTACGGCATTGAAGGATTTCTGTCAATTTTCCCAGTAACACTGGAAAGAAAGATTCTTCCTATTTTGCAAAATTAAAAAAAAATCAAAAAAACATTCTCCACCAAGACCCTGGTGAAAAACTGACAAGGGAGAAATGAGAGCTGTCTGAAGAGAGACGTAGCTCAATAGTTGGATTGAAGATAGAGGTTGTTAGGTAGAAACCCAGATTGTAGTGCTTGCTCTGCTGAGAGTGTATCCAAAGTGTGTGCTGAATCATTCCAGTTGTCCCTCTGCTGTTGAAATTTGTTCTACTTAACCTGACTAGCCACATCTGAAATGGGAAAGGAGTCTTAAAGTCTAGCTCACAGAACTTGCACAGATATAGGAGACCTAGAATCAAATCTTGGTTGTCTCAAAGTTGGAAGTTCAAATCCTTGGAGTTCAACAGTGGACTGTCTGGATAATTTGCTTATTGACTTTCACAAACCCCACGCCCCACCCCTCCCAAAAGACACCAGCAACACTCCCTCCTTTCCTCCCCCCCTCTATTCCCTACCTGCTCTAGCTTTGAAAGCACTGATTTGATGTATTTTCTGTATAAAAACTCTTCATTGTTCTAACTCACTGAATATTTAAATGGGATTTATTACCTTTTTAAATTCCATGCTTATGAACACATCCCTTATCTCTATAATACAAAATATTAGTTGGAATTGTTTTTTTCATTAGGACTTAATTTGCTTTGTTTTTGAAAGTTCAGGGAAAGGGTATCCATACTGAAAAATAGTTCAAGATATTAGAATATCTATTACTGCAAACCTTCAGTATAAGGAACATGTTTTCCTTAAATATATTCATTTCTACTGTAATTTTTATTGCAACAAAAAGAAGGGATTGCACAGCAATTGTGTCTGATTTCAGATTAGTCCATTTTCATCTCTGAGCTCAGGAAGGAAGCCTGCAATATAATTTGGTGACTATTCATTCTTATAGGTCTTTATGATTCAGAGTGCCAATGGCAGCCTCGACATGAGTTAAGATTACCTAAATATATTTCCAAAGTATCAAACTAACACTGAAGCTGGCATTCTTTGCATGTAGATCTGAGACTAAATTATTGCCTCCCTTTGTGGCCCTAAAATGACAGAAGGAAGGGGCCAAAAGAGAGAGGGCAGGCTATATTTGTTGCATCTGCTACACTAAAAATGTACCAAAGCTGCTTGCAGGATGTTCCCATGAAGAACACAGTGCTAGAGGCAGACTTCTGTTTGAGCAACCCTTTTGCAGGTTTTGTGGATGTGGTAGCAGCTTGTGGTTATAAATGTTTGGCCATACTCAACCATCAGAACAGGTATTCATTTATCCAGTGCTGTCCTGATGGTCCTTGGCATGTTTCGTGTCCCATACCTTCATCCCACAAAGCTGCCAGCATAATGTGCCTCACTGTACAGGACTTCTGGCTGTTGGGTTTTATGTGTAGCCTTACAGATGTTTTCCGTTTCCCATGGCATCATGGTAGTAAAGGCAAAAGCTGAACAGAATCACCTGTGAGCTTGGTCTTCCACCCAAACAGTCAGTAGTGTCAGCACTAGGGGATAGGGGAAGATACAGCTTTTAAGATTAACTCAGAAAGCTTCCCATTTTCCACTGAAAACAAGAAATTTTTGAGAATGTGATTGCTTGTATGGATGTACTTAGTTATTCTTTGTGGAAAGTAAGTGAAAGCAAAACACCTGCTAACCTAATGTTAAGACACATAGTGTTTTGCTATGAAAGATTGTCTCCATTTTGCATTGTCTGGAGAAGAGTCTTACTGTGAGACTCTAACACCTACGCACCCAAATCACCGAGCTTTATTTTATCTTTGAATTAGCTTCCTCCAATAGCTAGTAGTTTTTATCTTCTTAAAATTAAACAGTCTGAAAAAGTTTTACCTTTCTGGTTTAATATTGTACTATGTTGTTGCTGGAGAGACACATGGTGCCTTCAGAGGAGATGGAAGTAAACCATCCCATATGACTATCTGGGCCCATTGTTCCAGTTATGGTGTTTTATTTCCTCCTTGCAGCTGGACTAAGGGTAAATCCCTCTCCTTTCAACTGACGCTCACAGCTGCTTCATAGGCTGCCATGGAGATATATTTTTGCAGTGTGAGGTACTTGCTACTGTGCAGCAATCCATGTTTGCTTTATAATAGCAGGTTTCGATTGTGAGTTTCTAGAATCAAAGCTAAAAATAAAACCACTTCTATGCTTATATGTGAATAAAGAAGATTTTTAGTTAGGTTGAAATATTTACTAATCTACACTGAGGAACTGATTTGGAAGAAGATGAATTAGTTTTCCAAATACAGCTAAATCCAATGAAAGGGTATTGGAAACGATTTTATAATACGAAATATGAATGATTTTTAATCTTCTTGTTCTGACTTACCCCTGAATTGCAGGACATGATGCTAAGGCTGTCCCAGTCAGTCAGAGTCCAAACTGTAGCTATTGTGTCATCCTGTGATCCAGGATGAATCCTATTCCTGTGTTAAAAGTGTAAGTTTATGGCAGTTTGGAATTAGTATTTCTAAACCAAAGTGGGATAATGTAATGGCCTAGGGTAGTCCTGATATTAAGTATTGAAAATATGCCTATTTACAGATGTGCTCAGTAAAATAGGGAGTTCAAAAGTTGCAGAAATGCACAGAACTCAGATTTCTGTATAAAAAGCTTTATTATATTTTCATTAAGAGTCATTAAGGGACTGTGTACCATTTGTTTTAGTGATATTGCTTTCAGCATTACTGTCCACCATTGTCAATATTTAACTTGTCTGAAAGTAAATAATCTTGTCAAAACATAGAATCATAGAATCATTAAGGTTGGAAAAGACCTCTAAGATCATCGAGTCCAACCATCAACCCAACACCACCATGCCCACTAAACCATGTCCCTAAGCGCCTCATCTACACGTCTTTTCAATACTTCCAGGGATGGTGACTCAACCACTTCCCTGGGCAGCCTGTTCCAATGTTT
>NW_008824718.1:212229-232147 GCF_000699105.1 Pygoscelis adeliae | reverse complement strand
GATCCCTGTACTCTTCTTGAGTCGCCTGCCCCTTCTTCCACAAGCGGTAAACTCTCCTTTTTTTCCTGAGTCCCAGCAAGCGCTCCCCGTTCAGCCAGGCCGGTCGTCTTCCCCGCCCGTTGTTCTTATGGCGTATGGGGACAGCCTGCTCCTGCACCTTTAAGACTTCCTTCTTGAAGATCGTCTGGCCTTCCTGGACCCCTTTGCCCTTCAGGACTGTCTCCCAAGGGACACTCTCAACCAGCATCCTGAACAGGCCAAAGTCTGCCCTCCCCAAGTCCATGCTTGCGGTTTTGCTGGCCCCTCTCCTTACTTCACCGAGAATCGAGAATTCTGAACAGTAGTAGAAGAAAACACAAACCAAAATAAAATAACAGATTTTTTTTTTTACAGCTGTCAGTGCTGATTATAGCTAGAATGGAATGGAAGAGGAATTGGCAGGAGAATTATCAAATAACATTTAAAATTATATTAACACATTATTTTACCTTATTAGCATTCTCAAATTTTTATTTCTCAGTGAAAAACTCCCTGTAAGAAATTAAATGTGAGTAGTCTGTCTTGAATCTGCTCAAATATATAATATTAAATAAAAAACTTTTAATGTTCCCAAACAACTTTTACTTACTATAAGAAATAATTGAGGAGAGGTTAATTAAGTGTCTAAGTAGTTGGAATCCTGTTACAGGTGACCACCCTGGCTTCAGTTCTGCAGAATGTTGTTGTGATCATTTTCTAGTATTAACCACACGTGATTTAATTAGGTGTTCTCCTCTGATTGCAGATTGTTTTAAACTTCACCACCATGGACCTTTACAAGAGCAGTCTCTGTTGGTACGACTATATTGAAGTGAGAGATGGCTACTGGAGAAAATCACCTCTGCTTGGTATGCAACTGTTGAATGAATGCTGCACTGTCGATCGTTACCATACTCATTGAGTTCAGTGGACTTGCTTGCTGTTGAACCCACAACAAACCTCTTGGGTTTTAGGTGTCTAGAATATATCTAAACTTGGGGATGGGAAAAAACTCTAAATGGCCTCAAATAAGTCATTTATTTGACTTCAAGCCTTCCTTTCATTGCAGTTACCTGTTTTTCAGCTACATGTGTGGAAAAGAGGAAAACTACAAAATGTGCAACATTTTGCTTTGCTTATGGATATTGAAATATGAAGTTGCCATAGTTTTGTTCACAGAAATGGGGAAATAGTATACAGACAAATCTACAGAGCATGTGATAAGCACATGTACTGTGGTTGAGAGCACCCACTGTAGAGTTGTACTTATAAGCTCTGTTCCTGTACTTTTTAAATTATGAATAGATTACTTCTGTTGCTTCTTTGCGTGTCCTTCCCTGCTCTTGCAGAGAAAAGACATGCAAGGCAATAATGAATTGTCTTTGAGTTGCAACTAATATGCAGGAAGCTGCAGCCATCCTTTTCTTAATTCAGAGGGTTGGTGGGGAGATTTCACACCCCATAATGCCACTGCCCAATCCAGAGGCTCTGTTTGACATCCCATGATCTTCTCTGATTGTAACTGGGGATTTCAGACCATAGGAAACATGAACGCCTCCAACTTCTTGGGTAGTTTTGTTGTTGTTTTTAGAATGAAGACTAAAACTATTTGTTAGCGTCTAACAGCCACATTAAAAGCAGCAAAAAAGAAAGAAAAAGAAGCAGATACAGAGGACAGCTTTTTAACAGTGGTGCCTATTTTCTTGGCCTTAAAAAGAAAAGAAAGAAGAAATAATTAAGATCAGACAGTAATTACCCTTTTCTCCTGTTCCTTTCTCTATCACTTAAACAAACAGAAATTTCACCTACCTAGGCTGAATTCAGGAGGATAATATAGTCTAGGGTCATTTGGATGTTAGTTTTTAAATAGCTTTGGTCCTTAAACACAATGAGCGGTATTACTGTGACCTAGATTACGTTCCTCTCTTAAGATTAGTACTCAATTTCCCCTTTCAAAATGCCTGGGTTTGTATATGTAGAAACAATCTATAACAATAATTTTTCTACTTAATTCCCCTAAGGTTTTATACTTAGAGTTGTGAGCTTGACTGCAATGAAAAGAAGTACTGAAAGCTTTATAATAAAATCTTTGTGTATTAGGTCCTGATCTGCAGAAACACATGTGCTTAACCATAAGCGTGTGAATAGTTCCACTGAGTTGGTTATGCTACTCCTGTTTATAATGTTAAACACTTGTATAAATGTTTGCAGCATTTGGCTTCAGAGGCGGCAGAAAATGCAGTTACTGGTTGCATGTTTTTAGGCAGGTTTTGTGGTGACAAACTGCCAGAAGTCCTCGCATCCTCCGACAGCAGGATGTGGATCGAGTTCCGCAGCAGCAGCAACTGGGTTGGGAAAGGTTTTGCAGCAATTTATGAAGGTAAACCTCTTATAGCGTTAAAAATGACTTGATTATGGAGGAAAAATATTAACTGGATACCTTTGGATATTTAAAAAAATAAAAAAGTCAGAAGTAACCTAATATGAAATTGGTACTTTATTACTAAAAGAGACGTAGGTGTTAACTTACTACACAGGACATTTTGAAACTCGTCCTGTGACCAGATTTAAGATGACCTCTTTTCCAGGGACACTACTGATAATGTTCATAAGTGTTTTTTACTAGTCGTTTAACTAGCTAAATGTGTGTGTTCTTGCGCTTAGTGTGTGGAAAGGTTTCTTTTAGTACTTTCTGTTCATTCTTCAGAAAAATCTGGCTTAAGTTTTCCATATGCTCTGGGATTACTTAATAGAGACACTCCTACACACTAAGTATATTAGCAAGTCAACATTCACCTGTTTAAAATAGAGCCTGTTTTCTTAAATATTGAATCTATGGTAGTAAACTGTGTAATTTAGTTGATATTCACAGATCTTTACATGATTATCAGTACGGACCCTGAAAAGTGTGTTTACTTTTCATGAAAATGTTTTTTATTTAAATTAGCTGTTTCTTCAAATTCAGTGTAAGCTTAAAGTGATAAACTGTAGGTTAAAATGCATAGATCAATATAAAATAAGATCTGTCTCATTTGTCTCTTTCTAAAGGTTAGTAAATATTAATGAAGAATGTTTATTAAATGTATTTTAAAGGTGTACAAAAAGTAAAATTTAATTATTTTGACCTTTTAAATATATTCTGTAAAATGTATAGATTCAGACTATCCATGATTCCAAAGTCTTCCTGAACATTGTAGACATGTTTAGAGCTATTAGAAATGCTGCATTATATTCACTAACTGAAATACGTATAGTGGTTTAAATGGATTGTGTTTTCAATGGTTTGTCCTTGGTAGACTTTTTAAGTCTTCTGCAGAATAATCTTATCATTAGTTTCTAAAAGGGGAGCATAAAATATCAGTTTGGGCATGGGAAACAGAAAATGTCATTACAGGCAATAAGAATTTTATGCTTTTATCAGCTATCTGCGGAGGTGAAATCCACAAAAATGAAGGCCAGATCCAGTCTCCCAATTATCCTGATGACTACAGACCAATGAAGGAATGTGTGTGGAAAATAACGGTGTCAGAAAACTACAATGTAGGATTAACCTTTCAAGCATTTGAGGTAAAGCCTTTTAACTAATCTCAGAAAAGCATCCAGTGGATAAGTGACAGTGACATTTAAAGGAATCCTCAGTAAACCTGTGAATGAATTTAAGAATTCTCTATGAAAACTAAGCTCCAGAATCCAATTCTACTCTCCATGAAACCTTCCATTCTGCAGAAATTTTCAAGAAGATTAAAGGTTTTTCATGTTTTCTATGCTATTTGAATTAGAATGTTTAAAGTACTAACAATAGTCGCAGTTTAGCAAATACATAATCCAGTTCAGCAAGGCTGCTTTAATATTCTGTTAAATAATTGGGATTTTTTTATCTTTGCTAAATCTTATTGTTAAAAAGGAATGTCTATCTGGAAAGAAACCCCTATGTGTTTTGGCTTCTGTTTTGAGAAGAAAGAAAAAAAAAAGCTTACTTAAATTTAGTTTACAAATCTATATTTAGCGAGGGAAGAAAAAAGCCATGGTGAGTCATACTTGCGTGTCTTTAGTGTACATCTCTCTGTGTATAACATTGCTAAACAGTGGTAAACTATTGTATATTTCATATGTCTTTTTTATGCGTACATGATACACTGGCTTGAAGTTTGTAAAACTTAGTAACATACTTTGAGTTCACTTGTTTTATTTGAATATGCTTCTGCAGTAATGACATGAAGAACGCTCTTTTTTAAAATCTAAACTTTTTGGCTTTATGGTGCACATAGATATAAACACAGGTATAGTAAATATAATTTCCAACCTGTAATTTTAGTCTTACAGACAGACTTCAAGGGTATGGCATGTTATAGCTATGACTAATGAAAGGTCTGAGCATGAGATAACAAGGGTTTGGGACTTTATCAGCAATTATGAATGTAAACAATGGAAATTTTAATAATTACACAGATTCTACTTCATTTTCATATCCTGAATTAATGTTAGGTCTAGTGCAGACAAGATCAGCTCTCCCTGCCCAAAGAGTTTTCCAAACGCCATTCAGACTCTGCATGGCCTGGCTCAAGATTACTTAACATAGTATGTCAGTCTCTCTTTTTAATCACTGTTGAAAATGAACAAAGTTTTCAGTAACTTTATATAATTTACTGGCTAGATATAGAGCTTTTCTAGTCAGCCATTGGTGCTCAGTATTTTTTAGTGTGATCCCAAGAGAAATGGCACGATGCCTCTGCATAAGAGACAATATTCGATCTCCATGCAGATGCTCAGTGTTGGTCTACAGGCACAGTACATTATTGCTTGAACTGACCCCAGTTCAATATCACCTCCGGGAGAATCAAACTTCCATCTCTTCTTATCTTTCAGGACCTTTTTCTAATCACCAAATTATGGACTATTTGCAGGTATGAAGATGGCATGTTCATGCCTCACCATACAAAAAATAATTAGAAGCAAAGGACCAGCAAATGAGAGCATAATTTAGTAGGCTAGTGGTTAAGGCTGTAAGAAGAAATGTCCAGTTTTCCCCCCAGGCTACTTAGTATTATGGCACTCTCTAGACATGAAACATATGGACTGACACTTCATAAGAAGAAAGAGGAAATTGAGCAGAAGTATAGCTGAGTGGTAGTCTCCAGTTAGTGCCTCTGCTAGATGTGTTTTGAAAGGAAAAAAAAAAAAAATCCCCACAGTAGGGACTTGAAAGGTACATACTTTTCCAGGGAGAGTCTGAGCTGTGATTCCAGAGTGGCAAGATGCCCTTGAGCACCAAATGAGGTGCCCCAGAAAGGCACAAGACTTCTGCTATATCTGTCTTCGCGGAGTTTCTTACTGGCTTGTCCGCAGGGCTCCCTGCTGAGAGTGAGAGTTGCTTTGGAAACTGCTCTGAAGTGCCTTGCCTAGACATTCTCCATTGTGTCTGATTTCTATTTCAGGTCCAAGCGCCTGAATGTAGGTGTTCTGTTTTTTGGTACTAAGTCCCTCTCTGGACTAAATCCTTGGTGCACTGCCCAGTAAAACAGAAAGTTGTTTAAAAATCACAGTTCTTCGTGCCAGCTGAGATAAAAAAAAAAGTAAATGTCAGGCCAAAGAGTTATTGCAGTGTGTTTGTGAGAAAATTACTTCTCTGTCCTTTGAAAGGTACAGTTAAGTAAGAGGAATTCTCATTATCCATATGTAATGCTAGAAAAAATAACTGTATAAATAACCTTCACTCTGAAGTGAAAGCACTAGGGAAGCTGAGAATTTCAAACATCAGTGAGTCGTCTTGTTTTGCCTGCTGTGGGCAGCGCATTTTCCACTGAGTGTGGGATTACCCTTTCTTATCTGGCTGCCTGATGGGCAGCTACACTTTCTAGTATCTAGATGACAGCAGAGATGTTGGGACTAGTAACTCCACCTTTTTGCTTCATTGTTACAGTCACCTTTATAATATTGTTCTTTGAAAATTAGTGGTTCTTGTTTGGTGTGTTTTGTTTTTTTTTTTTTTAATAACTTTTGTTGGCACACAATCTCACCAGCTAAGGCAATCCAGGGGGTTTGTAGGGCTGAGCCTTATTGATCTTCCTCATTTGAGTGGCCTTGTTAATCTTTGTGCAGATAGTGTTTGTTTAAATTATTTTTACATAAGTCAGGGAATAAAATTTATCTGATCTTCTGATTCCACTAAGCATATATCCCACCTTTTATGACTAAAGTCTATGAGCTGAGTCGTATATGTTTACCTGTACTGGAATTTGACTCTATCAACAAATAAATTAACAATGACAAAAAGTAATTGGAAGATTTCTCCTGAAATATGATTGCTCCCAGATTTGCTCTTCAAAGCATCTTCTTTTATTTTTTCTTTTTTTTTAATATATATATATTTTCTGTTGGGGGAGTGCTACAAAACAAAGGTAGTCTGGAATTTTTAACCAAATTTGTTCTAGTCTAAAGCCACTGTTTTTTTCAAAACTGAAACTATGTACAAGGGATTTTCTTTTCTTTTAAGAATGGATGTTGAGAGTATCTGTGACTTTCCATTTCACCAGGAGATTTCTTAGTGTTTTCCTGTGCTTACGTGCCTGTCTTAGGAATTTTTCTGGTATTTTCTTAACTTAGTTCTCTAATGTCACTCAAATTCTGTGTTTCCTCCAAGGCCTTCAGGAGCCGATGGTATCTTTCATTCTCCTATAAGCAATGCATTTTTCTGTAAAACCTGTTTGTTTATGCTTTTTGCATTTGCTAACATTTCTTCTCATCCACATGTAATATCACTCTTGTGAAATTTTAATGCTCCAGTAAATAAGGTTTACAGGATCAGTCCAGTTACAACTAAACTCACTGGGAGTCCTTTCATTAACTTGAGGAGATTTTCTGCCCTTGTAGTAGGAAGAATAAGAGACTACTGCAAACGTAATAGGTCTTTGTATGGCAGTGTTCCCAGATGACAGTACCACGACATCTTAAAACCTTAGGTACAGATAAGCAAAGCACATTTTATACTAGTTCTTTTTCATTGGTTACCCAAGTGCGTTAACACCAGTTATCATTTCTCAGAAACACAATACTTATCTGTTAGTTTATATGTAGGTGTAACAGTTTAATCTCTTAATATAATGATAATAATAATGGCATCACTTGCAGTAGTAGTACACTAAAAATAAATGAATGTGGTAGAATGGCCACCTTTTGAATTGTTTTATTGAAAATCAATAGCACTTTGTAAGTTGGTTGATTTTTCTGTAGTCTTAGGAAGTTTAGCAACTTACTGCTATACAAAATGTATTTTTAGCTGTTGTCTTCTAAAAATAGAGTGATTCTCAGAAAAGAAACTAACGGTTCACCTCAATGGGAATTTGGTACGTGTAACTCAGAGCTGCACTCGGCCTATGAAAAATCATAATTTCCATATTGAACATGGAAACATGGTAAAAACAGATGTTAGTTAAAAGTCTTGAGTAGTGGAACGACCACAGACATGTGTGGGGAAAATACACAGTTCCTTCACTGATATTAGTGGGCTTTGGACCAGGTCACTTCTTTCTGCATCAGAGTGCAACATGATTTTTACTGAGATAACAAGGCAGACTTTGTTTCAAATTGTGATATGATGTCATGTGTTTAAACTTTATTATTTAGATTAACGAAAAATTGGAATCAGTATTACAGTGTCAAAAACTTATCAGTGCTCAGGTAGACACATGCCTGACCACATTAGTTGCAAACATACAATTGCCATTGAAGTCGGCAATAGGTGGCTGCATCCCAGATCTTCACAACTTCTCTCACTCGTTTCCCAAACTCTGGTCCAAAGCAATTCCTGAGCAAACAGCTAAGAAATTACAGTAAATGGCAATATGGATTGTGCCAGAGAAATGAGTGGAGAAAATTACGTATGTAAATGCTTGAAGAATTGGAAAGTTGGAAAGAAGACAGACAAATTTTGTGTGAAAGTGCCATTATTTTGATGCCATTAAAATGAAATAAAATCAAACAGTCCCTTCCCCCAATTTTCCTTCTTACATAAAAGAAGTAGAAATCCTAATGTGCTAAATGAAAGCTCCTTAGTCTGTGGTGGTTACTGAGCTTAGTGTTGGTCATAATCCACAATTAGAGCAGAGTACCCCACAATTAGAGCAGAGTACCAGCAGTCACTTGTACTGACTGTGCAGCTTATGTGCAAGACAAACCCTGTCTGGAGATAAGATGTGGATTTTTCTGGGTTTGGTCTGGTTTTGACTTCTTTGTCATTTTAACAGAATTTGGATGTGCTGAATTAAGTTTGAGGCTTCTCCAACCCCTTCTCCCTGACTGTGGTCCCGCCCCCCCAGCCCTAAACCTACCTCACGATTCAGCCACTTCGTTGAACAATAGTTTTCTTAGAGGAATTATTTTTGAATGCTTGGATTTTGTTAATTCTTTTATAACTAAGATGCTATATTACTTGAGTAACGTAAAGTAATCCTGCAGTAAAATGACTCGGATCAAGAGGGTTTTTCATGCTGTTGGGAAAGATACTGTCTCAATAAAGACAGGCATCATAAATTATCTAGGCTCCGGATAGGATTACATTTGGGCTGCTATTGCTTTCTTCTTTGGTGCAATTCACACTCTGACTCTGCAAATACTATTATGTAAAGAGTACAAGGCTTGCTACCCAAGTAGAAATGTACACGTCCGCTTACGTATTATTCTATGTTTGGATGTCATCTGGCAGGATGTTTAAATGAGAGGGACATTTTCAGTTTTTCTGGTTTCAGTAGGTTTCTCCATCAGTATGGCAAAGGTTCACTCGTTGACCCACTCATTGACCCAGAAAGTCAGAAGAAGACACCTAAAATCAGGAATCGTGCAACAGAAATCAGACACATCAGCTGCAGAAAAATAATGATGATTTTTTTTTTTGTCATCTGTTCTGTTGGCTACTTAAGAGCTGATAACTTTAGAATTGTGTTTGGATCTAATTCTACAGATGCCCCAAACTCTTAATGCACTCTAAATTTTTAGTTACCCTGCAACATCAGTGGGTGGTGACAAATGCAAAACTTTGCACTGTGTTGAGGATAAAGGAAGAAAATAAAATACTGATCGTCACCTGAAATAGCACAGGTTGATAATGTCTAAAAATCTTATTCATACTAATCAAAATTGAGCTTATTAATATTTCAAAACCAATTAATGTTTCTGACCTGTTTAGTTGTTGAACCATTGATCTTGTATATTTGAGTGTACATGAGAAAGAGGACTTTACTTGAGCTCAGAGTAGGAATTTGACAACATTAGGAAGCTTAGATGTGAGCGTGTCTTTTTTAGTTACTTTTTTCCAGTTAGACTGCTGTCCTGTGTAACATCTCAACAATTTTTTTCTTGTAGAAAACAAGTATAGTTAAAAACAGTCCAGTGATGCTTGTTCATCCTCCTGATGTTTGAACCCTAAAGAGAGAACCCTAACCTCAACTTTGAAAAATTTCTATTCTATTTATTATCTGGTTGATATTTGATATTTATGGTCAAGTTCAAATAGGTCACTTTAAAAATAATTTTTTACAGATTGAAAGACATGATAACTGTGCATATGACTACTTGGAAATTCGAGATGGAACGAATGAGAACAGTCCTTTAATTGGTCACTTTTGTGGCTATGACAAGCCAGAAGACATTAGATCTACCTCTAATAACCTGTGGATGAAGTTTGTTTCTGATGGAACCGTTAACAAAGCAGGGTTTGCAGCTAACTTTTTTAAAGGTAAATGTTAAAACATATTTTGGGATCTGTGACCTGCTTATCACTTGTTTTTGTACTAGAAAAATTATGACAGGATATTAAAAATCTTTCTCCACCTATTTTTCTAATATCAGTTCTGTACCATCTCCAGTGTATTTTTTACCTGGGCATACAATTTTATCAAACCAAAACAGTAGGGGTATTTGAATCTCCTTGTGAAATATGTCCAAAGAATGAAGGAACATATTCAGTGCAACTTCATGCTCTCTTCAGGTACAAATAATAAGCTGGTTTTGAAACACCTTTGAAATGTATCTAGTCTTGTAAAAAAAATTTTTTTGGCATTGTGTTATCAAATACAAAGTTAAATAGTATAATCACAAATGGGTCTTTTCTGTTAAGGTGGTTTTTCTTTTGTCTAAATGTGGTTTTTCTAATCTGTTTGCTGCATTAGGCTGCTTTATCAATTTATTACTTTCTGTGAGCAAGAAAAAACCCCAACAAAACAGCTGAGAAATCAGTGACCAATGGCCTCACAGTTTTCCTCTAGTTTTCGGGGGGGGGGGGGGGGGGGGGAATAAATTAATGAGGGTGAGGAAAACCTACAGTCTTTGTTTCTGCATTTTTTAGGTGAAACATGTTCGTGTTTCATTTTTTTTATTATTTTTGATTAGCCAGATTTTTTTCAAAAACTATTGCAGACAGTTTTAAAAAGTCTGAGATGAACTAAAATATTTTGTTTAATCTCAGTCAGGGCAAGTTATTCTGAGTCAGTGAAAATTGGATCATTGAGAGGGAAGGAGGTTGTTTCCCTAGAAAATGAAAAGCTTTCCATTTCTGGACAGACTAGGTTATATGGGTTTTGCCACTGAAGAAAATAAAAGCAATTCGTTTCTTTTCCAAGTAAAACATACGATTTTCCTCATTCCGAAGTCAAAATATTTTTAATTTGTGCTCGTTTTTCCTTTCTTTTTAGAAAAACAAAGCCAGGGCTTTGGGTGGCTGAACTGAAGGTCCTGGGGAAGAAGTGTTACTGCCCCAAAAGATTACGCGGGATATTATGAAGACGTCGTCTTTCAAGTGAGATATAAAATCGCGGTGCAAGCTAATTCTAGGCAGAGGGATTTTGTGGCAGTCTTTTTGCAGCAATCGGCGTATCAGTTAGAGGGTTGTAGCCAAATTTCAGCTTCATTCTGCCCGCAGAGATTTCAGGCTATGTACACAAAGAAATTCTTCATTTTCTATAGTATTGCTTCACGCTGCCCCGTGTTATCCCTGGTGTTAGCTACCAACAGCTGCTGGCCGTGATTTTTATCCATGTTATATATTTTTGTGCAGTCATTTTGTTGAGTTTACAAAAAGATTTGGGGCAAAATCCTGGCCCAAGTCAAATCACTGCTAAAATTTCCATGCACTTCTCTAAAGGCAGGATTTCTCCCGGAGGATTAAAGCAGAGGGATGTAAAACTGTTAATAGTACCTGCAACATTCGGTGCATGGGGAGTGTGTAATTCCTACTCTGTGCTGCCCATGGCAGAGTGAAAGCCACTAGCAGTGGTTTGGCCACGGTGACACCCGAAATACAGGTCACACCACCAGGAGAACCTTTTTGCTCTTTTGAAAAGCCACAAACTGTGACTCTTCTCACCCTAACTGTTAGTTTTCACTGTAGACAATTATAACCTTGAAGGCTGTAGACATGAGAGTGGGAGCTCTGTTTTATTCCGAAGAAATTACTTGTCCTGGTGTAAGGAAACAATATTTCAGCATCTGAGGAATATTTTAACAATGAATCTCATGGGTGTACTCCAGAGCTAGTAGAGATAATACATTATTCTTTTCCCTCCCCCATCACTCGTGCATCTTGTTCCCTTTAATATCAGTAGAATGAAAACCTGGGATTTGAGGATTCTGTTAATCTGTTTTTGAGTATGAATTCAGGATAATGCACAAATTGATTCTGTGGGAGATAAAGTGCCCTTCCAGTGACCCTGCTGTGGATTTTCAATCTTTCTTTCAATACTTCATACAACCTTTAGATTACGGCTGCCTGAATTATTGTATGCTGCCCAAAAAGTGCTTATAAATTAGGTCTGCAGCTGTCAGTAGGTATTGTTGTAAAAAAACCCACCCAAATCCCACAGAGGACAAATTTTTATTTTCCCCATTGCAGGTCTCCTTAGCATTTGAAAATCCTCTAGTCAGCAACCACAGTGTGTTATGTAGTGCATCTTATAACAGCATGCATACAGCTTTCTGGGTTAATATTGATCTAGCAATTACAGCTGAGGAAGGTAATTATTTAACGTGTTTTTGCATTCTTCCCTGTCTTGGCAGAGGAAGATGAATGTGCCAAACCTGACAATGGTGGCTGTGAGCAGCGCTGTGTAAATACTCTGGGCAGTTACCAGTGCGCCTGTGATCCTGGCTATGAACTTGGTCCTGACAAAAAGAGTTGTGAAGGTACAGTGCGTTGCTGTGTTATGGGCTCTTAAAGCTCACAGAGTGCCATCGCTTGAATGAAACGCTACACCTTTCATATACTCTGTCCTAGCAGCGTGAGATCTGTGGAACCCAACCTGGAAAACCAGTGCTTCCTTTTAAGTAGTGGTGCCAGAGTGATGTTTGTCCACAGCAGTCATCTTCATCTGATGTCTGTCGCTAATTTAGCTTTACAGGTTTTGCTTTTAGTTGATTGGGAACAATGCAAAGCCAGGACTCTGTACCTTCCCAAACCACTTATTACATTATTCATACTCATTAAAGCAAAGTCTCCCACCATGCATAAGGAGACAATTATCAGCAGAGCAATGTGCCACTGTCTTAGAATAGGCATATTTAACAATCCCTCGGACCACCTCTGACTGGGGTGTGACTGGGAAGCTGGCAGGTTTGAAGAGCAAAATCCTTTATTCTAGCTCAAAGCTCAGGGAAATCCTCCCCACTCCCAGTCAGATTGTGGACTTTTCTTGCTGGAAACAAATTCTACTTTTCAAGGTGAGCAAAGCATGTTCAAATAATCATTTGGAGAAATAAAATCCTGATAAGTGGAAGTTTTGTAAACATGGGGTTGGATTGAGATAAATTTTGCATTCTATACATATTTCATATCAAAGGAAAGAAGTAAAAGCTCTTGATCATTATGCATCAATCATCGTTTGCTTTTTTTATTCATAAACACCAATAAATTCAGAGATAGCACAACTTATTCTCACCTCAGTTCATCTGTTTGAGTAGTGGATGGATTTTGAAAGTTGGAATGCTGAGAGTTATGGTTTTCTTCTGATGCGCGATTCACTGGTCTATCTTTTTTCCAATTTCCTGGCTTTAATTCATGATTTGTCACAATTTGGGGTAGTTTTGCTTAGTTTCTTTGCACTTTTTTTTTCTTTTGCTTTTAGTTCTGTGGGGATGGTTTTGTTTTTTTATTTGGCGGGTGTGTGTGTGTGTGTGTTTATGTGAGGTGGTGATAGTCCTAGACTACAGGTGTGTTAGATTGTGGCTTTCATCAAGCTGGTTGGTTTTTTAGTTGTTGCCCCCCCAGTAGTGAGCACATTGGAAAAAAAAATTATTTAGATGTCTGCATATTAGGTAGTATGCAGAAAGTAAGGTTAATCTAAGGGGGGGCATGAAGACAGAGGTTTGATCTCTAAGCCTTTGATCATCAGCCCAAATTTATGTAAGGACTTTGGTTCAGTCTGCCTGCTGACCTGAGTCAGAATATAAGGGGAGATTACCAGCCTTTCAGAAAACTCTTCCCTCTGCCTCCAAAAAATAAAGAAGGAATACCTCCCCAGCACCCAAACAGAAAAGCAACTCTGGCAAAAGAAGTCACTCAAAGTAGCGCAGTGCAGTGTGGAGCAAAAAGCCTGAGCTATCCCTAAAAGCGTATATGCATTTGTTTCACGTGTCGTAGCACTCACTGTATGTAGATACTACTTGGGACTGCTGAATTAAAATCGCTGTATAGTCACAGTGAGCATCACATCCTAGTTATAGTCTGGGAATTTGAGGGGTGACCTAGCTGTATTAATTCACACATGATGCCAGAGTAGAAGCCTCTAAATCAGAAACTCTGCCCAATGTTTCGCTGCAGTGTTGACATGCACAGAAAATTGCTTCGTGCTCATCTAATCCGAATCTCCCCCACTGGCAGCATATTAGAAAGCTTTAAGATTTTTTTTTTCAGTATTTCCACATTTCCCACCATTGCTTCAAGGAACAATGGAGTGACGTTGAATAGCAGATATTGACAACTAGCAATAGTTGTCCTGACCCAGATTGGATCATTTGGGGGTACAGCTTGTGTCATCTGAGTTCAGTCTCTAAAACTGTGCCTGGTCTTTTTTTACACACTGAGGTGTGACCCATGGTCTTAGTCCCCCCACCCCAGTCAGATTACCTTTACATGTATACCAAGAAGTCTTCTGCATGGAAAGCCAGGTGCCAGGAGGAAGACTGGTATTTGTCTGGGTTGGCCAAATAAGCCCTGACACAGAAACTGGAGAGTTCTCCCAGGTGTGTTAAATGAAGTAGATGTAGTGTGTGAGACCATCACCTAGACAGGAACAGCCGGTTTTTAAAGCGTTCAGCGTTAGCACAGAGCAATTGGAAGAAGGTGGAGCTTCCCCCCACCAGCTCTTTCGAAAGAGATTTGTGGATGATTTCCAGTGCTGTCACAGCGCTGTAATGGTATCAATGCAGCACAGTGTGATCGAGAACCCCTGCAAATCCCATTACTTTCCTTTAAAAAAAAAAAAAAAAAATTCCACAGATGGAAAAGATTGTGTTTATTCTTTACTATCTGAACTGCATTCACAAACACAGTACACTGTTGTTCTGTTGTATGGAGGTGACTATTCAGCATATATTTGGAAATACTAGGTGTTTTCTCTATTACTTGAACATCCATACTTCAGCAAATTTAATTGTGACTGAAGAGTACGTGATTGCTATCCCAAAGAAGTAACCCTATCCAGTAGGTTATGGGAGGCATATGAGCTGAGACAGGTAGGGCTGATTCTGGATCAATAATCACGAAGCTGGGAAAATGTGAAGCGCATCTTAAGTAGTCCGTCTGTCAGAAGAGGGGTGGTCAAGGTCCTGGGGAGGGCAGTGAGGTCAGAGGACTTGCATGGGAAAGGCTGTGAGAGAATAACCAGAGTCTCTGGAGGGAAGGGAAAAGAATGAATATGATAACGCCTTGTGTAGTCCTGAAACTTATCTCTGTCCGCAAACCTGCAAGCTGTTCAAGACAGGGGCTGTCTCTTTGTTTGCACCGAGCACGATAAAACAAGATTCTGATTAGTCTGCCTGGGCATTACAGCAGTATAAGTAATGAGAGGACTGAATCTTCTCAGTGTGCTTCTGTTTATAGTAAAACACGGTTTCAGTCAAGAAACGATGCTCTCCCTTTTAATTTTACAGCTGCTTGCGGAGGACTGCTGACAAAGCTAAATGGGACTATAACCACACCAGGGTGGCCCAAAGAGTATCCTCCAAACAAAAACTGTGTGTGGCAGGTGGTTGCCCCGACGCAATACCGAATTTCAATGAAGTTTGAGTTTTTTGAGTTAGAAGGGAATGAAGTAAGTAACCATGAACAAAGAGCTGCACAATCTGTTACATGCTAAACAGTTTCACGAGCGTTCAGAAATAGATATTGTCTTATAAAACCCTTGCTGACTGTTCATGCGATGACAACAACCATAGATATTCTTGTTTTTATTTTGCGACTGTTTCTGGATTCTTTCAAAACAAACATGGAGAGAATAGCTCTCTCTTACATATCATCTAAATGTATATCTATTACAAGAAATTTAAATGAAATGTTCTCTGCTGAGTCTCAGCTGACTTCTTTTTATCAACAAAGTAAAACAGAGCAAGTGGCTGAGGCATATTGGAAAGAATTCAAGAGAAGGAAATCTGGAGAAACCGAATCATCTTTACAGACTATAACTACAAAGAATACACATAAGCTGTGGTTAGTGATGGAGCGAGAGAGCATTTAAATCACTTACAAGTATGTCACGGGGGGAATATTTTAAAAGGAGCAGTACCAGAAATAAGGCGCAATAGAGCAACAGTAGTGTTTGAGCTGGGCAGCCCCTGGAGACATGGGGGACTCGTCTCCAGTTGGGGGAGAGGGGCAGGTGATAAGGGCTGCTCCCTATAGCTTTAAACAAAGTGGTGGGGGTTGCAGTGGTTTTTTGGGTGCGAATCAGTAAAATATGGGTTTCAACATCAACTTTTCAGCCTCTGTTCTGCTTCCTAGGCACTGCTCTGTCATACCATTGAGTTCCCTTGCCACCCTCTAGCCATAATGTGCTGTAGCCATCGAGTTTATCTGGATATTCTTCATGTGGCATTAAGAACCCAAATCCCAGGACATTATTTCTGACTAAACAAATTTGTAGCAACATATTTGATGTGAGGATGGGCCATGTTTTGAGCATGAGATCTGAAATGGAGAAAGGTGGAGTTTAATTTGTAAATAAGAAACAACCAACAGCCATAGCTTCTCCAAAATATCTCAAAACTATTTGCAGAGGCAGCAATGTGAGATCTTTATTATTCTTTTTAAAATAATTTGGCGTGGGTTCTAAAGTCCATGAAATTCCAACTTCTAATGATTTATATGTTGCATTAATGTCCTGTTATCATTATTACAAGAACTGCAAAAGGTGTAATAAAAACTTACAAATCCCAAAGAATTAAAATTTAGTTACCATTTGAACAAATCATAGAACATTTTTCCTGCACTTTCTTGGTACTTAAGCCAGATTTGCAAGGAAGACACCTGGGGTGTAATGAAGTTAAATCAGTTTTCTAAGGTCATACAGGACACATAACTTAAGCAAATATGAAAAAAAATATACGTAATGTTTTTCAACATTTAGAACTTTGGTTTGATCCTCTCCTGTGCTACTAAATCTCAGCTTTATACTATTAAATAGTAGTACTAAGAATGGTACCTGTGAAAATCAGAAGAAACATATGATATGTGGAACATTCTAATATATTGTCTGAGGACAGACATAAAATGTATACATTTAGCAAATGCTCTATTTTTTTTGTTACAGGAGCTCCATTTAGGTTTAATAGGCCTTTATAAGTTTAATATGTCTTTTCCAATATCACAATTTTAATATTTTACATTTACATTTTACAATTTCAATTTTACATTTAACTTGTAAAATTTTTTAAATATACTGTAGTATGAAGGAAGTTAGACTTATCTGAAATGACATTTCATTTATAATCTAAAGATACTAAACCATTAAAACTCACTACTGATGTATTGCTGAAATTGCTGGGATTTATTAATGTTGTGAGCTATATTTGAAAATCACATGCATTAATATGAATTTATCTTACAATTAGTATAAATCAGCATGTGGCAGTAACTCAAGTTTTATGAATCTTTCTGTTCTTTATATTGTATAAAAGTAGTTTCAGCTGAATTAGTCATTTCCCAACTCTGCAACATATGAAAAATTGTTCCAGTAACAATGAAAACTTAATCTACATCCAGAATGTATTATATTAAAAACAATTGGAAATGTTGACAATCATTTAATATTTCATAGGGAGAGAAAGCAACAAAGGCCAAAACATCCTTTTCTGTAGTTCCCCTCCGGCTCCCCTGACATTTCTTTTTTGACTAGAAATTGTGATTATCAAATACAACTTGGATTTAATGGACAATCTTAAGCTCTGTATGAATCCTCCTGGCCACTGTTTTCTCTTAAGCTATTAATTGCAGACAACTGGGACATTTTTGATTAAATGATTGATAGTCGAGCCTAAGAAGCTTAGAAGTTTTTGGGTGGAAGGCTTTAGGTTGACCAAGGGATTATGCATTGAAAATATTATCACGAGTAGTAGGCCTTGCATAAGGCTTTTTTATTACATTATTTTACTTTATTTTTAACCTTTTAATGAAAATGACATGCATCAGCCTTCCAAATTATAGCTACGCTACTGTTAAAGAAAGGTGTATGGTTTTTAATAGTGCAGATTTATATATTTGTAAATAAATTAATGTCTTAAATACATTATGGTAAAAACATATCTTGTAAGTTTCTAAGTGAAAATTAATATTTTTTTAAAAAATCTATGAGATGCAAGCAATAGAAGGTTTGTAGGTTCTGGGTATGTGGTTTATAGCACAAAGTTAGGTATAAATTTTAGGGTGAATATTTCTAGATTTTAGTCTAATGTCACTGGAATTTTTACTTTTTAGATTAAATGGAAACATTACTAAGCATCTTGAAATTTAGATACTAAACACTGATTAGTATCTATCAAAATATAGTTTTGAACGTAATGCATAGTATAGCTATGCCTTAGTGACCTTAAAATTTTCTTACACAAAATCAGTGAACATTTATAAGCATTTACAAATGTTTTCAGAGTCAAGGAAAAATGAGAAAAGATATTATTAATCTATTTTTAAGCAGCATATACCAATCAGAGTTCTTGCATTTGTAAACAACTTCATGCTTTTCTTTTTGTTAGCAAAAAACCTATTTTTCTTTTCTCAGGTTTGCAAATATGATTATGTGGAGATTCGTAGTGGCCTTTCTTCTGATTCTAAACTACACGGTAAATTCTGTGGTACAGAAGTGCCTGAAGTTATCACCTCTCAGTACAACAACATGCGAATTGAGTTCCGATCTGACAACACTGTGTCAAAAAAAGGCTTCAAGGCACACTTCTTTTCAGGTATAGAAAATTACTCTGTGTACCTGTGAGTGCCTCTGAGCATACACTGACTAGGTGGAGCGAATACTGTATTTTGGTATGAAAGTGAGTGGCTTTTTCCCTTATAGTTTTCCTGGTAGCTTTGAATTTGTTTTATATAAGCATAAACTGCTCTCCTGTCTTAAAATACTGTTCTGAATTCTAATGTCTGTAGACAATATATGGAATGCATATATATCTATTTAAATAACAGCAGAGGCAAATAAACTTTGTGAGATACGGAGGAAAAAAGCAAATTTACTAAGTGTTCCTAAAATTCAATTAGATTTCTTTTATCCCCAAGTTCTGTTGCTATTTTTTCAAATCCCAGTTGTAATGTGATATGAATTACATACTGTGTACACTTGTACGTTTTCTTCACCCAGGTCTCTTAATATATTGCATTAGTTATGAAATTACCACTTTGTGCTACAACATTTGTTTAACATTATGGGTACTTTCTTGCCAAACTTTGCACTTCTTAATGTTTTGCAGAAGAACAGAGCTTAATACCTTGCTTTTGCAAAAATGTATATCTTTTTAGTTATGAGTGTAATTTCACTGAGGCAGATCAGAGCGATGGAAGTTTATATCATCTGAGGATATGTACTGTTGAATAAAGTTAGACATGAGTGAAGCTGAAGATATGAGGAAATATTTGCACAACAGTGGTCTCTGAAATTACCCATTGGGACTAGGCTATAATAAGCTGGCTGTGGCAGAATACCGCCTGGTGTTAGTAGTGGAATTTTGCTTAGTGTTTTTCTTGTGTGTTTACACACACACACACGCACAGGTATGTTATCTTGTGTAAAACAACACAACAGTCCCGTCCGCCCACCTCCCCAATCTGGAATTCATCCAGAAGCATTTGGCATTTGAATTCTGCCCCAAGTTTTTTGATAGCAGTTAAAAATCTGAAGCTGAAGAATCCTGATTATGTTTAGCATGTATTACCAGGCACTGTTATTAGCGTTTGTTTGCTAAAATATTTTATTAAAGCTGAAATGAAAATGGTATTTCATTGGTTAGCTTTAATAACTAATAACTATGACCAAGTAATAAGAAACAGTATATTGTATAAGCGATGTGGTTTGGAAAGTGAGGAAAATAACTGTCAAGACAAACAGTTTAGACTTTCAATGTTTTCTTGTTATGACTATTTTGATGTTTTTCTTAAGCAATTATGAAAGATGAAAAAAAAGTGTTTCATTTCATACAAAGAAATTAACAAATGTTTTACCTCCTCTAAACCGTATTATTTTTTCTAGTAATCGCATTTCTCTGGTCATAGTCTTTCAGATCCATCTTTACATATAGTAACACTTTTTACTTTTAAATTTGTATTTTACATTAGCAAGAAGCTTTCAAGGTTTACTCATTATGTGTAGTAAATACGTATATGCACACAAGAGAGCTTCCTCTTAGAAACACTTACACAACTAGT
>NW_008824718.1:204355-212195 GCF_000699105.1 Pygoscelis adeliae | reverse complement strand
TGTCACATATTTTGACTTTTTACAAGAATAAGTATTGACATGTGAATGTCAATAAAAATGGCCTGCAAATTAAATTTTTTATGTGGTTTCAGAGTCTATACAGCTATGCCAGATAAGATTGGCAATGATAGCTTTGTAATTTGTGTAAGATCTGTAGTTCAGAAGTTGTGTTTTGTGGGCATGCTGAACATTTATACATTTATAGTCAGTTAAATTTTGGTTTTCTTTAAAGTAATAGTTCATTTTCACAGATTTATTTATTTATTTTAATGATTATTTAAATGATCTGTTAATATTATGAGTGGGTTCTAGGAAGAAATCAGGCCAATGTTATATGTTGGGGAAAGACTAGACTATAATTCATGGAGTTCAAAGCATCAGGTTGTAATCCTTCAGAACCATTATTTCCCTTGTCTTTTTCAGTTCTGAATGAAATGTTGTTCTCTTCCTGTCCTGTCCCCCCATCCCCCCACCCCCCCCGGTGAAAACAGGTTTTTCCTGGTAATTTAAAAAATAAGTTTTAAATTATGCCATTGATCACTAGAATAAATTAATTAGCCAGGGACAAGTTAGAGATGTGTGATGTATCCTGGATATAGTATATATCTAATCCCCTTCAAAGAAAGATAGTTTGATATAAATAGCCTTTGAGTCTGTAAGTATATAAATTTACTGAATGATTCACAATGCATTTCTGCCATAATCTCTTCTCTCATTTCGTATGAGTTCAGATACTTCGTATTTTATTTTTATTCTTTCTCAGTTCTCTTCCAGTTATTATCATTTCTAGCAGATTCTGTTCTTCTATGTTATCTGGCTTTCCCCTTTTGACAATATTTCCTGATCAAAACAGAAACTTTGTAATGCCTGAGACATATCAAACTTCTGAATGTAAAGTATCTAAAAAGAGGTGGTCATCTCTGAATAATTCATCAGACAAAACTCTCATGGCTGTCAGAAAACGCTATAACTTTCTTACCCCTGAATTCCTTAATATGGACATAATATGCTATTGCTCTGTCAATGAAGAACAAAATTAAGACTTCAAGTATTTTGCCTTTGGGAGTTGATAGCTGATCACTGTTCAGCTGATGAAGTGGGGTTTTTTGCTTATTTATATACTCATCTTCGGAATACTCTACTTTTAGAATGATATCTGTGGAAAAATACTTAGTGCTAGTGTCTAAGATACTTGCTGGAAGGCATTTAACAGTTTTATTAATTAAATCACAATAGAAATATTTGTAAGCATTTAGTTATAAAGACATACATCATGAAAAAGATCAGTAATGAGTAAAACACTGCATCTTGCAGTTTATTCACCAGTAAAGGACATATGCAATGCTTAGCAAGAGAGACAGGTGGATAAGTCAGATTAGTTTGAAGATTAGGAACTGTAATTTGTGCCACAAAGCACAGCCAAAGAACTTTTTTGCAACTCTTATAGTGGTGAATTCTGCAGCCACGGCTACAGTTGAGAAGGCATGGCCCAGCTCCAGCTCAGACGACAGAAAGCAGTTTTTGGGTGGTTGGAACCCGCTGTGATAAACTGTGAAAGCAAACAGTGACATAGGGCAGCAGATGACCTGCATTAGGAAGGTATTTATGTTGATATAAGACAACATGTAATTACATTTCTGGCTGTAAAATGGTGTTAACAGCCAGACAGGTGCTACTGGAAAGTGAGAAAAACTTTTTTTTCAACATTCTGTAAAATTTACATTTGATGGGACAGTTCTGAAGAAAGCTCAGTTGGGAGCTGTTGCAGGGAGCTGTTGCAGGGACCTAGCTAATCTCCAGAGACACTCTTGGATATTTATAATTGAGTTTCTTGGACAAAGAGAAGAAACTAGGGAGTCATGATATATTACTTTTTAAAACTTTTATTAAAACTTTTTGGAATTGGATATTAGGCGTCTAAACTACAAGCTTCCAGTGATTAGGGTTTTTATTCTTTCTCCCTCTCTCTTTCTTCTGCCTCTCTCTCCTCTGCTCTTGTCAGAAAACCTATTGCAGTCGCTGGGCCCGTAAGACTAGAGGAGTGTAAAATAACTCCATGAATTTACTCTAGGGAGGGAAAAAGATAACACTTTTTTTTTTTTTTCTGTGATGTTTCCAAGAAGATAGCCTAATCATTTCTTTAAATCAGTGTAGTGGTATGATTAATACCCAGTGATAACGTCACTAAACTGCTTCCATTTATCATAAGTTTTAGAGTTACTTCAGTGTTTTAAATAAATATGATTCTTTGCACGATCATTCAAAACATACACAGTGTTTGACATAAGATAAGAATGAGGTTTGTTGGGACTTTTTTCTTGGGTGATGATTCATTGAGCAGTTAAAAAGAGAAAGCTAGAATGTTTCTAGCCTTGAGCAAATCTGTTTTGGAGCACAAACTCATCTCTGGTGCCATCCTGGTACCTTTTTTTCCACAGACAAGAAAGCTGCCTGCAAAGAGAAAATTTTTGTTTTTGAATCTTGCAAGGAATTGATACAGGTCCCTTCAGGCCGAGTACGTATTATTCACAGACTGGTGGCCTCTGAGGGTCTCAGAGGTACGACCATTTGTCCTCTGAATGATTCAATCTAACATTTTGTTGAGAATGGATCTTTCCCTGTTCTGAGCACTGATATGAGAAAAGAAAGAAAGTATCCATTCAAAATGGGGAGACTCATTTCCATCTGTCAGCATAACAAATGGCTTTGTTTTTACATGGCAAAACATTTGTTCCTATAACTAATACAGACTAATTGTTTTTTCATGAATTTTGGAACTGGGCAATCAATTTGACAGAAAGTCTGTTCTGAATTATGAAGTGTGAGGAAGGCTCGTTCAACAGTTGCATCCTTGATTAACCACGTACAAGTAATTATTGTGTTCAAATGTGTTCCAAAGCTTCTCCTTTCTACGTTCTGTCCATTGTTTTATCTCTGAGGAGGTCCAACATGGGACTGTTTGCTTATGTACTTGTCTCTTAAGAGATTATTTTACAGAATATAAGCTTATTTAATGTTAAATTAAATTTTCAGTATTTTCACACAGTTCGGTGGAAGATGAAAATGGACAGGGCTTTTATTTAGAATTTGTGTACCTACTCTGTGCTTGAAAGCCTAACTTGAATGCATTTTGAGCTTGCCTTCCATTTATTTTGTTATTTTGATAGAAAACTACAAACTAATGCTTAGGAGGGGAAATATTGAAGAGTTTTGTTCATATTATATCTAATTTCTCACTTGCTTGTTACTATTCTTCACTTGCAACATGTAATTAATTTATGATAATGCTTGCTTTTGCAAAGATGAAAGATTAAAACTTTCATTTGAAATTAAATAGATTTACTATCTCAGTTTGGGACTTGCATTGCAAGGTGCATAAACAGTGAATTGTGGAGCTTTTATGCTTCTTTCATCATCAAAATGACAACTAGTATAAACCTTTGGACGTATGATTCTGGGAGCTACCTATGTTTTCGATTGTTACTTAACCTTCAAATCTGTTCACATCTGCAGAAAGCTCCCAAAAACTTTCAGTGCAAACAGATTTGAGATTTACAGGACAAAATGCAGTGGATGTTTGGATTTGACTTGCAGAATTTATCTATAAATGTACATTATCATAATGTATTATAAGTAGAAGCTGATTTTTATGGAAAGAACTGCAAGTCAACAGGTCAAGTGTTGCATACATTTTGGCAGATAAAGCTGATGTGTATGCGATTATAACGCAAACCTCCTTTGTTTTGTTACTGAATATGAGCGTCAGTAAATACAGGGAAAAAAATACATAAGTAAGACAACAAAAAGAGGCTTAAAATATCCATAGTTGCTTGTAATCTATAGAAGTTCTTACTGTGCCTACTAAAGTCTGAAACATTGCACGTTACCTTGTTTGGAGGTAATGCTCACTGCTGCTTTCCAAGGTACATGAGGCTGAAGGGGATGCATGATCTGCATTCCATCCCTGCAACAACTGGACCGCTGAGATGACCACAATTTCTTTGCTCTTTTTCCTCCTCTCTTTTGCATGTTGAAATGATGCAGTTCGTAAGATATAGTTTTTTAATATATGTGTGATTGTATATATATACTTATATAGGTATATATTTTTGTATCTCAGGATTTATATATGTGTGTTTATACCTATATATAGGTATATACATGTGCATACATATATACACATATGTGTATATATATGTATATGTCAGGAGCAGTCTGCCTCTTTTCAATGGACCAGCCTCACCTAAAATGATAACAGCTGAATGACATGGAAGGGTGGCAGCTGAGGCCTCTTGCTAGAATGACAGCCTGTTAATCTAATTTGGCTTTTTTCCATGCAATGAATTTGTAGCTGTTTAATGCAGGTCATATTTCCTCCCCTACTCTCTGCTTTACTTCTAACACACTAAAAGCTCTTTTAAAGGATTATATGTTAATAAACAGAACTGCATGTTATATTGTAGATCTTGAAATAATTTATGCCAGTTTCTTTTGTATGTTTTTCAATGAAATGTTTTCCTTTTGCAATGTTCTGTAATGTCCAGATTCATTAAAAGTAAAGCACACTGTCACTCTGCTGGGGGAAAAAAAATCAACTTATTAAAAAAGTTTATGTTAAATCCTTCTTGTCTTACATGCTTAATGTGCAGACCTTGAAACCTTGTCTGGCCTACATGTTCCTTTCAACATACCACCATTAAATTGTGGAATTTGCATAAAGTTGGAATACTTTATGTGTTGTCCATAAATTACACTCAGTTGTTTACTGAAATAAAGCTTTGAATGAGATATTTATGAAATTTTACCAGCTAGGCCACTTGAAAGAGTAAACGCTGGCAACTGTCTTATCTCCTTTGATTTAGCTTGTTTGTTTTACTAGTGTTCCTCTTCCCTAGGAACTACCCCTCACTTCCTAGAAAGACGAGACAGACTATTTGTGCCATGGTGTAATGTTGCAGGCTGAGCAATGAGTGGCTAGAACTACGGTACCACAAAACTGCCATACTGAGAAGAGTGACTGTGCCTTAGTTTATCCTTTTCTGGACTCAAACACTGTGCTAAACCTTTTTCTTCTTGGTAATGAGGCCTACTGCTAGCTGTGATGCTCACTCAACCTTGTTGTGTATTTCTTAGACAAGGACGAGTGTTCGAAGGACAACGGTGGCTGCCAGCACGAGTGCATCAACACAGTAGGAAGCTACGTTTGCCAGTGCCGAAATGGATTTGTGCTACACGAAAACAAACATGACTGCAAGGAGGGTAAGTAATAAGGTATTTGAATGGTTGATTATACAACTATCTTACAGAAAGATCTCTGCAGCTCTCCTTACAAGGAAAAGAAAGGAAAAAGAAAGATCTTGGTAATGGGGGCTCCCCCCCCCCCCACCTTTCCCATCCCCTCCATCCCCAGCAATTGTGTGTGGCTGAGTTTGAGGTCCACAGGAATGCAGTTTGGAAAACTTGGGATCGTTGGCAGAGAGTGCTACTTTTAATAGTGCTGTGAAGCGTAGAACATTTAAAGCTGTGATAGGGTATTTATCTAATGCTGTATTAAACACAGGGATAGAGTTTCTGGAGACAAGCTTGGTAAAGTTGTCATTTGCTCCTATCAGTAGCAGTTAGTTTCCTTGCAGTCAGGCTGAAACTGTATCTGCCCTTTCTGGGTTTATTTTAGGGGACATATTCAGACAATGTAAATTCCAGTCAAGTCCCTATGCAACTTTCTTCCTATTTGCTGTCTCAAGGTGCGGCTACCTCCAGGAAAACAGTACGCTTTGGGGCTTAAGTAGAATTTAGATTATCTGCAAATGAACCTCAAATGTGCAATATCGTGTGAGCTACTGTAACTTCTCAAGGCTGTATTCTAGTATGGATTTAATTTGTGAGTAAAGGTGTGAATCACTTGTGTTATCACTGGTGTTGGAATGATACTTGCCTGCTCTAAAAGGTTCTTGTTGAATAATTCTCTGATGTTTATAAAGCAATTTGAGATTGTTAAAAAACTAAATACAAAAATGAAACTGGTTTCTTTCTTGCCTTCTTTAAGTTTTAGTTCTTTGTATTTATCCACAGAGATGCACTTCTGGTGATACAGTTACAATGTGAATGACTAAGCTGTTCTTGGTACATACTCACAGTTTAGTCTTAACTGTTCTCTAGTTGTATATATGTCCCTAGAAACTGTGGTTTAGAAATCAAAATGATTGCTCTGTAGCTGCAGTATGAAAATTAGCAAGAAGAGAGAAAAATAAGTTGTTCAAGAAATATCATTTGAAGTTGGAGTAGCAAGATTTCTCATATGGGTTTTCATACTTATGTAGAATACATATGTATGAAAAATGTATGTATGTATTAAAACATATGAAAATATTTTAATCGAAAATATTCTATTAAATTTTAATACTTATGTATATTCCTTTATAATATTTTTTTCAAAAAAAAAAAAAGACATCCATTGTAAACAACAGTGTATGTTTCACAACAATCAATAAACAAGCGTGCTGGGTTAATTGCCATAAAGTGTTTGCCAAAGGGGAAGAACATGATCGTGCACACTGAAGAGCGTGCTTAACTGTCTTCCTAAAGATCCGTTCCATTCAGCGGGTCCCCTGACAAAAAAAAAAGAGTACTTTTCTGGCTACCTCTGAATGCAGACCCCCAGACTAACTGATGCTATCACTGTTGGCACAGCTGAGTGTGAACAGAAGATCCACAGTCCCAACGGCATCATCACTAGTCCCAACTGGCCCGACAAGTATCCCAGCAGAAAGGAGTGCACGTGGGAAATCAGTGCCACCCCCGGGCAGAGGGTCAAATTGGTGAGTTTCTGCCTACCCTTCCTTTTTCTCTTTTCTTCCGCCAAACCTGCTTCTCAAATGACTACTCAACAATACAAAACTGTTACTAAACTTTACTATCAGTTTGCAGCCTAGAGGTAAACTGTCTCAAAAATCTGCTGACTCCTGTCTATTCCTGGCCAACTGGGGCTACTCAATATCATAGAGCTGTGAATTCACGCTTGCGGTGATTGTAAATACTCTGGACAGCAAAGGGCAGGAGGAATACTTTTTCCCTGTCAGACTTTACTATATCATTGTTGCAATTCATAAAATTTGCACAAAGTTTTGACAAATATGGCAGAGGCTATTTACGCAAACTCCAATATATAGAATAAGCAAAATTAGAAGTTATGAAAAGTCCTCTCCACGCGCCTTTTGCATTTCTGTCCTCTACTTTTCGAGGAGGAGGAGAAGATACAAAAAACACTTCTCATTTAAAACTGGCTCCAAATTTTAACGTAAGTAGAAGAGCAGCCTAAGTAAGTTGTGACCTTTGTGTCCAGCTGGCTGAGGACAGTGCTGGTGGCTGAAGAGAAGCTAGCAGAGCTTAGGGAGCTTTGCAGATCTACTGAGGTTATCCAGCCTCTGTACGAAGCCGAAGGCACAGACCTGCCCAGGGGGCTTTTCTGCTTTGAGATCAGCCCCAGTGTTCCTTCAGCCAGAGTACTCAGGGGACAGCCACAACAGAAGCTGGCCTTACATGTTTTAAAATCTGATAAATTGATTTAACCAAGTGTTTTGGAGAAAATAAACTTAAGAGGAGAGATGTCTGCTTCAGAGAGGTAGAAGCAATAGCCAATATTGATGTAGGGATGAAAGGGATATTGTCATCTCATAACTCCTGACCTTAGCCAAAAACCATAACCCCTGTTATTGGTACTGATGTGGGATCACGTGTTGATCCCTGTTCACCAGAAGTAAAATGGTTAAATTGTTCTGGGGGATGTGAGGGTTGCAGAAAATGAGTGGTGTGCATGCTCTGGCCATTCAAAGGGTGAAAA
>NW_008824718.1:168348-204337 GCF_000699105.1 Pygoscelis adeliae | reverse complement strand
TGACACTTCTGAGCAAGCTTTCTTCATCCTGGCTGAATAAACCAAAGCCAGCTAGGCATGGGCATGTTACTGTAAAAGCTTTTTCAGTACTTTTAACCTCAGCAGGCAAAATTCCAGCATTCAGATTTCTTCAGTGAGATATCACATGGTCTGTTTTAAAAGAAAAGGTTTTTAAATTGGCTTTTGCCAATGAAATTGGAAAAATTAGACAGAATTTTACTAGATAGAATTTTCAAAAATACCTCCATGATTTAGAGCCTGAAATCCACTTTTCTGTGCAAGCCAATAGGGTCAATCCACTAAATTCTGTGTGTATAATATCTGTCTAGTACAGCAAGATGCCATATCAATGTTAATAATAATTTTAATATCATACTTCCACTATGGATAAATATTTTTTTCTTGGACTTTCACACCATATTTAAGTTTACTCCTCACAGTTTACTTAGTCAAATTGAACAAGGAGAGAATTGATTTCTTCATGGCAACAAACCACACGAATTGTGAGGCTGTGCTTCATTTTTCGAGAGGGGTGTGTGCACAGAAATTAATCTTTTGTTGTGATTGCCCTCACTCTGATAATCATTGAAAAGTTTCTTCCCAAAAAAGCTAAAGTTAAGCATTTGGTGTAATTAAGAAGCCTATGAAAAAAAGGATATGCACTTCAGAATTTTTAAATGAAATGTGTAGATAAAGATGGCTTTGAAAATGTATGTAGCAGACAGAGATTTTCATAAGCTAATCAGCCGGATGTTTATAAGAGACAGACTTAAGTGTCCCATTCAGGCAGCTATCCATAAGTGCCACCAACGTATCTACTCAGTTGAGTGCTATAGATAGAAAGGGCTGGATGTTCAGAAGCTGTATGTAACATTTCTGAATACCATTCCCACTAATGAGACAATCAAAATGGGGATTCTAGTCATGGTGGGATAGGTATTCAAAAGTATTTGTCCCAGGAAGACGGAGTGTGATTTAATTATACTACCAACTTTATTAAATCATCTGTGAACACTGTTGGCCCTAAATGATAGAGAGAAAGTTAGCAGCAACTATTCAGTCACGTTCAACTTTCATTAAAGTTTGTGTCAGTTCTCCTCTTTCGAGCCTGCTCTTAGTCTACTGCTGGGAACTGACCACTTTTTAAAAAAATGGAAATCATCTCGGTGTTTTGAAATATTAGGCATTTTGAGCTTTTAAAAGACTCAATATTAAGATTTGCTTTTCCTTTAAAAAACAAATTCCTTTGATTCTCTCTGTAACTGCTAGAATCAATTGTTCAGCTCACAACAGATTTAGGACTTTTTTCTGTTCTTTGTGGGACCCAGTATAACGTACTGTCCCCCTGCAGGCTTAGGAATCCCAGTGTTAAGTCAAATATTAAAAATAATAGGTGTGTCTTACAGTTTGTGGTGAGAAGTGCTTCCTAGAGAGTGATCTTTTCGTACTGATGAGAAGTGAACAAGACTGATATAATTTTGCTCTAAAAGAAAACAAAGTTCTGCAGGCTGCTCCTGGATCACATCTATTGCTCCTGTTGATTCCAAGTTGGCTTGACTCAATTCTGTATTTAACTAACTCCCTTACAGTTAGTGTCTCAGTTTTCTGGGTTTTTTTAATCCGTCAGATTTCATTTGGGTATAAATGACAACACGTACTTGGCATCATAAAAGTAGGATGGCTGACTACAATTTAAGAGCAGCAAGAGGGACTGCTGTACAGCTGTTTTCACCGCCTCTGCAGTTTCATTCCCTTAATAAACCCCGCAAACTTTCCTGTGAAATGAACCTACATTCACTGCATCATGCAACTCTTCACTTTTCACAAAACAAAAGTATTATTCTGAATATTCCAGTTCTTTGGGCAAAAGACTTTGTGTTAGCTCTTTATATTTCCTTTAGGTCAACTGTTAATATAAATTACCATCACATTTCACACTGTCTGGATTCCATAAGGCATTTGGTAGGTCAGATTTGCTTTGGTGTACTAGATAGAATGCATAATTATGATATTTGGTCAGTATTTGATAGTTCAGTTTTATTCCTTTTATGTATTGCTTCTTAATACTTTAGTTGGTTTTTTTCATAAACAGTCAGCTATGTGACTACTCATGGGAGCATTTATACTTAGTGCTTTTATACTATTTTGTTGAGCAAAACAGATTTTTAATTTCATCTTAAATTGTAGGTTATTTCTGAAAATTCACAAAGATGTGTATGTATGTTGCCTTCTCAGTGTTTACATGAGAGGAAATCACTGGATTTTAATCTTTAGGTTTCTGGTTGAAATTTAGCCCTGGTCAAAAAGTCTTATCTGAAATCTCTTAGATGTCCCCTTGAAATAAATTTGTTGATACCAGTCTAGTCTTGGAAGACGACCTTCTATATTTGAAAAGCAGGTATTAGTTGTATGTGTGTTAGCAGTTTCTGTAGGGTATGGCATACGCCTTTGGCAAATGCCTTTGGTTGGACGCTCTGAGATTGAGAAATTTAAATTACAAAAGTTTTTAAAAGTGAGTTGGCCAGGCTCTGCTCCGAAGGACTTGCAATTTACAATTTTTAATAGACCCAAATTTGTCCTTACAAGCTGTCATGAGCACTAAGAGAGACTGAGAATCCTTAGGAGCTCAGAAACTAAGATAAATGTTTTGAAGTGTAGAAGAAACATCACAGATTTGAAATGAAGTAAAGTTTGCGATCGCTGTGTTCAAACTATGGCAGCAATTCGAATCTTCTTGGGAGAGCTGAGGACAGCAAAAGAGTCTGCTGAAGTTTTTTTTAATAAACAGTCAACAACATTTTGCTTTTTTTCACAATGATTTTGCTAGCAAATGTGTGATCTTAGCATGAAAGGTGCAGCCTGAAATACTGTTGTAATAGTAAAAAAATAGAACTCTAGGTAATAGATTAAAAAATACAACTTTCATGCATAACCATTCATGTGGTAATGTCATTCTTGAAGGCTTTAGTTGCGGTGTGAGGTAAATAAAAAAAAAAAGGGAGGAGGGGGCATTATGTTTTGCAGATGTTTCAATCAGTCCTCAACTATTTGAGGAACCAATATATTTCCTGCTTTGTACTGTTTTGAATGTCCGTTGAAATTTGGAATTATCCTACAAATGGTACAAATTCAACAGAAAAGTTGCAGTAATCTAGATTTAATATTCTGTTATGGATATTCATTGGTATAAAGATTCTAATCCCTTTTTCTATGAAGGATGAGGCCCTCTTAAAATTTACTGTCTTAATTATTATTCCACTTTCTCAAAATCTGTATGTTATTCAAAGCTACAGGCTTGTAGGGGCAGTAATTCTAAAATCTGTCATCTTAACTACATCTACTTTGTATTCTGAAACATACTATCAGTACATATGTACCATATAAGTACAGTAAATACAGTACTACATTGAGTCATTTTGAATTTTTTCCCCCCAGACCTTCAATGAATTTGAGATAGAACAACATCAAGAATGTGCTTATGACCACTTGGAAGTTTTTGATGGTGAAAGTGAAAAATCACCAATTCTGGGACGTCTATGTGGCAATAAGATACCAGATCCTCTTATTGCTACTGGCAACAAAATGTTTCTCCGCTTTATTTCTGATGCATCAGTTCAAAGAAAAGGCTTCCAAGCAACACACTCTACAGGTCAGAAAATCAGGATGTGCCTTACTAATAACTTCCCCTTTGTTCTTTAGTGGAAGATATTTAAGCATTTCTTTTATAGGAATGAGATGAGTTAACAGATAAGACAATGTTACAACTAAATCTAATGAACCCTTAAGAACAGTAGGAAAACTCTGAGATTGCAGAAAGTATTCTCTAATATTTCAGACGTTCCTTTCTCCTTCTCTCTCTCTTTGCGCCTCTCTCTCTCTCTCAATTTTACAGGTAAATGATTAAAAGATTTTGAAAAAAAATCTCATAAAAAGAAGATATTGGCATAGACAGTCTAAGAGATATTTCTTAAGATTCACGCCATTAGTTTGTAAAAGATTCAATAGCTTTTCGTTGTACTGGTAGTGGCAATACTTCACTGGGGCGTGCGATGCACCTCCATTACTTTCCTGTTCTAACTTAAACAAAAGTCTGGGTTTTGTGTAAACAGCTATTACTTTCCTGCAGAGCTAAAAAGGAAAGGCAAGCCAAAGAAAAATAAGAAAAAACAATACCGAACACTTTCTTAAGACTGTAAGAATATAAACTCCTTCACATTTACCATTTAATTTTCTTCTTCGGCAGAAATCACTGAAATTAAGTGTTTTGCAATTGCATTAACAGAGTTCTTGGGACATTTTCATAGCGTGCACATTTTTTCCCTGAAGTTGCCTGGCTTACAGTGGCCCCTAGTGCTGAATCTCTGAACTTCCGGCGCTTGCTGTAAGATGAGGAGGTTTTGGGTTTTTTTGTTTTCTTCTTCAGACGTGATGTCTATCTTTACTTTCATTCTTATTCGTCCGGTATTTGGCAATAAATATTAATGCATAAAATATTTATAAATATCTGTGCCAGTACCTAGCACTGCTACTGACAGGTAGCAGTTATTAATAGGAGATAGTAATCAAGGTGATTAGTCACTGTTAATACCATTTGCTATTACCCAGGGTATTCATTAAGTTGATGTGTAGTGCTCAGCTAACAAATCCTCATACATTAATGTTAGTATTTCCTCTTTTTTTCCTTCTGCTTTGTTAAGAATAATTCTAAAACTTTATTAATTTAATTTCCCTTTCAGAGAAAGACAGTAGACAACAGTATATGAACTATTCGACCTTCGTGATCTGTGTCTGGAAAGTGAAAAGTTTACCTACCTGTAATTCAATTTGTTTTTCTTGTGGGAAATCCTCTTCTACAAGCATGCTATTGTTTGCCTTCCCTACCGCAGTAACCCCTTTCCTTAGATGGAAAATTAGATAGAAATGGTAATAATTACTCATTTTTAAATTACCTCGGGGTAAATAGTTAAAGGTCAGAACTCTGGTTAGAAACAGGTGTTGTAAAACTACTGTCTCATTTATTCTTCTCGCTTTCAATTTGCAGAATTGGAGCAGTCATTATATTGAAAGAAGTTCAAATTTATATTCCCTAACTTCTAAAGATTGCTAGTTATGTTAAGACTTGCTGGAATTTCCCTCATATAGATACGTGTGTGTATATATATATATATTTATCTGCTGAGTTCTATGTGCCTTAACAGTAAATACATTCTTAGCATGCATAATAGTGCTTTTCTGAGAAAATCTGAAAAATAGAATCTGCCCAGTTTTTTAAGAATGTTGTAAAAATTAGAAAGTTTGCCTCCTTAAGAGAGGACACTTATTTCTGTCAACTGCTGTTGCACAGACTGCTCACTAAGTTGAACAACACATCACCAGCATGTGCTTAGAGGTACCATTTGAGTGAGAGACGACTTGGATCTTGCAGCTTTTCCTGCAGTCTTGAGCCAAACACAGATGCTCCATGGGAATTTTACCTCTGTGCTTTGGACACACAAGTGAATGAATAAATGTATAACAAGTGTATAGACAGTGTATTGTATTTTCTTATTTTATTTTTTTCTGGCAAATAATAATTGACGGTATGCAATGGAAGTAGGCAAGGTTGCGCTCAATTCTGCATAGCTGTGCAGACAGATGGAGAGCTGAGGAAGTTGCTCCCTTCACTTCTGACCTCTGGGCAGAACTCACTCAGTAGAAGGACCTGTGTAATATAACAGCAGAGAAAGACTAATTGGATCCTATGCCTAAAGGTGTCTGTGCTGCTGTATTCCTGGCAGCTTCATGATTTAATGGCCTCTTATCCTAGTAGATCCTGATGATGATGTTGATTTCCCTTCTGTGACGCTTTTTGGCTTGAAATACTATCCAAATACCAAACTTCCATTGAATATGTCAAAAAACAGGATAAAACTGTGGCAGCAGGGGCAACAAAGTTTCAAAAAAAAATAGATTGGATAGAAAGGCTTCCCTAGGTGGAGCAAAACTTATAAAATGCTGTTTTTAAAGAGCAACACAGTTTTAGGAAGAGATTCTGTTATATTTTCCCTCTCAGAAAAGGCACAACCCATTCAGAAGGAATTTACAAAAATGCTCCTGACAGAACATTAAGCATCATTGCTCAAGGAGTGAATTGGTTACCCTAACACAGGCATCTGGTTCCCTTCTGGATGGCCTCATTTATGGTGCCTGGCCTCCAGCTACTGCTGCAGGAGGTTGCAGGTCTGCTGTAGGTCCTGTACCTATCTGTCAACCCTGGGAGGATGTCTCTGACAAATTTGGGCATCTCAGATGTCACTCAGTTTAGGATCCTGGGTCGCTTCCAAAGTGACTATAATAATACGTTATGGCAATGCTGAATCAAATTTATAATCTTGTTTCACTAGTTCAGATAGTGTGGGTTTAAGCTTTTCCCAACTGTCCAGCTTGTTAAACAGTCAAGAGACTACTGCTTGATTTGCTCTTATGTTTGTAAGAAGCCTAAAAGCCCCTAGAAAGGTCAGGAAACAAGAAAGGGTTTTTTGTTCCTTAGCTGATCTAGAAAAAAGTCTTTCGCCTAAAGCTGTCAGATCAACAGCATTTTACAAGTCAGACATATTTCTTTACAGTCAGATGTGTACATCGTACCTACAGCAGAGCAGACCCAGCATAACGGAAAGCATGATGGTCGGTGCAGCTAGGTTAGTTCTGGTATCTAGGCCAAGCAAGCACTGCTGCATGGCAGTGCTCTGTTCTGTGCAGACCCATCACAGCTTGTCCCACACGTCCTAATGCAGCGCTGCATTGTGCAGGCTGGATGTAGACTTTTGAAACTACAACTTAGTCCATAAGAAATTGAAAATTTGACTTGTAATTTCTAAAATCAATACTTTATACTAAAATATAAGGCTACAATCCATGGGAGAAAGGCAGAGGAAAGGGAATTGACATTTTCTGCCTTTGCTAGTATGGCTGCAACTTTCCTTTAAGCTCCTGTACACTGTAGCAAGCAGAGGGAAATAATGCGGACAGTTCATTAAACATTTTCTCCTTAGCAGCTGTTCTGTGTCTGAAGCAGGGAGATGTTCTTACTGTTGGCAACAGGCCAGTCAAAAAAAAAAAAAAGGAATTAAATGAAATCAAGAATAGGGAAAAAAAAAGGGAAAAAAATCAGTAAATTAAAATACCAATGAGAAAAAACTATTTGAACTATCTCATTTGACAAATTTTCTTTATCATGTGCTCTTATCTGTTTTTTAAAAGCAAAAAAATTTTGAAATTTCAGATTGAACAACAGATCTGTTGTACTCTACTTACATAAGTTATATTTCCTGTTTTGATTCCTTCGTTTTCTTATTAAGAAAAAACACCACATTCTTAAAAAATAAGGATTTGCTCATTAATGTCATTAATTCCCAGCTGAAATGTGACTTCTCACAATATAACATTGCAATTGGTCATGTTTAGTTAGGGTGGAGTCCATGATGCTGAAGTCAAATTCAAATTATCAATTCACCAAAGCTTAGAAACGTTTGAATCTTGTGATTTCTTTCAGGTTATTATAAAATGATCAATTTATAATAGTTACATTTGATCAAAATGCAGATAGAATTACCTGTTCATTTATTTATAAAAATTGAATCTAAACTTGTGAATCTCAGATTTTGGTTCAAACTCATTTGCGCTTGGTGTTTTTATGGGTGCTGTTGTTGGATGGATTGTTCTTAATGAGAAACCAGAACAAAATTATGCTGTTTTCATTGAAATCTTTGTAGCTGTAAAGAAAAAAGCCTCCACCCATCTCTTGGAAACATAAAACATGCATTTTTTCTTTTAAGTACAATTTTCCATCTGTTGTTGGTTGCATTGTAATAGAATTTTTAATTGGCAAATGCATAACACCTATATATTTAAGTTACTGTAGAATCATAGAATCATTAAGATTGGAAAAGACCTCTAAGATCGTCGAGGCCAACCGTCAACCCCACCATGCCCACTAAACCATGTCCCTAAGCGCCGCATCTACACGTCTTTTAAATACCTCCAGGGATGGTGACTCCACCACTTCCCTGGGCAGCCTGTTCCAATATGTAACCACTCTTTCAGTAAAGAAATAGAAGCCGAATTCACTGGCTATTTAGGATAGAATACTAGTTTTAATTATAGTTGCTGAAAATATTTAGAAAGGATAAGGTACTAGCTGCTGGTTTGGCGTTTTTTGGGGCTGCTTTTTGTTCAGTGCCTTTTCAGCAATTTCTGTTCTTGAGCAAACTGGCTAAAGAACAGCTTATTGAACTATACAGTAAAGTTCATTCATATTTAAATTATGAACTATTTGAGCAGTTATAAACAAGCACTAAAGCAACAAATACATTTTACTACTGTGTACAAATAGAGATTCATACTGAAAATACTGCTTTGGCATAGGGCAAGGATCTCCAGCTCAGGACTTGCTTTGAGAACAGGCTTTCAGCTACAAGACTTTCTCTGGCAGTAGCAGCTTTCTCCTGGCCACGATCTTTTGCAGAGAAAGACCTGTTCACGTCCATGAACTACACAGCAAACAAGCTAGCGGGTTTGTCACTATGAAATACAAGACTTTTGCACTTGATCGCTGACTACATGTGTGCTAGAGCTGATCCTCCTCTGCTGCTTGCAAATGGTGTCGTTACCCATGTGGAAAGGCTGTCACCGCACTTAGAACACTTGCCTTGCTGGCCACAGGCACCTCTCAAATGCCTACCTGAAGAATGTCCTACCTCTTGAACCACATTCCTTACAACTTTGGTGTTCCCTGCCTTTTGGTCTTTCACTTGAAAATTATGAAATATGCTTAAATTTTTGTAGTTATAAAACAGAATTTATATGGGGAAAACTGAGAATGATGGATTTGTATTCATACTGGGCAGTACTTCACTCTACACCTTGTTTGATTGACCTGCTTGTGGCATAAAACTGCACTCAGCCTGAATAAGGCTGGGCATCTATGAAAAGAAAATGCTGATTTGCACTAAATAAGCTTCTTTGTCCTTATTTTTTTTCCTCTGTTTAGAATGTGGTGGTCGGCTGAAAGCTGAAACCAAGCCCAAAGATCTGTATTCGCATGCTCAGTTTGGCGATAACAACTATCCGGTTCAGGCGGACTGCGACTGGCTCCTGGTCGCAGAGCGCGGCTATCGAGTCGAGTTAATGTTTCAGACTTTTGAGGTTGAAGAAGAGGCAGACTGTGGTTATGATTACGTGGAGCTCTTTGATGGTCATGATAAGACATCTGTGAGACTTGGTCGATTTTGTGGATCTGGGGTAAGTAACCAGGTATTAAAGTTCTTCTTTTTATTTTCACAACAAAAAGAAAAAGAAAGACAGGGCAGAGGAAGGAAGGGGACAAGAAGGGATGAGGTTCAGTTACTACATCCTATAATGAAGATACTAGATTATCTGCCTCAGATTTTTTTTTTTAATATAAATTTGCAGACTTTTAATACAAACGTTCCCTTGAAATACTTTCAACAATAAATATTCTTATCTAGTTTTTGACCAAAGTATTGTAATCTTATGTTGAGCTTTAGGTAGCTGACAGTGAAGTGTTTAACATCACCCCAAAAAAGTTAACAGCATTTTCCCTTACAGAGAGAGAAATGCACTGGTGTTGAAAATTATCACATTAAATTTCTTTTAATTTGAATGAAGAAGCCACATTTTGCAGGGGGAAGGGAGCTTGGGAAGCATTTATAATATGCTCATCTGCTACTTAGGTCTGATTTTAGAGAAAAAAAGTGCTCCTAAACTGTGTGATTAATATGGACCTTAAGAAAGCTCTGTCATCCCAAATGCATCTATGACACGTTTTAACTGTGAGACATGGAGGAAATTGGCCAGGCGACATCCTGAAAAGGATGTATCCTATTTCTCCTTTTAGACTTGCATTGTTCTGTTGGCTGCCTGCCTGGAGAAAGCTGGTGCAATGATCCCACAAGTCCTCATCAATTCTTAAATGTGTGCAAATGCAAGCACACTTTCATACATACACTCTTTGCCTAGATAAAAGGTTTGAAAGGCTCTACGTGAGATAGTAGGAGCTCTTAATTAACTGTGTGACACTTTTTGGATTCAGACACAGTGCTGGATCAAACACCTCAGTCATTCAGACAAGTTACCTGTAAGCTAGCTTAAATCCTTTTAGGGCATTTTTTGAACACTTAAAGGTGCAGGAAAGGTGCTACCACTAACTGTAGGCAATATATTCTATGGGAGGTGCTACAACTGAGCCTAGCATCTAATTTACACAAAACAATACTTTTCTTTGCAAGTTCCCCTATTTTACAAATAGGAGGGCAGCAGACTGGAGAATGGCTCAACCTTGGGCTGAATTTTTTTTTTTTTTTTGGGGGGGGGGTTGTTGTTTTGTTTTGGTTCTGGTAAGATATGGATGAATGGCTTCAGAGGCCGTTCCAAAGCAAGCACATAGGAAAGATGGAATTAAATAGAAAAGCTGTTGAAAGCAAAATAATCCAAGCTGAAGTAGGAAAAGGACACTGATAGTACACATTATCACCTTCAGAAGAAGGACTTGGTGGTTCAGCTGGTACTTCTGATCAATGTGCTTCAGTAATAAAACAGGCCATCATGAGGGCTAGAAGAACAAGATGGGAAATAGGTGCCAGAGTCACTTGTTTATCTAAATTTAGAATATTGTGTATGGTCCTATCCAGTCACTTATATGACTCCAGAAGAACCATAGAAGACATCTGGGAAGGACAAAAGAATGAGGAGCTTTGTTCTCTTTGTCTCATAAGAAAAGATTGTAGAGATACTCAATACAAATTGAATATAAAAGAGAAATATCCATAAGAAAAAAAATGTGAATGAAGGGTATAAATACACAGAGTGGACAGATGATTTGTTTGTTTATTCATTTATTTTAGCCACCAGAAGAAATTTATTCAGCAGGGGAAGCTCTTTTACTTCACTTTCACACTGATGATACAATCAACAAGAAAGGATTTCATATACGATACAGAAGTATAAAATATCCAGATAGTGTGCACACCAAAAAATAACGCAAGAACCTCTATGCCAGAAAAGGAGAGTGAGAAAGAAAGAACGCACAACAGAAAGGAAGGAAGGCATGTCTTTTTTTTTTAAAGTTATTAGCACAAATGTTTTATATGAGTTCAGTTGAAATGACAACTTATAAGATCAGAGACAGAAATAAAATTAAATAAGAAAAAAAATCACCTATCCCAGTGGAATAGACAAGATGATGATGTGCGGGCTCTGTACTTGACTGTCTCTGCAAAGCTTGTGAAAGGACTTTGCATGTAGGGAGAATATAAAAGCTTTTGTTCATGTTTTGACATTTGTCATAAATGCGTGCAGATTCAATCAGTTGCATTCAGGGGAAGTGACCCTGCAGGCCATTCTTCCTTCTGACAATTGTATGGTGTCCAGGAGGAAAAAAAAGCTCTTTCAGGTCACACACTCAAAATACTGTCCTTATATCTAGTTGCTTTGACTTTGTATCCTGCATATGGTGTGTACAAGGACTTGAAAGAAGATATGAAATGGGAAGGTCTTCCTGCGTTGTTCTGTATTTTTTACAAATTCATCTGTCATATCAGGTTATCAGAGTTTTGAAACTGGAAAATCCTGCTTCTGAAACATAACTGATCTTTAGAGTATTTTGTTTTACTAATGACTGAGAAGTCTGAACTGTTACATCGGTCATCACTAGTTGACCAATCACTAGTTGGCCAAATCTGAACAGTGTAAGCATCTGAAAATGTTTGGTTTACTGGTTAAGTAAGCTATCCCTGATGATGTGCTCTTATTTTGCACTGAACATAGAAAGAGACTGAGATGAAAACCTGTCCTGAATCAAAATCTGTATCCATGAGAAACAGAAATAGTCAAGGATCATCTGAAACTCCTCCTACTGAATTTGTTTTTAGCAGTACATTTGGAACCACTGCTAAGCTTTATTTCTTTGGACCTCTTTGTGAATGAGCTAATTGTCTGGTTTAGCTAATCATAAATGAAGCTGCAGTAGTATCCAAGAGGGAGGTTTCCCAAAGAGTTTTTTTTTCTGGGAGTAAAAGTATCTGTGATGGTGAAAAAAGCAAACTAAACCAACAGACCCAGGATTAGTTTCTTATCAAGAGTGAATTCCTATGGTGCTATTCCATGAACATTAAAAACAAAAAGAAACGAAGAAGTTTTAGACTTTTGAGCCAACAGCTTGCAGATCATGAATGTCTCACTACGCCTGGCTGCATCTGGAGAAGGAAGGCTTTACTGCTCCAAGGGAGAGCAGGTTGCAACAGCAGCGCTTGTCTTGTGGAACAACTACTACTATTGCCTTAGAATCCTCGCACACGGTCAGACAGATATTCCTGTAGACACACCTCTAATTTGATAAATAATTCGACGACTTGGACATCTTAGCGTATGCTAACAAAAGGATCTTCAAGTGAAACCCCCATCTGCAGAGCGAGATCATCTGCTGTAAATACAGTGACATGCTTTTGATGTAGAGATATGTTACGTTTAGAACTGAGATATTCTATGTGCTTTAGGCCATACATGGGTTTAGTCATAATGTATATGCATTATGTAAGTATTGTATGAATGAGTGCTCCAGGGGAGTGAGAGGTATTGTATGGGTGAAAATTGAATTGTTTCTTTATGTGCCAAGTTCTATCAGGACCCTGTTTGACTGTAGCAACTTTTCTTTAAAGGCTTCGTAGACAGATAACAAGGACTTCTAGTTGGCAAGAATCACGTTTAAACGAAGTATTATGTTTCACTTACAAGAAATATTATTTTGATATCCTTTGATGTAAGTTGCTACTCAGATTAGCTTAGTTTCTGTTACCTTACTATGAACATACATTGGCACTAATAAATCTGATCTTTTTTTATAAAAATAAAAACCAAATGTCTGTATAGGTGTCTTTGGTTGTTTTACCATCACTGTTGCTGCTCATATATTACCGTTTTCCTTTTCAGTCAACTTATGTATGTGAAGTTCAAAAACTGAATAATTTATGTATTTTTATAATGCTGCTACACTGTCCTTTTGTTTGGTTCATTTTTTAGGGTGTTTGCACAAGAAGTTAACTGCAAATATTTTCTCCAAGGTCTTTTACTACAAAATTCAGGCATAAATATTACTATAGTTAAAAAAAAAAAGTATTCTTAACCTTGATCCATAATTTATCAGCAGGGTGGAATACCAGTGCTTGCATTTCTGACAGGAAAAGCAAGCAGCAGCAGTGTCCCCCTGGCATGGGTAGTCAAAAGGAGTTGGGAAAGTCTGAGGCTGTGGGAGCAAGAGCAAGTTTCCATGTTATCTTTTTTCCCACTTTTCTGTTCCAGTCTCCTCTTAATATTCTCTCCCTTCCATTTGCTAAACAAAATATTTTAAGTCTTCCTTTTCTCTGAATTTGGCTTTTTTATTCCCCTCAGGGTTACTTTAACAACCACAGTGTTGAGTCAAGATTATTATTTTTTGGAAGGGTTTTTTTTGTTGTTGTTGATTCATACAGGCCCCTTTGTGTATAAATCCTACTGTCCTATGTTAAATAGTGCAACTGGAGTAGTTGGGGAAGAAAGTTAGATTGGGCAAGCTGGGGGCAAGAACACCATGTAGTGTATTTCCAAGACCCTGTGGAAGGTGATTCTTTGAGGTCATATCAAAGTATTGTTTCTGAGCACAGTATGTCTGGGATTATTTCACATGGCATATGTAGAAGTCAGAAGAGAGTTGCCATAACTTTGAATACAAAGTTTAATTTTATTTCTCTAGTTGCTTATTCATTTGTAGATCCCATATGCTTAAGAGTGGTGAAAATGAGGAAGGTGTTTTTAATGATTATCTTGTTGATAAATGAACCATATGAATCATATCTTCGCATTGGCCATGATCCTAGTCAATGCCTCATGGTCCTATCATGCTATTAAAAACGTAGTTATTTCCAAGTCCTAGGAGGTTTTTCCTGATGTAATGAAAATCATATATTCAGTGATGTCCTCATTTAATGGAAGTATGCCTTATAAATAGCTTAACAATAAGAAAACAATGAAAAAAATAATTTATGCTAATGAAACTGTGAAAAGCAATGTGGGTTATAAAAAAAAAAAATCTTTGAAATGGAGAAATTTGTTCACAGCATTGATTAAAGATCTTGCCTGTTGAGCAGTCAAAAAAACAAGACACAAAATCCAATGGGCTGGAGATCTACCTTTGAGACCTAGTCACAATGCATTTACTGGCAACACTCCCAGCAGGGTGAAGATGATACTTATTCTGCTTTTTATTTGACACAAACTTTCTTGACTGTGGGTAAGCTGCTGGATTCAAATGAATTTTCCTGTGACATGACGTAAAGTTTTCTTCACAGCTACGTGAAGGACTTCTGATGTGTGCTGAGTATTATTCTTTAATGTTGCTAAATTCAACATAAAGTGTTAAGTTGATGGAATATGCTGGACCTGTGTGGCTGACTGGCTTTTGAAGAATTTAAGTCTGTAGCAGACCAAATTCTGTGATCAATACCACACTTGGATAAGAGGGAAGATATGTTTGTGAAAGGCTTTCCTTCCCTTCTTAAAAAAAAAAAAAAAAAAAAAAAGATTAAAAATCATTCGTGAAAGTCAATTAAAATAGCTACCTTACATAAGAGCTGTAAAGGTCTAGCTGAAGTGAATAAAGCAAGGTAGGTGTACACACAGCAGATATTCTGTTCTTTGCTGGCCCTTTGTTATAATCTGCAACATATTTGAGTAATCTTGCCTTGCATTTAGACCTGTGAAACAGCAAGTTGACCTAAACATGGGTGAGAGCCAGATCAGAGCCTTAACATAGTATTGCAGCATTACTTTTTCATTTAAAGCAGATTGCTTTTGAACCACTGTAAAAAATTAGATTAATTGGGTGAAAGCTTTATCCACCTGGGGAATCAGTTTTGCAATTTTGCTGTGTTGCCAGGGGTGCAAGTGGCACACCTAGTTTTTTATAACGGAGGAAATTGTTGTTGACCTCACAGGTTGTGTGTTGCGCGAACTCTAGCTGTGTGTTGCACCACCACAGAGCATGGACCCTGCTCCAGGCACACTGGAACTTTCTTTTATAATTAAATGGTTCTGTTCTGCCAAAATTTACAGATCTCGGAGTTTAGGGACCTGGTATGGGCATGTAATTTCAGGAAAGTATTCAGTCTTAAAATAGACCTGACCAGTAACCAGAGGGGAATTTTCCTTTGACTTCAGGTCTTAAATTGGGTTCAAATGAGTAATAGGAGGGGATGGGTTTTATCACAGTAACTATGTGATCATACAGATTGGCACAACCTTATCTAAGGACTTGCTCTTATTTTGACTTTATCATTGATTATTATAATTTAATTATTAATTGATCAGTCAAGAAAGAGGAGCAAGAACAAACAAAATGCCTGGAAAAGGAAAATATAAAGATACCACAGATACAATTACATTATATTTAAAAAAAAAAAGTAGTCTCCAAAGTCAACACTGTTGCTGATATATTAATTTTTCAATGCATCCTTCATGTTCATTAAAAATACTTTATGCTGTATTGCTTTCACTTACCTGAAGGAAGAGTTCCATGATTAATTACATTGGTTAGTGAATTTTTCAAGCAGAGAACTGAAGACAACCTAAGGAATGACTTCCTTTTGGTTCCTAATGATGCATATCCTGAGTAACTACCTGTTTGTGAGAGGGAGTAACACTGGGCTATAGCTCTTACAGGTTGGTTTTTTTCCCCTCTAGCACTCTCAAGTTTTGGTGCTCTAAGCCGAATACTTGGGGCAATATTTTATGTTATTCCTTGTGATGTAATTCAATTAATCAAAATAATAGGCAGCTGCTTAATACTGTTGTTTCATGGAATCAGGGTGATTGAAGTCTGATTAAAACAAAAAGAACAAAGGAAAATGCATTTTGCAAGTTATTCCTTTTTAGCAAATGTTCTCATTTCTCCTGGTTTCTCATTCTATGTTCACAAAGGAAGCAAGCTGTAGCAGTTGCAAAAAAATATTTAGGGTATAGTGGTATTGGGTGAACAGTGAGAGGAAACATTAGCAAGGCTTGGGTCTCTCTGTTTTGATCCCACCTCTGCAATTGTTTTCTCTCATGTTTTTTACTGGTAACCTATCAAATCCCATCCTAATCTAAGTTTAAGTGATATGACGTATATGTATAAGTAAGATTTTTTTTTTTTTCCTCCTTCTTCAATGACCTTCAGATGTAGTAATTCTTCCAGTGTTGTTGGGACTCCTGGAAAGGATCATTGACTCAATGCATATATGTTAGATAGTGTTTACCATGTGATAGCAACTTCTGAAATACAAGTAATGCTAATAATCATAAGGATTGTAAAGTCTTTTAGAGCATGCTCAATGGTCTTTCTCTCCCTCCATGGTAATGCTAGAATTGGTGCTTTCTAGGCACGTGTCAGGTAAGTGGCCAAAATGAAGAGAAGTTATGATGGAAAAAGGAAAAGGACATTTTGGCTCTCACACAGCTGTGTGGTTCCTACAGATGAGTGAAATTGTTTAGAGCACGTTACAAGAATATGTTTAGGAGTAAAAGAATGAATTTGAACAATACAATATTTAAGATGAGTGTCAGGAGACCTTGTCAGTGTTAAAAATGGAATAGTTTCCCTGGGATGATAGTCCCATCTCTCAAATATCAGGAGCTATATTGTACAGAACATTGCCTAATGGAGCAGGAGCAATACCCAAAGGTGTCTTTCAATTACAAAACTCTGCACTCAAATCTGTGCAAAACATTTGCTATCTGATCAATGAATTTAATAGTAATAACAATACACTTTTGTAATTAAAAGAACTGAAGCTAGTGAAGACAAAAGCACTTCTATTACAATAGATAGAAAAAAATAATGACCTACATCTACAAACTGGATATTTCTAGTCAAAATTCTAAAGTAGAATCTTAATATATAGCTGGTGCTGACAGTTGTTGAGGTGCCTTTACTAAGCTGATGTTCTGAGGAGCTGCATAGTCAAAAGCTGATTTCTCTGAGACATCTTGGGATATTGGTATGCTTGGTGGTTTTATATTGTTGCAATCTCTGGATGATCATGATACAAAGAATTTTCATCAGTAAAATCCTTAGCCTTGCCTATGCTATATAGAAAGACCATATGGAGGTGACAATATTACCCACTGATGTAATTAGCTACTTAAAAATTCTCATTGTTATGATGTCAGCAAAAGCAGTGATATAGTGAAGACACTGAATAAAATATCTTTGGAATATTTCTAGATAATCACACTAGTAAGTCAATTTTTGAGCTTTCAATGTGAATCTTCCTTGAGATTGCTGCATCACTGACACTATTTTTTTAAAATCTGCATTTAGAAAAGACAAATAAATCCTGAATTTTCTTGGTCAGTTTGACTTGTAGGAGCATAAAAATATTTTAGTGTTAATCCGAGTTTACAACTGTTTAAAGAATGAGCTGTTCAGTTATATTGTTGAAAGGAATTTTTTTATGCTATAAAGGAGGATCTTAACCATTGGGAAATTTAGTGAGTGCTAAATCAACTTAGTATATGGTAACCTACCATAATGCCTATTATTGATGAGGGAGGGAGGCAGGCAGGCAGGCAGGGAGGGGCAACTCTCAATGTTGTTTACAGAAAATCTGGCTCATAAATTCTCTGTTGCAAAGGGTATTATGTTTATGTATAGGCACAATAAAAGTTTTGCTGAGATGTCTCACAATACTTTTATCCTCCACTGAATTTGCCTCTGAAAAATGTAGTTCAACTCAATGCAATCCTTGAGTTGAATAATACAAATTAAATACCATAAGGTATCAAATACTTTTATCTAGTCACAATTCAAAATGTCCATTAAGAATATGCTGTTCTCCAATTGAACACAAAATTTTCCACAGCAGTTTTATCTTAAGAGATATTTAAAAATTATTGATGCCTTTCTCTTTTAACAATTTTATTTATATTTTTACTGTGTCATTAAATTCACATTTTGCTAATTTTGTTGTCTATAGAATCTTGCACTTAGATATTGCAAACTTTTCTAAACAACTGATATTTCACATTTGAGGACGGTTTGGGCGCTAACTTTAACTTAGTAAAACAGATGGCAAAGACTTCAAGGCATACATGATATCAGCCGTTAAACAAAATGGTTTCAAGCTGCAAGCCTTTATTGAGATCTAATGCTGTTGGGAAGTGAAGGAAACTTTCTGTACTTGTTTTTAGGGTTATCTTTAATTAAAATGAAGAATATATATGAGAATTATAAATAGAACTGAAGGAATGCTAGATTCTAGGCAGCAGGGAAAAATGTTAAATGTCAGGTCTGTAAGGCAGTTTTCAGGTAAGAGAGTTTTTGGTATGCAATAATACCTGGAGGAACATTTCTGGAATCCTACCGAAAATATTTATTCTGATGAGAAGAGCATTATGAATAAAAACCAGACTGACTTTGATTTTGTTTTATTTTAGGAGAAGCATTACTTGTGCTTTAAATAATTTTGGAAAGGCAAACTCAATAGCCTTTCACTCCTAGTTCTGCCAAACCAATACCAAGAAAGACTTGCAATCACATTGTTATTGACAGAAGTAAACACATTATTAGCAAAATGAATGAATGGCATGGTAAGTGCAGAATGCTAAATATATATTTGCAAATATAGTTGGACTATACATCAGGGAAGATACAAGGACTTCCTACGTCTTGCTTGTAGATTTTGCACAAGAAGGCAATTCAGAGATTGAATGGTCAATCAATAACTTTTCCATAGGCTGATTTTACTCTGGAATTCATCCATACTACAGCTGTTCAGAATTCACAAAAAACCAAATACATAGTATGTATCAATTAGTGTTATAGGCGTCTATTTCCTCAAGTTAACAGGAAAACAGAGGAGAATACTCCTTTGAAATACTACAGAGTATTTATTAGGGCTGTTTATCTATAAAAATCCCAGGCTGTACTTGTCCAGACCATGAGTGTGTGCCCCTAAAAAGACTCCAGGTAAAAACAATGTAGTAAGAATACCAGAGTAAGAACGCAGGTCTGTGCTCTGCCTGGTGTGGATGCTGTGGTCCGCACTGTGCCTGTGATGGCTACAGGCTGTAGGCATGGGGACAAAAGGAGGATGGGCCAAATGTACTGTGTCAGGCAGCTGCAACACCCTCTGAGAGCCTGAACCTCCTAGGGCCAGACAGGCATGCAAAGGGCCTTGGATGTATACCGTACATTAAGCCATCCATGCACTTTCTCCTCCCTGCCTTGTATTGGAAGATCCTTGGCCTTAGGGTCTCCCTTCCTGAACAGACTGTTAAGCAGGCAATGTGATTAAAGTTCCCCCCTTGAAAAGATAGTTGGCAATCTCTGCGTATGCTGTTTTTTACCCAAGGAACTTGGATTGGTTGGTGTATTTGGTGGGCATCACTGAAAACAATAAAGAAAATATTTAGAAATATATGTTGGATTAAATTTGTTTACTTTATTCTGAGAACTATTGAACCAAAGTCAACTGGTAACAAAGAGATTTGTCATAGGTAAGATTATATATGTGAAATTGCCTCTCTTCCTTTTCTTGAGCACAGTGTATATTCCATCAACTATGGGAAGCCACATGTTCACTGCTTTTATCTAAAATCTGAAAACACATGACCTTGCAAGAGCAAGTTAGAGAAAAACAAGTTTTGAATCTCTAACCTTGCACTGCTAAAAATGATTTGGAATTGTTGCAATGTGCCTTCATAAGGAACTCCTGAGTCTGAAAATGTCTAAATAGGATTTCAAACTATGGAGTAGAACTGCTGAGGGAGAACAGAAAAATTGAAAAGTTGTGATTAAATATGGTGGTGTTATTGCTTCTGCAGACAAGAGGAAACCTTTATTTTTTATTTTTACTTTTGGTCATGATCTTCACGGCTATAAGATTGCAGAAAATATCCCAAATGTGTCCTTTAAAATCCCTTCTTCTGGGTGAAGCTGTTGAATGAAGAACAGCTGTTTGCATCCTAAGTGAGAAGGATTATTTCAAGTGAAAAAATAGTCTCTGGAAATAGTGTTCAAATGAAAAATGTATGCTATTGCCAACATCCTCGGTGCTTGATGTCTCTCCAAAAAGGAGGGCTATAGTTGCCTGTTATGGCACTTCATTAAATACTTTTTTCTGATACAAGTCACCTGAGGAGTACTTCAGAATTTGTTGTTCAGTTTCCTACTTCATTTATTCAAATATGGAAGAAATACAGTGGAAATCAGACATGAGTTCATAGCAAAATTCATGGTAAAATAACATCAGGACTGCATAATGAAACGGATCCCTGGCATGAATATTAGAGTTCTGAAAGAGAGCTACAGTTACCCCAGTCTACATTTACATCTCGCTTGCTTTGTATTTTGTCATATTTCTTCACTGAATTAAATCCTCACCCAGAAAAAATCATTTATCATGACACTCTTTTAACTCGGTTTCATCTTTTCCACTGGAAATTTGTTTTGAGTGAAATGATCTCTTCTAGGCAGTTATAATTAACTGCCCTTAAGTAGGCATGAGGAACGGAGAGAATGTTTATACTCATTGCTGCTAAATTTTAGTGGGTAGCATGGCATGTTTTTTGATATTGTTTCTTTTGATTATTCCCTTATGGACTCTGAAATAAATTGTGAGTGCTTTGAAGAGGGTATATTGGATTGACTGAATATGAGTGAGTTTTATTCTGGTTAGCTGACTTCTCTTATTTCATTAACATGTAGAAATTTCCATTCTATTCCTACACGTCTGAAATACATTTCAGTGCAAGGGTACCTCGCCAACTAATATTTCATTCTCTAGCATGGCCCTGCCCTTGCAAACACAGCAGTACAGGTTGCAAATGGGCAATCCCATGAGCTTGTTTGTAGAACAAAGGCTCAGACAGATAATTTGAAGATGCTAGAATGCCATTGTATGATCTGTCTCAATGTACTTTCAATGCTTTCTTCCTCATCATGCTTTCGTCATGCTCTGCCTTGAGGGTCAAGATTAACTGAGATGATTGTTGTTTTTCTTGGAGATGGGGGAGGAAAATTTTTATTAGACCTTCCAGTTCAAGAGCTCAAACTTGTTTAGCTCACATAACACAAACCCTGTCTGCTTAGCGTGCTTTTTCTAATAGTTGATATGAGCAAGGAGGAGAAAATTTCTCATGGGGAAACATCTTTTATTTTAAATGCTAAAATCGGTTAAGTGATATTAATTGCTATTTTAAATCCACTTAAATGTAATAGATATATAAAAAGAAATAGTCTTTTAAACTCATTCAACAAGTACCAGATATTATAAACATGCCAATCTGTTCCCTGTGGAATTTAATGGGTAATTTAACCTGGCTAAAGTTATATTAATATAATTAGATGCACACTTTCAATATTCACTTGTGCCTAGCTCAGAATTTTTTTTTTTTTAAAGAAAGAAATTTTTCTGGGGCAACTTTGGACTTTGTCAGTTGTTTACTTCAGTTTAGTTCTGAGAACTCTTTCATGTTTCTGCCAACATAGACTGTATTTTGAACATGGAGGTTGTCCACTTTCTCTACTGAGTTCTGCCTTCATGCTCTTTGGTCAGGAGAAGTTCCTACCTCCAGACTAGTGATAGAAAATGGGTATATATTGAACGTTACCCATTTAAATAGAGCACGCTTGGGCCAAAGAGGGTCTCCGCTGAGACAAAACTTCTTCTGGGCAAACTGAAATAAAGAACAGGATTAAAAAAGAGAATCTTTCACAGGGTTTCTGTAAGAAAAAGAGAATCAGACCAAACCTAGAAACAGAAAATTAATTACAGGAGTGAGAGAAATCTAGCAATTCCAGAAGGAAACAAAAGATAAAGGACTTATTGTTGTTTAATATGGCACTTCTGAGTTGTAAAGGACATGTTAATCGTAGGATAACTGAAGCTGAGAAAAGCATGAAGATGTTTTATGGCAGAGTACATCATCTTCAAATGCTGTGTACCTCTATGGTTCTGTATGTTCTATGATCATTGTATATCACCTTCCTCTAACTGCTTTTGGCTCAGATGGGTGCACGAATGGCAAAGCCTGCCACATTTAAAACAAACTTTATCATCACAATTTTGTTCTGTACAGAATGGTTTTAGTTCTTTCTACCTTATTTTATTAAGTCTACAGACTACTGCACTCTTCTCATGGTCTGTGCCAGGACCATGTGTCATTCATTTGGGAGCATGTGATCACCATGGGTAAGCTCTAGTCTGATTTATAGAGCTGCTGATTGCTATTAATGAGCATGGGATTTCTACTGTATATCATAGCAGGGCCTAATGGCCATATCCACAGTCAATCTCCGTTTTTCCAAGGTCTGTTTTTCATCCTACAACCCTATCCAAAATACCTGTAATGTGACAAAAACTCAAAAAAAAAAAAAAAAAAAAAAGATAATAAGCCATTAATTAAAACTGGAAAAGAATTGTTCCCACAAATAAAGTCAATGTTATTTAAAATAACTTGTTACTGTGTGCTGCAAATATGTAAATAACAAAGATACAATATTTTGTGCTGAAATATTATTAGCTTTTACTTCTTTATGTGATGGAATTAACCCAAAGATCATGTGGAATTTTGAATTTTCTTGCCATTTCTTCAGAAGACAAATCTTGTCTAAAAATAGACAGATATGCATATAAATGGGGCAATGCAATCATTGGGAAATCTATGGCAGTAAGAAATGCAACAATACCTTCCATTGGATTTCCATATTTGTCATATCCACCATAAAAGAAATCAACAGTAGCTTTCCTTTGGAATTTACTTTGAGAAATACCTAACAAGAAAATGCATTATGTGCTTTCTTACCACTCCACGTTGTCTTTAAAGCTGCTATCAGAAGGAAAAATAATTATGTTTGTATGTATGCAGAGAACCTAAATGAATAAACAAGTATCCATGAGGGTTTTGGGGGGTTTGGGTCTTTTTACTTTATTTCCTAACAAGCAAAGTTTCAGGAATATTGCCTTTGATTTTCTATGTTTAAACCTATTTTTCTTTTCCCCAAAATACAGTTTATCCATTGGTATCATCAGAAGCAAAAATTAAATACTTCTCTTCTCTCTGGCAGTCAGTATATCTTTTCTCCAATTTTACTTAAATTCAGTTTTGAAGGAAGACATTTTTATCTGAAGAGCAGTTTTTCTAATCTGAATTTGGAGCACATTATGATTTAGTAATTTACTTTTCTCCTGTCTTAAATATTTATTTAATCTGAAGATTTATTACTATTATTTCTTTTATTCTTAACCTTGCACTTCACTTGGACTGCAAAAAGCCCTTCTGTTTTTCTCATTTCCTCTAAATTCAAAGATAGTCCATATTTCTTAGAACTCTAGTTCCTTATTTATTTGCCTGTCAATCATTGTGTCTCTTGGGACCACTAGGAAATCAGGTCTTTTTAGTTCTCTGTACAGCTGAAGTAATGAAGTTCTGCTCTGGGGTTGTGCAGGTCAGAATTTGACCCTTGCAGTTTATCACCCAACATCCTTCCGGAATTAAACGACTTTAGCACCATTTATCTACTTATTTTTAACACCCAGATCAAAGCCAGTATAAGACATCTCTGAAATTTAGTATAACCTTCGAGTCCTAAAGGAAAAAGATGGCAAGTCATTTGCAGGAAACACTTATAAATAGATTAGTAGACTTGAAGTAAAATATATTCTTAATTGAGACAATAATCTTTTCTTTTGTTTAAAGGAACTGTTCTCCTCCTCTATCCCATTCCCTTAAAATTCCTTAAATAATTGTTTAAATGAGTGTTATTGGCTACATGCGGACAGTGTGCTGAAGTGGTCTTGAGGCACTGGGGATGTGGAAGAATAAGACTAAGGGGGGTAGGGCTGTTTAAAGTCCTCCATCATCAATGGGGAAATGAGAAGTTGTCATTACACAGTTGCAACGGGTTGGATTTCTTTCTTGTTCAAATGTTGCCTTTGCTTACTGGCTATCCTGCTATAACTATTTTTCTGAGAGAAGCTGTGCGGTGCATGTATTATGCTGGATGCAAGAAGTGAATGGGGTTGGTGCAGCCTTGAGCTCCCCTTTCTGCTGCACTGGGGTGGGGCCGTACAAAGCTGAAAATGAAGAGAGAATCCATGTGGTTTGGCTACTGAGCATTGCTTCAGTTTCTTGCTGCCTTTCTGCATCTGGCACATGTACAAATCATATACTCCTACACTATAGCCATCCTTGAGTCTCAGCAATGTGTCAGGGAAGGGAGTAGAAGGTACAAACCCCTACCCTTTCTCCAAATCAACACCTACAGTGATGCATTTGGAAGTAAGGAAAAAGTCATGTCCCAGTGACGAAGGATTTGAATGGCCATACAGTGAGGGCCCAAAGGGTTGTTTCTCACAAGTGAAAACTGTTTGAGGGAGATCCTGGGAGAACCCAGGATCTTCCACCTGGGTTAGTAGCTGTGCAGCTTAATCCACATAGGGAATTAGCAACTTCAGTCAAAAGCCTTTACCAAAAGAAAATAAAAGCCAACAACATTGCTTTTGTGGTCCAGGCCACTGACCCAGGCATTATGCTCCAAGGTAAGTAATTTTAATGTCTAGAGGGATTTACGATTGTATCTTACCTATATTTGCTGGGATAATGAATCTGTACTAATGCATTGCAATTTACTATCATGTAAAGTAATAGGTGGAGTGAGTTGTCTGCTGCTTTCCGGGTATTGGTAGTCCAGTGTGAAAATACACTCTTTTCTCTTCAGGATTACATTGTGGAATTGGTGCCTGCTTGAGAGTAATGACTCCGTTTGCCTCTGGTGAGGAAGATGGTAGGACCTCAAATGGATTAACCTTCATTTTAATATAATTTCCACCTTGTCCTTTGGGCTCTAATGACTGCAGGAAGGGGGTCCTCAACTCTGCTGGCCTGTGGAGCTGCTTCTGCTCTGATGTATTTGGATGAATATGAAAGGAAGAGAGAGGCTATCATGAGTAACATCCCCACAGGAAGAGGCAAATCAATTACAAGACTCAAGGACACCAGTTACTGAGTTAAACATCTGTTTACACCTACACACAAAGCAGCAACCTTGGCTCATGTTCGTACAGGGTCAGGGTGGGAAGACAGTTGATGATTTTCTCCCAGAGTGTGAGATGAACAAACAGACACAACTAGTGTTCTGGATAGATGTTCTGTTTGGAGGTGGGGAGAGAGAGGGGAAAAGTCTTGCCAGGAAAAAGTAGTGTTATAAAGCAAGGATTAAGCTGTTCAAGAGTGTTCGTCATTCTGAAAGAATCAGGAACTTCAGCGCAGATAACCTTCCTGCACTGTTGCTGTCTCCTTAGGCAAATTGCTCTTGCCATCCTAGTGAAGCGCTCTCCAACTCTTTGTAGTATCTTCCCTCTTTTGATGCCTCAAAGCATACTACACTACCACTCATTAAAGGGAAATCCTTTTCAGAAACTGCTTTTGTTTTTTGCCTTACTACTAGGCAAGGTGAAAATGAGGAAGAGAGATCTTTTACTGACCAGATTGGTAAACAGGATGATTAAGATCTAATTAAGATTATTTTCCTCTGGATGGGGTTGATGACTGCAATTGCAGACCTTCTATAAAGAGCAAATATTAATACACCAATAGTTGTTGCTCTTGTTTCAGCTGCAGATTGCTCTCAGAGTATAAATACTAAGTCTTTGTTCGCCTTTACAAAGCAGCCAAGTAACTTCTCTAATGACAGACTATGCATATCTTCTCCCTACCAGTGCACTCTGCTAACAAGAATTGCTCCTTTGACATGCCACCCCTGAAAGCAAATACAAGTGTTCATATCACCTTCACATTCTGCAAGACAGTGACAGGCAATTTCATTGCATGCTTCTTGACCAGGTGATCCAAAAGACAGCCAGCAACATGGATGGCATCTGGACAGTGCCATCTAATGAGTCCTAATTCCAGTATAATGTTTCAAAAGAGGTGGCCGGCCTACTGTACCTGTGTCCTTAAGTTCCTGTAGCCTTCCCCAGGTTAATTCAGGGACCTGCAAATAAGGTAGGTCATCCTGAAATCCCAAAACTTCTGCTTTAGCTTTTTTATTCTCATCTTCTCTCCTGCTTCATGAAACCATCTTTTAAGAGGCAACATTTCTGGAAGTGCCTGTGTTTCCTTCTGTTATGTGATAGCAGTGCTGTTTATCAGCCCTTCCATGAGAGCCCCTCTTCCTGGGGCTGCACTGTACATGCAGTGCCTTGGCAATCAGACAATGTTTACTGTGTTTTCCCCACGCTGATTCAAGTCAGTGAGCAGATGCTTAGTAAAAAGGTGGCTCATATTTTGTAGCTTTTTGAAGCAAGGCACAAGAGACGTCTTTTGTACATAAATGCCATATGTGCCTTGAAAACCTGTTCTTAAAACAGTAATTTACAATTTGTCATATGTGGACTATACCAAAGGAATTAGTGAAGACAACTAAGTAAAATGAGTTTATATGTGCTGATCAGCAGACTCCATATATGAAATTGCCAGGATCCAATCTCCATGGAAATTGTTTTTAGGAAGCATATCTAAGGAAAATGTTCACCCACATATGGCAAAGAAATTGAGAACCACTGTGCAGAAGACTTTCAGCTAGGTCATCTTCACAGAATATGGCCATAAACACAGCATGGCTACAATCCAGATTGGTCAACAGCCACCAAAAGAGCAAAGCCACTATGAAGCCACAACCTAATATGCTCCTTACTCGTGTTCAGAAGGCCACAAGTCCTGGCGCTTTTTTATAGCTAGAGGTGGCCATAAGTCAGGACCCAGACACCATCATAACCACTAATGATTTGCATTTCTCTTGCCTGTGAGGTAGAAAGCAAACTGACCGGGAGAGAGAAAGCTTGAGGAGGACAGTGGGCCTTCTTGGTTTGTTGCTCTGATCTTTGCATTTGATTTTCTTCTGGAAAAGAGGCTATTTTTCTTTTAGGCCTGAAGTATTGCAGTTAGATACCTGAGCAGTGACTGAACATTATGACTGACGCTCTTACTGTGACTCCAGGCATATTTTCTTGCCCATCATTAATGCTATTGTAAAGTCAACCAGCAAAAAAAGACATCCTTGCAAACTGGGGGCTGCAATGACTCTGACTTGTTGTTACTGCTAATCTGGACTTTCCATGCATGGATTAATAGCTCAGCCAGCAAATAGCATGTCATTGAGCCTTCTGCTCTTATTTCCCTCCTGCTCTTATAATTTCACCTGAGCCTGTATGTGTGTGTGTATATATATATATATAAAAATAAAAATAGCCTCAAGGAAGAGGCTGTTAATGCAGAAATACAGCAATACTTACTCAGCTACACACTTTTTAAAAGTGTGTATCTCAAAACTTATTTGTTTGCTTTTTCCTTAGCACACTTATTTTTGAGAGGTTATCTGTTAGCTTTCCATCCATACTATTTACATGAAGAAGATAAAGAAATGTCAACAAAAATATAAGTATTCTACAAACAAGTAACCATAACTTTTTATTTCTAGGAGGGTTTCTATTTGTATTTTGTTCAATTATCTCTTCTCTCCAAAAAAGGGGAAGGATGCTCAAAAACTTTCCAAGTAACTGAGTACTAAACTGAGCTTTTTCTTGCAGGCTCCTGGATCTAGTGTAGTGAAGTGTTGGCCAGATCACTGCAGAAGCTCTACACAAGAGTTACACCATATGGCACATACAACTTTTTTTAACCAGTGTGGACTCACCTTATCTGCCTATTCTGAGCTTTAATTTGGAATGATTTTTTCACAACTCCATTCTGTGTTTAAAGAAAAGTTGTACTGGGGTGCAAAACTTGTGGAATTCACCAAGGGATTCATAGTTAGTGGATTATACATCAGCATCTCAATACTGTAGGCTGTACAAGCCAGATAGATGAAGAAAGACCCACTACTGACTTACAGTCAGATTCCAAGAAATAATATTTACATCTTCCAAACATTTATTTCTAGACATTCTTTTGCTAGTAGACATTTATTGTTTTATAAAATGGATTTGGTTAAAGAGGTCACCAATCTTGCACAAATTCTTTTGTGGTGTTGTTGGTTTTGTGTGTTGAGTCTAAACTAGACAATGAAGCAACTTTACTATTAGTTCCCATTAGATTTGCGGGTCACTCCCAGAGACCATCCATAATATTAGAGGAAAACCCTTCTGTAAATGATTCATTCTAGAATAGATAAATGCACTGTATTAATACGGAAACTTTAGGTGGGATTTAGGCCCCTCCATGATAGTAATACTGGTGTCCCTTTTGTTCTCAATGGAAGCAATATGAATTTTGCCATTGAATCAGTGCAAAAGATTTAACTCAAGGTGCTGAATAAACATAACTGAGAACACATTTGCAGGCAGTCCTCAGATAACTGCAGTCTCCTAATATTTACCTCGTGTATCTTCTAAACAGGGTAGTAGATTGAAGTGCATGTTTATAAATCGTGGCCTGAAGTATGTCATTTTCTTTTTACAAATGTCTCTTTGGCTAGTGAAGAAGGAATAACCTAAGTATTTTTAACAAAAGGACTTGGAAATTTCTGTCCCTCCATCTGTTAACCACTTAACTCATAATCCTGTGTGTAATGCTATTACAAATACATAAATAATCACTTCAGCCTTAAGCTGCATGCACTGCTTAAATAACTTAGGAATATATTACTTCCCTAGCAGTGACTACAGCTTACAAAACACACACAGAGCTGCGGTTTCCTATTTCTATTCGTTACATATGCTGACAGCTTTCAGATAATAAGTATTTTGTTGTCATCTCTGAAGTAGCCAGCATTAAAAAGAATATAGTGACTTCCCACTTCTACATGTGAGGCTGTATTGGATGAGCTCCAAATGGCCTGGATGCCTGCTATTCATGTCTAATTGTTTTCTGTGGGGAAGGCAGTTTACTGAGGGCATTTCAGGAAAGGGGAGCCAGTAGCCAGGCCAGTGGCTCCATGAGTTTTACACTAGACAGCATGTAGATGAGCTAACAGTGTTGGTTGGATTAAGAATTACTAAATACTGTGATCAGCTGCTGCAGGCATGGAAGAGATAGGAGGGATGTTGAGAAAAAGATAAAAACAGTATCTCTAATTAAAAAAAAAAAAGGCTTCTCATACATTTTGCTAAGGTTTTTTTGACTTAAAATCTGACATTGGTGGATTAGAAATAAAGCAGTGAGCACCTCTACTGAAATGAATTGATATACATCAACTATTTCAGTCGTGACTTCAATCTTGATTTACCTTCGTGCCTCTTAGTTATTAGAAAGTAAAGAATGTAATTTATTTAAAGTTTATTTTTAGTATTTCACTTGAGACTACATTTGGACAGAATTTAAAAGAGAGATGACAGTGCTCATGAGTTAGATGTTGCTTTATTAGTCATTTAAATCTACCTTAAACATGCCTGATACTTGAGAAGAATTTAAAATGCATATAAAATGCAGTGCTATCTTCAATTAATGAACTGGGATGGTTATTTCTGATTAGTACATACCCAGCATTTCAGAAGAAGACAACCTTACCAGCTATCACATAATTTTTTTTCTACAGATTGTATGAAGAAAACAAGCCTCGCTCTTTTTTCACCCCCCAATTGGTTTTCCAGCTTTGAGCAAACGAGTTACTGAACTGAAATAACCAGATAGCAGAAGGAACTACTGGGACAAAAGCTAGTTTAACACTTCAACAAATTCTGCTTTAAGATGATTAGTCAGTGACTTCCTCCAGCTGAGTGGCTCTTCTTCCCTCAAAGCAGTAGCAATGCATTGTTGCACACATAGATATTTTTTAATACATGATAGCAAACTTGGAATTTTATAAGATTTGCTCTAAGTTCATTTTTTTAATGTCTTTTGTATGGAAAATACATGCATTAAAAGGTCTATCTTTTGTTCCTTTTTTTTTAATAGCTTCTTTACTTTGAAGCATTGTAGTAGCTATTGCTGTCCATCATTAGTAGTATTTTTTTTGTTAGTGCTGTATGGTCTGACAGGACCTCGGTGCTTTAGCCAGAAGGCTTCAGTCTTGCTCTTCTCTTATAAGGAATGACCACAAGTTTGACTAAGGCTTGGCAAGGTCTATTATCATAAGGACGGTCCTTGGGTGGTTGTTCTGCCAAGGTGCTGGTGTTCGTATGCCTGGCAGAAGGCAGTGCTCTTTTGGTTGGTAGAGTTACATGATTTCTTTCTTCTGTGATCAGAAGGCTGTACGCTGACCTCAACCTGCACAAGAGACTCCGCCTGCACCGCAGCCCTCCTTGAGCATTGCGCGTGACCTGTTCCCTGATCTGCATGTTCACTTTTCTCCCTTATCATTGGCCATGCACCATCCTGTGCTTAATAAATTTATCTCAATTACTTACTTTTGACAGTACTGTGTATCTTGTAACATTCTCCTGACCTTGTTAGCACTTTCATGTGCTAACATGAACATTAGTGATACAGAAGTGTACCCCAAAATGAGTGTTGTAGTAATTTAAGATGGAGTAATTTTAATTTAAACTGTGGTCAAACAATAATGGTATACACAAAGCAATTGGAATACTTTCTTTTTCTTAAAAATAGAGTGAAACTGATTTCTTTGTGGTTCTTTATTTAATATAAAGGGAGCATCTCTGTTATGCATATTGTCATGACAAATAATATATGGCAGGGTTAAAAAGGGGTGCCATCAGTTCATTTTTAAAAAACATTAATAGCCATTTGACAGCTCTGTGTAGAGCAACAGCTCACATCACAGTAAACTGGGGTTTTTTTGAATGTACATTTTACACCATAAGAGTTCATCCAAGCATATGCATGCCCTTAATATGTAAAATATATACAAGTCTATTAAAAAAGATTCCTCCATATACTTCCAAATCTCAGCTGAAAAGACAGGAGTGATAATATATGTTCATCAGAAAATTCTGTAATTGGGCAAATAGTAAAGAAGGTCCTGCATTGATAACTTATTAATTTTATTGGTGTTTGGCTGTATAGTTGACTAAATATCTGAGACATGATCTGAACTTGATTTTTGAGATAGAAAGGTAATTAAAATTTTTAACACAGTTTTCAAAAGTGTCCAGAAAATTGTAAATATTTATAGATGCTCTCTGTATGTATATAACATACATATGTACAAGTGTAGCTATCAGAGGAATGCTATTAAGATTGTAGCAGGAAAGTGCAATGGGAAGTTAGAAACCATCAGACTTGACATTTGATTCAATAATATTGAATTGCCACTTTTCCCCTCCACTTGCATATGCTTTTTGTTAAAGGCTGTAATTATCATGATTACAGACCCCTTCCTATTCAGTGCAAAGAACAGAAAGTGCTCACCCTATGTGTGTGACTATTTTGTTTCCCCTGTGCAGCCCAACACTTACTTACTGTTCAGTTGTTCTCTGAAAAGATTTAACAGATTTCTTAATGATCTATTTATTTTTTTTTTTCCATTTCATCATTTTTGTATTTGAAAGGGCTTTTGTAAGGATGACTTTCTTTTGGGCACATCTGCCTTAGTGCATTCTACTTTGACAGGAAACAAAATTTAGCTGTAGAAGGGAAGTGAGGAACTGTGTGTGGTGGGGTGTGCGTCACACGCTCTTGTCTCGGAGAATTGTGCTTCTGTTAGTGATTAAAGGTAACCAGCAGTCCTTCGGCAGGGGCAGCAATTACACTCTCTTTCTGTTCTTCCTGGCCAGATGAGCAGGGGTAGGTGGTTGTGATGAGAAGCAGGAAAAACTGAAAGAGGCATTTTACTTTTCAAAGAGGAGAAGAAGCCATCAGGTCAGTTCATAGTTTTAGCAGCCCGCACTGGATGCAGTTGAGACCCTCCGTTTCAGCCCTTTGCAACACCCGTGACTTGTGGTGCCACGTAGGACTCGGGGCTGAATTGCTGGCTGTGTTTAAGACAACTGCTCCCTTTTTCTTTGGCTTTAGTGGAGCAAAACATTGATCCCATGTTTCCAGATCAGAACAAATTCATAGTTTTGAGATATGTGTATTTTTCCCATAGCCAGGGTTACTTTAGATTATTTTACGATAAAATCCAGTAAACAGAGAGTATTTAATGAAACAAAAAGACACATTTTACAAGTGTTACTTCTCTGAATACTGAACTAAACAATATATTAGAAAGCTGATGCAAATTTTGATTCTTTCTGGGTTTGTTGCTCATTATTTGTTTGTTTGGGAAGTAATGGTTTGCTCACATTTTTCATGTTGATAGTGACCTCCTGATTTGAGTTAAAAACAAATGGAGCAGAGCAAATTACTAAGGCACCCAAGCATGTTCTCAGCTTTGCCACACTGAAACATTTGTTTATTCTGCAGGGCTTCGGGAAGGCAGCCCAAAGGCTTTGCGAGATTGAGAACAACCATAAAAGACGGGACAGGTGGGAATGCCTGATCTTTCCCTGTAGTAGCTCTTAATATGCCACCGCTGCATCTTTGGGGCACTTTTGTAAAATACGTGCATGCCAAACAAAATAAAAGTGACGCAGACTGTATGTCAATGAGGTGGCAATGCAATTACCTGTTGTAGATGATGCTCAACAGTACTGCATCCATCTGCTCTGATTAAGTGAAATGAGATGTACTCCAGTTTCTTATGGTTAGATGACAACGGAACACATAACCACGCGTGTCAGAGTTATTGCTTACCAAAAGCATTATTCAGATTATTCCATCCTCTTTATTCTTCCCCACCTTCATTCTTTTCAGGCTTCCTGTATACACATTATAACTCCTGAGTGCTGCAACCATGAACACATCATTTAAAATAGCCCTGAGATAAATGCCCATGTGCTTTTATCAGTCATTTAAAGATATGACTTTTTTTTTTTTTAAAAAAAAGCATCTTTAAAAAACCTCCATTCTTGGATATCACTTCAAATGCAACAACTGAACTGAGAGAAAAATAATTTAAGAAAGCTTCCAAAATTGTTTGCTATCTAAGGGAAATCAACATAAATCTAAAATAATAAAATTATTAATGTGGTTTTAGTACCTCTGTCCTCTGTTGAATAAGGTTGCTCAACTGTGTGTCATATAATATTTATTACTTGTAACTACTGTTAGGTTTCTGATTACAGAAACTTTAGTTGCTGGAGCAGAAAGTTTAGATTTATAGCGCTGCCGTCAGTGTAAAGTCACAAATGAATGTAGTCTGAAAACAGGAGTGTGCACGGTTTGTTATTGATGTGGTACAGGTACACCTTCAATGCATTTTTCAGATAAACTTCCACTGAAGTTTTAAACTAACCTTTAAACTGTGTTCTTAAATTTTTCATGATTGCATGTTGACATATTTCACGGCATTGGTTGGTGCTTTGTACATGCAGTGCAATGTCAAGGAGTAGTCAGGTGTGAAAAGCTATGCAAAATTGTTCATGAAAAATTGTGTTATTCTTAATTTCTTTCCCCATCTCCCCATGTTTTTTCAGTGTTGTGCTGTTTGTGAAAAAGTAGCAGATTTTTTTTTATGTGACAGAAAGGGACTGCCTTAAATTAGCAAAAGTCTTCCACTGGCCTGTGAAGTGCCATAGAGATGGGAGTGAAAGCACAAAGTCTGAACAGTTGCCTCACCTCACTTCACTCTGCAAACAGCTAATGGGGATGCTTCTTTGCTGGCCTTGGTAAGTGTGAACACTTCTGTAGCAGGTGAATCTATTTTATTCCTACAGGTTTTGTACTGGAAGAAAGATCACATTTTTCAAACTTTCAAGAGTGCCCGAGTGTAAGTCATCTGGAATATATTCCCAAATTAAACATCTCCCATGGGCTTTCTGGTTAGAAACCCTCTAAAAATTAAAATCTAAAATGATGGAGTGAAAACTTAAGCATTCTGGCCAGCTATGGCAAAGAGAGCTAATTTAACCTGCTTCTGAGCAATGTAAATTGACTTCCATACTACCAGATTGCCGTTGTTAACTACCCTTTACTAGTTCCTCCACTGTAGCCCCAGAAATCACTAAATATCTGTATGTAATAACCTTGAATTTTATAAGACTATACCTCTAAAGTCATGCTGGTGCAGATGTGCTGAAGTAATTTCTTAGAACCGGAAGCATTAGAAAATCAGTGACAAGAAAACTAAATAATTTGGTTTTATTAGTTATGGTGCAGCAATACTATGAATGCAGACCTACCTACCTACTGCTTTTAGGTCTGAGCTGTTCACACAAAGTTCAGTTTTATCACTTACACATACCAGCTGGGTTTACTGCAAACTCCTATATCTATATTCCCTGTTCCATTGGGTAGTATAAAATTTAAATCTACTGTGCCTGTGACTTCTATATGCTGAGAGGCTGGAAAAGAGGGTGAATATGGTATGCTACATATTCTATGTACTCATGTGCTGCAAATCAAAGGGCTCAGCTGAACTCCCTGTACTGAAAAACCTTTAAAAGACTTTATTAGAGATCATAGTTGTGAGACTACACAGACAACCATTTTTAAATGACAGCTTGGTTGAATTTAGAGACAATTCCTTCTTCTAAGTTAATGGTCTGTAAAACAGCCATTAAAAAATGAAACTGTTTCAGAAACAGATGGAAGAACCAGACATCTGAGGCATCTGAAGATGCGTAACCCTCGTGTAAGGATAGAAAAGCCAAAACAATCTCTCTGAGACTTGGTACAGTATTTTAAGTCCCAACTGGTAACTGTAGGCCAAGAACAAACATGGAACATGAACCACAAAACACAGTTGCCCCTCCACATCCAAGAAATATTTTTCCCTATGAAAACAGCTCCAGCTCCAGGTCAGCCAGAGAAAATACACTGCCGCCTCATATGCAAACCACCTTTTACACTGCCCTTGAATAACGCACATAAAGCCTGGTGCAGATTGCCCAGTGTTATGTAGGAGAACCATGGGCAAAACTGGACTTCTTTGAAAAATATTGTCTATCTTAGACAAGCAAAAATCACACTGGCAACTCACCCAGGGCTGGCACTATTATCCACTCCTTAGCTTCTTGACTGAGAGCAGAGTTCAAGCAGGAGATCGTTGGAGGTGGAGCTGCTGTTGCAGCAAATACCATTCAAAGAGCTACAGTCTGTTAAGAACCAATTTCCACAAAAGCCTTTCTTTCTTGACTGGCTCAGAAATGTGGCAAAAACTTCTTGATCAAGTGAGCTTAAATCCCCTCGTTCATGCCAGCCATTTTTCTATTGCAAGTGCAGAGACCCAAGGTGTGGCTTCTGGGCACAGGAAGCCTTGGGGAGCACATTTTCCACAAGCCTTTGAAGACGTGGCTAAACAAATATGTTTTATAAGAAAAGACTGGATGGGAGAGGGGAGGTCAGTGGGTATCTAAGAAGATGAAGACTGTTCAACGATGGAAGATAACTTTAAAGAGTATGTGAGGATGAGAGGTGTACAAGAAGTAAAGAAAATAGAAATGTCTGTAAATGTAGTTAAAGGAAAAAGCAACTGTTCAGATCTTCAGGGATTTGAGGAGAATGTTTCATTTGAATTAGAAGGTAAGCAGTCCATGGAGATACTGGCAAGACCAGTATGATGGAGGAGGAGTCTGAATATAGTTACTTGCCCCCGAGTCCAACATGAGTTGATGACAGGACTTGAGGAGGCTGTAGCTGCGGCAGGAGACGAGGAAGATGCAGAGAATAGATTTGTGCCAGGCAGAGAAATCTCGCAGTGTTGGCTGAAAAATCAGACTGTACGTAATGAGATTGTAGAAGTGGAATGAAGAGGTGGTGGCTACATTGTAGGACCACATTAGAGACTGGAAAAGGATGATGAGAAGAGCAGCCTTTTCTGTTTTTAAGGCAGTCAAGTATGTAGTCTTAACAATTAATAAACATCATACTTGATGGGAGAGTCTACCTTTTAAAAATCGTAAGAATTTTGGGCACAGCAGGACTTGAAAGTGAAAGCTTTAAACAATCAATTATAAAAGCAAAAAAAGTGAAAGCTTCA
>NW_008824718.1:118560-168254 GCF_000699105.1 Pygoscelis adeliae | reverse complement strand
CGCAGCTTTAATGAGTCACGAGCAGGGAAAGGCAGCCGTGGTGGTGAATTCAGGGAGAGGACACTCGGGGTTTAATTTAAAATTTCTTCAGAGGGGGAAGGTTCTGGCTGGGGCGAGAGGTTCCTGTGCAGCTGGCAACCATGTGTGGGCAGGATCTGCCGCCCCGTCTGCAGGAGTGAACATGTGTTGCAAGCTTCTTGTAACTGCCCTGTGATTTACTACTTCTTGCTCCATTGAAAACATATGATCTGGTTTTGGTTTGGCTTGCAACACGGGATTTCAATAACTTGAGTGGCAAACTTGTCAGCATGTAATATGATCCTTTCAGTCAAAATATCTGCTGGATTGTATTTAGCTGAGATTCTTAAGGCTGCTCTTGTTAATACGCGCTTGTATCTGTAATAGCCTTTTTGTACTCTGAGATGATGGATTGGAGTATCTGATTCCTCTTTGCTTGTGTTATTGATATACTTCTCTGATCTCCCCTTATTAATTTCCTCTCTAAACTAAGCATTTCTAGTCTTTTTCAGCTAGAAAGCTCCCGATGTCGCTGAATAATTTTTTCTTTGTCCCTTGGGCTCTTCTGTTTTTGCTGCATTTCCCTGGCATCGGTTGATCTCTGCAAGTAGATAGCTGAATCCTTGCTTGTGACTCGGTCAGGAGAAGGAAGCTTGTCTCCTTTGCTCCTTAGAAAGTCCCTGCGCTTTACATACAGGTCTTATGGGCTGCTTTGCTTTAAGTTATAAGATGGTTAAAAAGGCAGTGGCAAATGAGAGGTAAATCAAACTCTCCTGTCTTGCTTACCAGGTTTGAAGGATTTTACCCCAGAAATGAATAATATAACAGAATTCAAAACCACGTACCCTTCACCAGGATTCCTGGCCATCATTCAGCCCTGTTGGAGTTACTGTACAGTAGCTCTGACAGAACAATCGTGAGTCTGGAAAGCCTGGAAATTTCCATAGCACACATGCACAGAGAGTGAGTACTATGGTACTTCTGGAAAATGTTGGGTTTACTGTGCACACATTGCGCAGTGTATTCACTCATGCAGCATATCCTGAAAGCTTTGTATTTACTGCACATATGCAATGCAGCAGGTATTCATATTTTCCATCTGGGAATTCCTTGAAAGAAATAGAGCAGCTTTAAATTTTTTTTTTCTAAATGGATAGGCTGTCTCCTCCTTTCTTGGGCTGTAATGGTCCAAAACAATCCTTAGCAATCAGAACTAACAGTTGAAGACAACCAGAGAGACTGCAAGCAAATGCAAATCTCTCCAGCATGCGTAAGGCACTTTGCGTAGGACCGTCTTTCCTGACAAAGTGGTCACAGTATGAAGTGACTAAGACACTATAAAATCACAAGTGAGAAAAGGCAGCTATAGTATTTATTTCTGGGTAACAGGACAAGATCTATTTTACATCTTCACCCATGGTTTACCTCAAGTAAAACTGAAGTGCCTTGTCTCTGCTACCAAGATAGAAAACACTTTTTTTTTTGTCAGAAAATTCAATGGAAATTTTACTTTGCGCAGGTAATATTTTAGTAGTGTTGAAACTGGCCAGATGTTTAATAGCTTAAGGGTTCAGCTTTTTTTTTTTTTTTAGATATTTAGTCAATAGGAACTGAACAAATGTTATCAAAACATTTAATCCTCTGCTATGCTAGGATTACAATGTGTCAACAACACGCCAGCTCCATTCTTCCCCCTTCCATGCCATCTTCACAGCAATTAATAAGAACGTGTTCTTATTCTCTGCTTTCCTCATTCTAGCAGAATGGCTAAATACATCTGAGCAAATGTTTCCTATTCAGGCTCAGAACCCAGCAGCACAGTTTTAGCTTTTGCAGTGCTTGGTGGCAGATCCTTCTGAAACCTCTGCTGGGCCTGGAGTTGAGATACATTTAACTTCCCCCCCACCCTTTTAAGCAGCATTAAGTGGGTCATGACCAATAAAAAGTGTGAATTTTGAACATTTTAAGGTCCTATTTTTGGTATAAAACAATTGGAATTAGCACAATTTATTTAATTTTGCCTCCCATATTTCTTTCTTCTTTTTTTTTCTGCCCTCATAGTGTTAGATTTGCCATTTATTTTAGTGTGGGTTTTTTCCCCACACTGTCAGATTACATTATCATTCTCTTATTTTTCTTACCTTCTTCAGATGGTTTGTGTTTGTTCCTCCTTTTCTTTCTTAGATATCTTATTTTCTCTTTCTCTTTGCTGAGCCATTAACCAGATAGCCTTCTCTCTTTTTCATTCCCAGGCACAATATCCCTGGGATATCCCTCCTTCATCTACACAGATTTCCATTTAACTTCCTCCATTTCCTTTGCATAACAGGTCTAAGAAGCACCTGAAAGCAGTGACCCAACTGGTAATATAAAAATGCCTGCCAGGACAGCGTGGTGGGTCTCTCTTTCTTTAAGAGTATATCAGAACCAAACAAAAGTTGCATTTCTTCCTTTATTATTAATTCCTCTCCCACATCATAAATGTTTATCTTGTTTTGCCCGACCAAGACTTAAGAAAATGATGTCAATCTGATAAAATATAACATCAAAGAACATTTAGTAAGTTTAGTTTGCAGAAACTTGCTGGCAATGACTTTTGCCTCAGTATTTAAAGAAATTAAAACAGGCTACCAACACTTCTGGGCCCTGCCATGCAATTTTTTTGCACTAGATGTCACTATTATACTTCTTAAACTATGGTGGCCATCTTTTACTGCAATACGACCTCATGTTCTAAGTCTCTTAAAAGTCTGTTGTGTATGAGAAGGTGCAACCAGGAGAGCATTTCAGTAGCACACTGCTTCCTGAAAGTATTCTTTTGTTTTGGTTTGTGTCTAAGCCATTGCTCCTGTATGGAGAATGGAAAATACTTCTCTTCAGAGCCAAAGACATCCTAATCACTGTGGATGTGAAAGCTCTTCAAACAATTTCAGTGCAAGTGTTTTTTAGTCTCCAAAAGAAGATTTGTAGCTGTGAATGATAACGAGAAATAATACAGCAATTGCCACGTTGGCTACTGAAAAGTAGAAGCTCAGCTTCATCTCTCTGCTTTTTAAATGCACAGAGATAAGCCAGAAGAAATGCAAAGCCTTTATGTTGGTGGAAACTACTAATATACAAGCAGATGAACACTCGTACCTGGCTTCCTCTTTGACTAACTTCTTACCTGAAGGTGTGAAAACCTGGTAGATGTCAATCCTGGATGAACGTTGCTTCCACTATCTGAGAAATAATATTAGATTTATATGATATGCAGTAATTGATAACATTGATTTGTCTTAAGGTTGAAGATTTGTTCCAAGAAAGAGAAAATTTCGAGGACATAAACAGATCTGCCTTTGGCTGGTGTGCACTCTTTGGGTTCTCCTCAACTGGAGGTGCATGCCAGTGTTACGACTGGTACAAACACATTTGCTGAGGCTTACCTAGTCTAGCTTTCCTCCTTGTCCACACACACTTGACACCATGGCAAACTGTTCATTCCTTAGAAGTTCAAATAGATTTATTTGCCTCTGAAATAATCCTCTGTTTATATCTGCCTTCTGGTTGTTTCTCCTCCAGTCAGTGGTGTATCTCTTCAATTTTTACCTCTTGCTCTTTCCAGGCATTCTATATTCATCTGCTCATGTGGCCTCCATCACCCACCACTTCTGAGTATTTAAAACCAATACAAACAGCCTCCTCTCTTTCTTTCTTTCCAGCCTGTTAGATAAGTAGTTCAAATGGTATATCAGTTTTGGGGGTGTGTGCTGAACCATCTCTGTACTTCTTAAAAGGTAGACATCAATGAATTTTGCCATGCCAAGGGAGATAGCAGGACTAGCTAGATGCTGCTATGGAAAGGGGTTGTAGGCTGAATTTTGGAGCTACAAGTGCAGCCACATCAGACAGCCTTTGCTGTCTCAAAATTTCTAGAACTGGCAGTGCATATAGCAAAGCCATAGCTACTCTGTTGCCTCTCAGGGTACACTTCCAGAAAACAGCCTACCTTGCCTATGCTTAGAGACAGCTGAGTATCTCTGTGCGTGTATTAGGTATGTGTGAGAGAGAAAGGATTTAATGAAAGTAAGATGTCAATTTTTTCAACAAGGTCTGAAATAGATAGTATTTCAGGTTATCCTGCCTTTTCTGTTTATACTCTACACTGACAGAAAATCAGGGAGAACAAGTAGTTCATATCCCACTTGGAGCAAAGTTAGCTCCAAACTGCTTTTTAGATCTCTTACACGCTTGAGATTCTGTATAGAAAAATTGTCATTGTCTCTGTATATGCGCCTTACATGAGGATCTCTGATCATCTTTTCTGTCTGATCCAAATTTACCTGAAGCCTTTGCATCTGCTGTTTCATTAGCATTCATTCATGAACTGTATTATTAACCATTGCTAGGCTTTTCCTTTGAAATTCCTTTTTCCTTCACAATTCAGCAGTTTGCATGCAGAGAAAAGTGATCTTCAGTACCAACATTAAGTAGATAACCAAAGTTAATGCTTAAAAAGAGGACATAATCCCACTAAATTATTTCATATTCACTTAACTGTTGCATTTGAAAGAAAAGAAAGCAGTTTGCAGTACTTATAGAGCAGTTTGTACATAGAAGAAATTAATAATGCAAGAAACATTAATTTGTTTGTCTAAATGTTCAGGGACACTTGTCTTGCTTTCAGCTAAATAAAAGCAGAGACATTTTTGGCTTTGATCTTTCCTTATGGCAAAAAACACCCAGGAAAATGTAAAGACATTGTCTGTTCCACCTGTTGGATGACTGAATTTGTAATATCCTTTAACATAATCACCAGGCAAAGTAGGCTCTTCTTCAGCTAAAAAAACCCACTTATTATAAAGAGTCTATTGATCAAAATTATAGAAGGGATTATGCTTAATTATGCTTGACTTTCTTTAAACTGGAATGACTTTTACTGTTAAGGTTTCACAATATGGTCTTTTAAGAGCATTTTCCATCTTTATGTACAATATACAGCAGAGCAACTACATTCCTAGAGAGAAAAAGACACTTCTCCCACAGGTATTATGCCATCATAGCAATTACCCTGAACAATAACGGGCTGCAGAGAATTAAACTCTGCTTCCTCCTTACGCGGATACTGAACTGCACGTCTAAACCATTTAAAAAAGGCAAATCCTTCCAGGCAGACAGTCTATTACTCAGCCAGCTGAGTGCACAGGCCAGAGCTAGAGGGCAAACTTTCACTTGACTAGGTCACTTATTTCCTCTTTACCATATGCAGCATTCACAGAAGGAGGAGAATTTTTAAAATTACTCACAAATTTCCTAGCTCAGTTGGCATGTAAAGGATTTTGATTCAAGCTACTCCAGCAGTATTAAAACCCATAATTAACTGCAGCAGATTTGGAGCTCCAATATTCTGTAAGAGAGGAAACCTTTTTGCTTGGTGGCTTTGCCTCTGTGTTCAGACATTTGATTTTCTCACTTAACAATTTTTTTTTTATAGACTGCTAAATCTATACCAGTCTTCCAAATGGTGTGAGGTTATGCAGATTTGAATACGTGTTTTCACCCCAAATATGATACAAAGTATATGTCCTTAATTAAGTCCTGTCTTGCCCACCTCTGCTGAGGGAAACAAGCTGGCCATCGCTGGAAGTTGTGCATGCTGCTGTAGGCTGCATATGTCCCTGTGTATGTTTATTCTTTCCTTGTGCGCAGATACCAGATGGCTCATGCAACAAGCAATTGAAGGAGTTCAGTAATCTTGATCATATTTAAAACAGACCGAAGACGACAGCAAAAAAACCCAGAATATGCTGCTGAATATTGCTGAGGAAGGGAAGTGAATGTTTTGCACGTTATTGTAAAATTATTTCCAGATTGTGGTACAAAGTGCTCTGCCTCACAAAATGTAAAATATAAAACATAAGTTGCCAAAACCCTAACTGAAATTCCTCTATAGGAGGAGATAGTAGTATCTTCCTGTCAGCATACAGTATACTTTTAAAGTAGTACAGGATTGCTTTTACATAATGTTTTAAATAACTCTTAGGGAACTGTTGGGAAAAATGATGTCTGCTATGAAGAGGTGCTGGCTAAACTAAACACATACAAACATAAATATATCTATAATACAGATATTTTTGCCTTCAAGTAAATTTGAACTTCCATGAGAAGTATGAGAACTTCTTAGTTCTCAGCTTAGATGTCTTACTGGGATCTTAGATTGGATGTTTTCAGATATGAGAGTACAGCAGTCATTAAAATTTATTAAAGGCTATGTCTGCATTGTATCAGAGGTGTGTAAACATTATAGAAAAGATGTTCTTCATAACTGATAAAATAGTAGTATCCCTACATGGAGAGATAACAGGAACATAGGGTTTTTTTGTGGAGTTATGATTAATTGCAGTCATCTTGCAATGTTTCTCTAAAGGTTGATGCACATATACCATTTGAATTTCTTTTGTAAATACGAAGTAGCCACTGAGGAACCCAGTGAAACTTAGGCATGCAGTTAAACCTATGCACGTAGGTAAGTACCTTGCCAAGTAGTCATTGTTAAGGTGTGCAGACCCTGGCATGGGGTTTGGCTAGCTGAGCAGACCACAAGAAACTGCTGGACACAACATGAGAAACTGATGAACATAAAAACCAGAACTAGAGCCTCACAAAGTTACATATAGCACCTCGAGGAAGGACAGGATTTCACAACTAGTTAAGTGGAAGTGATGTGAGAGACTGACACATTTCACACACAATTTTAGAGGAGCATTGAGGACATTTTGGAGAGTGCAATCTTGCAAGGCCAACAGCAGCTAGATATAAGTTTTTCAGTGATACTGCTTAAGGCTGAGTTGACCTAGAGGGGGATTAAGGTTGATGGGGGAAGAACAAGCATGGAGAAATGGAGAGAAGCGGGGATAAAAGAGGCCAGTCACTTACAAGCAAGCTGGCGGTCAGTACACTTGTCAGGCAGAGCCCGGCGCCTGATCACTGCAGGCTTTTCTTCTTACTATTAAGTCCTATTAAATATTTTCTCACTCTTTATACTGTGTGTGTGCATGCATATGTAAGAAGCGTGTAAGAGGTCCAAGTGCCAGCAAATGGAAAAGGGTCCACAGGTGCCTTTAGACTTGGCATGTGTGTGTCTTTCCCCAGTGAATGTCAGTCCTCTGTGTGTGTGTGTGTGTATTTATGTGCAATTTGCTAGTGAACTTCAACCTGGACTGGCTGGCGAGTAGGAGATGACCTGCACCTGGAAAGACCCAAGCTCTGAGCTAATGACCAGGTAAGGGGCCCAGGGTTTAGGCATAGATATTAGCGGAAATTAAAGCCTGTGTTATTTGTGGAAAAAGTAGCAGGCTCGCGAATCTAGAGAGTGAGGAGGAGTGTGTCTGTTTTCATGAGTGAACTCCAAACCTGATCAGCTGGAGAGGAGGAACAAGCCTTGGCTATCTGTGCTGACATTCGTGTGAGTAAGATTGGGGTGTATGTGGATGCTGGAAAAGGCACTGCTCTGCCTGCGTTAGTCTATGTGAGAGGCAATGTTAGTATCAAGTGTGTGTGTGTCTGCATCTTGCTGCTGGCCAGACCTGCAGATGGGAAGAACAGCAGTTGCATCCATCGGGCTGGGGTGGGAGAAACCTCCTGGGTCTGAGAGTACACAGGGTTTAGCTCTGCCGGGTGGAGAAGGAGGGATGCCCCAGGTCCTGAAGTGCACTTGATTCAGTGCACTTCCTCCTTAACAGTCATGAAGTTTAACTTCAGTTTCATGTTAAATACATCCTTACCAGGATTAGCTACAAGAGATAAGAATCAAGAACCACTTGTCACATTGCTGAGGACTGAATAGACGTGCCTGGAAAGATAGAGGTCTCTTTCTGAATGCATAATATTTTTGGGGTAGCTTTATGAGACTTTACCAACTCTGAAAAAGACTGATTTTTTTTTGCCTGGACAATTCCAGTCTATTCAGGAGGCAAGACCTGTTTGCCTAAACTATCAGTCTACCAGAAAGCATTTAGAAATGGGAGAAATACAGCAACTGATGTTGCTGTTTCTTATTATTTGAGCAGCTTCATTGGCACTTAACGATTTATGTTTTGTTGGCTTGTTCCTTGTTATCTGGGTAACAGATATTTATTGCCTCTAGCAGAATCCATCTGCGTAGAGAAGGAAACAGTAACAATTAATTGCAGGAAAGAAGTCTACAGCTTTTAGTCAGGTTTGGCTGGTGATCCAAAATTACCTTCAAAGAAAAGGAAAAGGGGACCCAGAAACGTGTCAGTGCCCAGATTTCTCTTTAGTGATCCCTTTTTACCTTTTTCCATTATGTTTCACATTTTTCATGCAGGAATTTATTACAAACTGATGCCCGTGGCAGAAGACTGAGAAGAAATGGATGTTAAGTTACAGAACACATTCACAGTGTATGAAACATTGAAATGACAAGGTAGCACATTTCTGTCTTGTAGCTGAAGTAGACAGCTGTGGAGATAGTGGAGATCGCAGAGCAAACAGGGAATTAGTTTGTTCTTTTCTTTTTAACAGTTACCCCTTGTTTCCATTTCACATATGCCATCCGCTGCTCCAGGGTTTACATTACAGGACAAAGATGGGAGGTTACTTGATATAACTAATTGTGGTTACCTGAATGAAACCTGTTTTTTGTGAAAGAGGTGAGATCGTGTGAGAAGAGAGGTATGAATTCACTATTAATCAGCTGTATTGCAGTGATGCCAAGATGTACAACATATGTATTAATATGACAATGCATCACTGAAGAATCACTAAAGACAGTCTCTTTGCCCAATGTCATACAGTTTATATAGACAAAGAAAACGAGATGAGGATGGAAGAAACATCCACGCTTCACAAATATATGTAAGAGTTGCAGGAATGGTGGCCAGCTCCAGATTTATATAAGGAGGTTAAGATAGTCTTAGACTGTATTGCTTCAGTCTTACCCCAGAGCATAATCTAAACCTGATATTATTTATTTTGGAAAAAAAAATGCCTATGCAAGATGGACAAGTTTAGGATATACAACAAAGGCATGTCAACTTTTGGCCCACTCCTCTCTTCTCCAGCTGCTTAACAGCAACCATGGTACAGGAATAAACATCTCAGTAGGTCTAAAATGGTTCTTGAAGCTGAAAATTTAGACCCATTCCACACTGAAGGTGTCAGTGGCTGATCACGAGCTTACAGATGATATGAAATGCACTATCATGTTTACATCTGTCAAAATCATAAAAGCCCAGCAAACCTAGACATTTTGTGTTATGGAAAGAGTAATGAAGTAAAAATATTTAATAGTTGTTCTTCCCCCCCCCCCTCCAGAACACTAAATTATTTCCTTTTATTTTCTTTTTCCCCTTCTTTATGTGTTAGTCTCTTCAAGTACCTTCACAACATACAACTGTTCCTTCTTAAATGTGCTTCTTGCCTTCAAAAACTGCTTTTAAATGACATTTTAACAAGCACATTGTGACACAAGTTCTGAGGATTTTTTCCTGATCTTGCTGCTCCTCCATCTGGCAGTTCTGCCTTTCTTAGGTGCAGACACAGTGCAACGGCTGCCAGCAGTGCCAGGAGAGAACCCATGACAAAAGGAGTGAACTCAGATGTGTCCTGCTAAGACTGGCCATTTCGATGTAGTTTTTGCCATGGGATTCCCGCAGTCTCTTATCTGTAAGAGGGAGAGGGTGTTGTGTGAATTCCCCATATAGTGCACAAACTGGCTAACGCCCCAAAACTACAATTCAGTGGTGACCTTTTCCCAAATAATCATTTATGTCCTACAGGTAAAACTGCAAAAATCTTGAAGGCTTACAAGGCCTTGAAGGCTCAGGGACAAAGCTGGTTCTGCCATGGCAGCAGAGAATGAGGTTGTGGCAAAGAGGGTTCAGAGAAAGAGCTGTGTGCTAACTTAGAAAAATTGGTGCCTACTTTGAGTACATACCAACACCTAATCATGCAGGAATTCATGAGCTACATGAAAGCCTTGAAAGTGTAGCTATCAGACTTTGTGAGGCAAATGTGTAAATAAGATCCAACATATTCTAGTTTGATGAAGGCTACCTATACCTTAATGTTGTCTCACAGGATATACGGCTATATATGAGACTCTTTTACTGTTCGCCTAAAGTTTTCCCTTCTGCTTTTATTACTACAGCTAATCCATATCTTCATTTCTATCAGCCTGCCACCAGAGTTCCCTAAGTGCATTATTAATTCAGTGCTGAGCTGTGGGAAATAGAAAGATGTAATTGAAAGTTCTGCTTCACCTGCTGCAGGAGGCCCAGGTCCTGTGCTTGGCTAATTGTCAAAGTGCTAATTGATAACGGCTATATTGTCTAAGCACAATCCAGTCCACGTCGGGGGGGGGCAAAAGTGGAACCATGTACATTTTGCCTATTAATCTGCATTCTCAGGAGAATATGCTGTTTGTTAAGTTTGTGCATGGAGTAGAGGAAGGAGGAGTCTCACAGGAGAGAGCCAGTATTTTCCTTAATAGGTAGCAGAAACAGGGAACTAAAAATTTGAAACCAGTAAAATCCTGGGCTGTATGCTTTAAACAGAAAAAAGATTCTGCTCTCTAAAAATGACTCACATTGAAGATGGGCATATTTTTTGATGAATTGATAACATGCAGTACATGCTGTTATGAACACGTAATCTTGTAGCAGGAACATTTAGCTGGGTTAAGAAATGTTCTTGTTTACTTGTGGAAATAGGAATAGCACACAGCAGGGAGATAGATTTTCTCAAGTTGAAACTTTCTGGTTTGTGACATAAAATAGAGTCCCAAAGAAAATAATATTTTCCTTGTAGCAGAAGCATTCAGTGCAAACAAGAGGCTTCTCTTTCATCAGCGTCAACCATATTGTGGCAACAGCCTTCACTGCCCACTTGTTAGGTTTTCAAAAGGTACCCTTATGCCTTGACCAGCGATGCCTCTTCTACCCTGGAGAATTGTGTCATAAATAGCCACAAAGCTGCTTTATTATATTCCTTAAAATTCCCCTCTACTATGTTACTTGCAGAAAACCTTGAACAAAATATGTTACTGATATAGAAGGACCATTGCTGTTAATCCTGATGAGTAAGGATTCCATTTCTATCTCATCCAGGAATCATTTCTACATCTAACTGGGAAACTGAAAGTTCATTTTTTTGAAATGTCCATTCTTGTTCACTGTCAGTATCCACCTGTTGTCTCTTGTCTTATATGTAGGCTGTGGAGTCTGTGCCAGAAGCTGTTTTTCTGGTGTGTGTTTGCACAACATCTAGCACATTAGTGAGCTGGTTCTTGACAAAGGATTGTATTCATAAAGACAATATAAGTGGTAGATAAGAAAATAATAATGTTTGTTTATTCTGGCAGCCCTTGTTTTCTCTTTATTAACTGGGACACTTAGATAGTCTTTAAGTACTTTCCACAGTGCCTTCATAAATCTCCCAAAGGCTTTATAAACCTGGAAAATATTTTGCCCCTATTTTACCACTAGAGAGAAAGAGGGAGAAAAAGTCATTTGTATATTCAGGAAAATATTAACAAAGGTGGGACTTAAACTCTGTTTTTCTAGCTTTTTGCATTAACCTTTCTACCACAGTGCGACTCTAATACACAGTACAAGCTCATACAGACTCTTATTTCACAGTTCACACAGCTAAATCTTAGTGATTTTAATGCCTACAGAATTATCAAAAAATCTTTCAGTAAATGTGACTGAGGTAAAGCAGATGCCTATTCTTGAACAGAAAACACAAGGTATAAAGATGTTATCTAAACACAGAATAAAGAGCTAGGACAGGGTAGGAGCTGAAGATGGAGAATGGCAAACAAAAAGGACCTGGCATGAAAGTAGCTATGGAAGAAACCTGTAAACACATGAAGCCTTCAACTTCTTCAGTCAAGTAATCTTCTCTATTGAGATGAAATTGAACTAACTATAGAGTTTGATATGTGGTCCTGCTTTAAACTTGAAGTTTTAGAGGAAAATCTAAACAGAAGAAATCCATTGTGCAACCTTTTGTATTTCTTTTTTACAGAAACTACCATGAGGATTTTAATAAAGCACCTGGACTTATCTAGAAAACTAGAGAAGGTAAATATGGGGGAGACTATACTGTCTTGCTGATTTTCCCAACATACTTGTGCTGTGTCAGTGGAAAGAAAGATGCCAGCTGAAGGATCCCCTATCTTACTAAGGGTTTGTGGTTTGCACCATAAATGACAAGCTGTTTGGAAGATCCATGCAAGTCCTGAATCAACTCATTCTTGAAGAAGGAAATGATTAAGTTTTTTTTTTTAAAATATATTTTTGAAATATTCCTGTATTGCCAGGAATGGCAGCTGAACATTCAGACTACATGATGCCAGTTACCTGTCTACCATGAGAAATTACAGAGCAAAAAATTAAACCAGCAAGAGAAAACGTGCCATATAGCTGTGGCCCTACAATTTCCATTTCAGCGCTCTGATGGCAGTGGCGAGTCCTGAATGGAGTTAAGGGAGGAGCTCTAAAAGTGATGGTAAAATGGGAGAAGAGGTACTGGGGTTGGGCTAGCAAAAGAGAGGAAAATTGCTATTACAGGGTTACAGTGTTAAAGCTGGTTCAGGTGAGGTCTGAGTGCAATGTCTTTAGTCAGCTGTGTCAGGAGGGGCACATGCGGTAACATAAAAGCTCTGAAGTGTCAGCCTTTGATGTTCAGGAGACAGACTCACCTTTCAAGTTGAAGTACAGAACATAGACTTGGTGGTAGAACATGGAAAACTAGCAGTCTGAGGGCGGCGATGACAGGTATTAAGCAGCATGAACGTTGTTGAACAGTGAAAGATCACTTAAACATTTTGGCTTAAAAGAAATCTTAGAACACAGAGTTGATATAGCATTCATAGTTTTACTTATATTTATCAGAAGGAAGTCTGTCCTGAAAATTATCAACAGTTGAAACAGGAATTAAACAATGTCTCGGTATTATAAAACTGGCTGCAAATTTTAATGGAATTTGCTATTTTATATAGGCTATGCATAGTAAGAAAGCCTGCCAAGAAATTGCTTTTTTATTCCTAAAGATTTTTTTCAGACACACATAAATGTGAAGTAATTCCATGGTAATTCCAGGCCATTGAAAGTTTAATTCTATAATACAGGCTCCAGATAGATTATCTGTGCTATTTTATCAGGGTCACCCTGGAATCTTGAATTGTTATATTAGCTTAGCTTTAAATGTAATTTCCCACTAGCTGCTAGGATCAGTTTGAAAGATTCAGTCTTGTTTCTGTGTCTTATTATTTTATGAGCAGTTGAATGTCAAGCATCTCCTGGTGTCACTAACAGGAGCTGCTCCCTTAACTTAGCGAGAAAAGTAATGACCCTGTAAATCAATTTATGGCTGAGTATGTACTGCTGTGTATTCATGCTGCTACCTGATTGATTCTGGTTGTGAAAGTCACTAGAAAATACTTAGCTGTCATTACGCATTGACAGGAACAATTGCCATAAACACAAATACCCACAAAGCCCCCAGACAGTTTTCAGAAAGCTGTCCTCATCCTTTAAAGGTAAGGCTTCACATTTTTAATACTGGAACAAACAAAAGCATGTCTTTTAAAACACTTCAAAGCAATGTTGTCTCCAAACTAACATGAAAGCAAGCACAAAGGTAATTTAATATGTGTGAAGATATTTGACAGTTAAAAGGTACCAGTTAGAAGAGCACATCAGCATTTTTTGGGAACGCTCACCAACAGCATTCATAGGGCATGGGATTTTTTTTTCTTGTTTTCTTTCATTAATTCAGCGTTCCTGACATTAAGAACAGCAGACAAGACATTCAGCAGAGGGCAAAAGGACGGAAAGTCTGTGTAGTGTTTTCTTGAAGCAATAAAAACATACATCACAGAGAGGGCTGATAGAAGTCTGAATAGCATGGTAAAAGTCCTGTTGATGACTGGAAACCCTGGCACAAACTACCTTGATTCACAGATCATCAAGGGCTTCAGAAGGAAGATGATAAAGAAGAGGAAAATGCTTGCAATATTCTTAGGGCTCTCACCTGTCTGTGGTACCAGAAGACTGTGGAAAAATAGGCCTTAATCTAGGAAAGAGGAAGGAAGCTTTTATGTCAAGGTATGGTTGTGCCCTTTCACAATGAGGGACTGGAGGGAAGGGGTGAAGAAAAGTGTATGCTGGATGGACCTTCCTTCTGGGTGATGCAGTAGGTCAGAGATTCCCAGAGACTGGCTCAGCGAAGAGTCAGCAAGGGATGAAATGCCTTGAAGAAGAGGACAGGCCAGCACAAGCTGCCCTACCTTTAATGATATGGTGGTCCTGGAACAGACGCAGAAATACTTCTTGTCTCTGTGTGCATCTGTAGGATGGGCCTGGGGAGCCAGCAGGACCTGAAATTGGTAGTTGTGGATCGCTATGGGCATGAGCTCTCTGCTCCAGAGGGCTGATAGCTCTGGTGACCTCAGTTCCTGGACACTTACCCTCCACTTCCCTGGTGCTGGAGGAGACCTTTCACCAACAGAGTCTCTACAAGCCGTAGATTCTGTTGAGAGCCATCACAGTGGAAAAGTCTGGTTTTGGGCCACATAGAAAGATTTTGGACTGTTGTTGGATATTTCTGGAGTGTGAGTAATAGGAGTTTTAAAAGACAGTCTGTGGGGTATCCTGTAGGCAGTTAATAATAGGCTTGAATGGAAAAAATTAAAACACTAAGGGAGAGGGTAAGAATATTTGCTGCTGTTTAGTTGCCAGTTGTAGAGGTGGAGAAACAAGAGGAATGAGAAACACTTCTTTTGGAAAATAAATTTGTAGACCTTTATTTGCTAAAACCTTGTGGGGTAATTCTCATGCCTGGTATTTTGAAATAAGTATTTTTAAATAAGTAGGTGTATTTTTTCTAAGAGGAAAGACAGTGAGCAAAAGAAGAGACTAGCACTAATCATCTAACTGTCTATTACCACTGAGTTACCACTGACTGGTAGAACAGAACCATCAAGGATCATGCATGGCACTGGTCTCAGCCACTGTAGGGCTGTGTCTACTTACTGGGATTCCTCCCACACCACCCAACACAGTGAGCATGCAAACAACAGTTTATTGTCCTCAGGAGAAGCAGCCATTAAGTGTACTCTGGACCTTCCAGGCTTTTGCTACATGGGGTTTGAAAAGCAGGCTGTGTCCACCGCTGAAGCTGACTCAAACCTGCTGACACAAGAAGGTGAGCCTTCCTTCTCCTCACAACAGGATCTTCCTATACAGTTCTACTACTATGGGTAAAAGCAAGAATTGTTCAGATTCCTTATATTAAGTGACAGTCGTCAATTTTTGTTCTAATAATCATCAGCCCCTGAAAAAATTCAATATAGGAGAGTCTCAGAAACACAATGTAAATTGAGGACTCCATTTGGCTGTGTCATAATTATCTGTTTATAGAAGAATTATACTTTTTAATGGTATCTCTTATAATCCCAGAAGATATTGTGATAGAACCATAGAGAATTAAAGGGACTCACTTTAAATGGATGAAAAGCGGGTTAAACAATACAGCTCAGAAAATAATTGTGGTATAAGGTACTGAAATGTTAAGAATAAAGCATAAAGAATAAGAAACATAAGATTACTATATTTTTGTCCCAAAGAATACTGTTACGGATGCAGATTTACTCACTGGAGTGGAAGATCATTTTGAAAAGCCATAATCCCAGTAAGATTTCAGGTGACAAAGACGTGGTGAAAAGTGCTGGAGAAAGTCCTTGCATTTGGATTTCTTCATATGGGGACTTCATTTAATGAACATTAAAGAGGCCAAATGCAAATTAATGTATCTAGGAATTAAGACTGTAACATGCCCTTGCAACATGAATTACAGTATCTTGCAGGCTTTAAAGATTATGTGAAATGAATTTCTAGTGCGCTGATGTTACCAAAATACTTACATAACAGCCCTAAAAAGAAAGGCAGGAGACATAAAGTAAGGAGTTGACATTTTCTCTGATTATAGCAATATAAATCCCAGCTGTCTTCAGAATGAAAGTTGAAAATTTTCTTTGTTTCATTAAAATGCTTTTCAAAGCATCCAGGAATGCTTTGAAATTTGAAAGACGCTTGCCTTTAGAAGCTAAAAATTCAGTGGAGTTGATCATGGCATGCACCACCTATCTGAGGAAGAGATCTCTGATGATATTTGGCTCGTGATAGCAAATCACCTAGTTGAAAGCTGCAGTTAAAGAAATTCAGACTCAAAATAAGTTGCAGATTATCAATGGTAACACTATTTTATTTATCAGCTTACTTAGGAAAGTACTGTTCTGTCAAATACTATCTTGGATCAGTAAGTGTAGAAGAGCAAAACATAGGAGTGCTGTAGCTCAAAACAGTATTGAAGAGCGTAGAGCTTATTTGATTATTGTGTTGTATGGCATGTGAAATGCAGGAGGTTTGATGAGATGGTTTTCATGCTTCTCTCTAGCTTTAAAATTTCTGATTTTATAAAAGGTGGCCAGACTGACAGCCTGGGGCATGAACGTTTCCCTTTATCTGCACAGCAGGTACCACATGATAAGCACCAGTGAACACATCCTCCTTAATAAGCCTGAATCCTTCCTGTAGGGCCCAATTCTGTGGAAAAGAGCATGATTTCTTGAGAGGTGGCCATCCTGCAGGGGGACAAAAAGGTGGAGGGATACCTAACAAAATCTACCTATCTATCCGTCTATCTGTGAAAGGGAATAATTTTACTAGATTTAGACAGAGGACCAATTCATACAGCCACTAATAGTCAACAGATGGTAATTACTACTGGCTACTAAAAGCTAGGTCAGATTTGAACCCAATGACCCAGAACTAAAATACTCCATATGCCATGACTGTGCTGTCTGGTATGCTCACTAGTCATGAGCCTCCTACTGAAATAAGGCCTTTCCCCCTCAAGCAGGAAGCTTTAATATTCTCAGTTAGATGAAACAACTGCCTTGACATTTCTGCTCTGCCGTTGGTTTTAGCTCTTGCTACATGCTGTTTATCACACTTTAGTTTTAACCTTGGGGTGAAAAGGGAAAACAAGACACTTCGTGAAAGAGAGGAAGTCACGGAAATAGTAAAGATTCTCTTAGAAGAGAAGCTCTCCCTCAGTCCCAGTCAGCCCATGAACTAGAAGTTAGGTTAAGCTTTTTTTTTCTTTTTTTCTTCTCACAGTGCCCTTCGAGGTCTTTCCAAGGCCTTGGGTGTTAATCAATTGTTAGGTGATATCGTGGTACATTTAATTACAAATCTTTTAGTTAGTTTAGGCTGAAACTGTCTGGATTTCATCAGTCAGGTAGAATCTGATGAAATTCTAGCTGGAAGGTGTTCATTAACCACATAGTGACCAACAAATACAGCTTGTTTTGTCTTGAAAAATATGAGGATTGCTTACTATTAGGACATGCAGGATATACAGCAAATTTATATACCTAGTCATTTATATGCTCTTCATCACTGTGGCATCTTAATCTGCAGATTGAGAGTTTGGAGAAGTTACTGTGTAGTAAGGAATAAAACGTTGCTCATTCAGATCATAATTAATAGGGAGGGAAGTTTTCTGTGTGAAGGAGGCAAACCATGCCCCTTCTGCCCTAACCCCTCTGTTAGTTTCCTGACTAACAGAACAGTCTCTGCTGCCTAATGTCACACCACAAGGTCATTAGAAGTCCTGACCTAGGCTGAACAGTCATTATTGATTACACTACAGTACCAAAGCCATAAATTTATTAATGCATGGATTTTTTTCAGTCTTCTTAGGAAACTGCTCTGAAAGGTTATTGTATTTATGATATGCCATGTGATATGATCAAGAATTTACCTGGTGGAAACCACGTATCTTTTACTATGACTGCAGGTTCAGGATTTAACTGCAGATTCAGGATTTACTTGGAATCAGATTTGCTAAATGCTGACTTTCTCACAAATTTATATTGAACCTTTTATATAATTGTGTTTCCTCTAGCTGCTATTGTTAAGAAAATACTGAAAATGCGTTATGTGTCGTCAGGACATTGTTTCTTTCTACAACTGCTGCAGGGTAAGCACTTTCATTTTCATTACTATGGCCTCTTTCTTCACTCTATAGCATAAACCTCAAAAACTTGAAAAAAAGCTTGTTAGCAAGTATTTTACAACAGCGATACTGTATTTTTTTATTTTACTATACGTAAAGTGCTGCAGCCACGTGTTAATGCTTCGCTGTATCTGTGTGGCAGCTGAATAGATAATGTGAAAAAAACTTTTTTTTCTTTTTTTCTTATAAAGCTCATAAAATATAAACTAAAAGGCAAATATATGTGTTTGGTAGTGAAACAACATAATGCTGCATCAGCAGGTCTTATTTCAAAAATTAAAACAGAGGAAACAATCCAAACAAAACTCTTTTAATACCCAGTTTTAGATAATGCTAACACATGAGAAAGAGTAAGCAAACTGCAAAATCTGCAGCTTGTATATGAAGAAGTCAGCAACAGGATAATAAGCCACAGAAGTATCAAAAAGAAAAAGGAAAAAAAAAGAAACCCAGGAAAAAACAGAAAAATATTTTCACAAGTGGACTGCAAGAACATACATACGTACTTAAAGTTTCCAGCAGAGTACCATAAAGATATATTGGCTAATACATAAAGCAGAAAACTCAGAGATATTTGTGACTGTCCTCCTCAGCTGTCTAAAAGGATGAAATTCAGTCTTCTCTTGAGTATAACCACAAAACCTATGCTACTTGAACTTCTCTTTAGTTGCTTTTTCCACACAAGAAAACATTATTTACCCATACTGAATACCAACAAAATTACAATAGCTGGTTAAAGGATGTATAATTAAATATTTCTTGGCTGAACAGTTCATGTTTTTTCAGACAGTCTCAATGGCTTTCAGTTAATAGCTATTACTATGGAGAAGGTCTATGCTGTCACACTGCTATGACATTTTGTCCACCTGCTCGGTGGTAAAATATCTAGGATAAAACCCTCGTGCCACTGACATCAATTAAATACACTTTTTTGGAGGATAGGACTAAGGTTTGCTTCTCTTTTCATTTGACAATTCCATTTGTTTTCTAATGTTCAGTACTTAGGAATCTACAGCAGTCTGTACTTAGCATGAAAAGGTCTTGCTGGGGTTTCTTTTGTTGAAGAAAAGAAACTCCTGAATAAGACTGATTCGTATGTCTGATTATAATTCTACTGGGGCTTATCACAAGTAGTCTGAATGCACCATCCTAATAACAGCTCAGACAATATAATAATTATGTATGATACTGTGTTTTTGTGTAAGGTTGGAGGCTGTTGAGATGAAGCACACTTTTTTAGCCGAGCTATTTGCACCTTCCGTTAGAATACTTAAGTATGATTTCCATCAATCATTAATCAACTTCAGTTTTCAGAGCAGTAAGTGTTCCTCCTGCTATCTGTGGCATCACTTAGTATCTTGTTATAAAATGTCTTGGGGCTAATGTCTCAAGCAAGGCAATTGTCAACAGCCACTATGACCCAGAAAGACTTAAGAGCAGTAAAATAAAGGGTTTAATTCTTTGAAGGAAATTTAAACATGCAGTCACTCAGGAAAGAATAGAGTAATTAAAAAAATTAAAAAACCCCCAACACCCTACATATGTCACTTCAAATGACACACAAAAGATTTTACAATACACAGGAGACTTTTCTGCCTCTTCTGCCTTTTTTCTTCCTTTCTTTCTTTTATTTTTTACAAACTAACATTTTGACTAACGTTAAATCAATTAATAAGAATGTCAAAGTAATTGTTCTCTATATGTGAGTATCCAAACACCAACTCAAGCACAAAAGACCTGGCTGTCAATCAGCACAACTAAAACACTAACGGATATCATGTCTAATCTTCATGCGCTACAGTTGGGTCAAGTGCATGGGCACAAATTGATGGTTAGGCTAGTGCTAGATTTCCAGTCTTCAACTGATGTCTTAATTCCTCATGCAGACTGTGTCTGAAAGATAATTACTCTTTTGCATGTCAGCTCATTCCAAAGCTGCCCTGAATTCTGGGACTGGAGAAAACAGACAGAGAAAAGGGAGGGGGGTTTGGGGGGTGCCACCACTGCTCTGAAAATGCAAAGGTGCTGAGTTGAAATTGGGCATCGACAATGGAAAAAATATGAATGGAGAATAATTAAAGATGGCATTTTGGGGTTACAACTGTGGAGTGTCTGTTCTAACCGAAATAAAATTAAATTAAAGCTGAAAGAAACAGCTGCACATTAAGCCCTATTTAATATTGATGCTAACTGAAGTATGGATTTGAGTGAGCTTCTTCCTCAAGGTCGTTGCCTTGTATTACTGCCTTATTGTATGATAAAAAGGATTTCCACTTAGAAAAAGTATAGCAATCACTCATGTATACTTCTTCACTGTATTTTGAGAAGGAAAAAAATGTTTTTCTCCTTGTAAGCCTCTTTCAATGATGCCAAAATAGTCAGAGAAACTCTGCCAAAAATGAAAATATAGTCCCCAACAGGGAAAAATCCCCAGTATTTAAGCGGGAGAATGAATCTCTATAGTTTACTTACACCTGATACTTTAAAAGTAAAGAATTGTGTTAAAAATGCTTTTAACCAAAGCTGTTTTCTCAGACATATTGATTTACTCCACATATATTAGCTTGTTTATAGAGACACACTTCTCTTTCATTTAGTCAGTTGTTAGTACACTTAGATGGTGAAGAATCCTGTCCTGACAGCTTTTCTTATTGGAAGTCTGATATCCAGGTTGTTAACAAGAAGTATCTTCTCCAGTTGTTACTTGGGTACTGAGTGGTGTGTATTTAAACCAGATATCATTGCTTCTCATAGACCTGCACATCTCCCTTAAAAGAAATTAAGCAGAAAACACCTTGTGCTGAACACAATAGAGAAGTTTCCTCATTACTGAAGCAATAGGAGAGGAAATACTGTTCCCACTCCATTTACTTCCAGGCTTCCTGGAACATCGCCTTGCCTGGTGCTACGGTCTGATCACTGCCTAATCATCCTGAAGATTTTTTTTTTCTTTGTCTTTCAAATTTCACAAAGAAGTTCTGAGAGCTGCCTGCATACAAAGTGGTAACATTTGATCACTTAAGGCAAAAATACCAGGTTCTTCATTTTTATTTAATTTCACTAAGGCTAAAGTCTTGCCAGACTGCTAGAGTGAATAAGGAGTTTAAGATTTGATAGAGTTTTCTTTCAAGGATATAGGTGCTTTTAAATTAAACTAGAATATTAAGCAATGGAAAGAATAATGTAATATATATTTTACTAATGTATTAATTTCAATATAAAGGGAGGCTGTATAAGCTTACGCAGCTAAGTACACTTTTCTTGTGTACTAGAAAATCCAGGAACAGGGTTAAGAAATACAGACTCATGAGTTCCTTCTTTGACAGCTAGAGAGCTGTTATTTTTCTTTTTTTTTTTTAATAATTCCTATGTCTAGTGAAAGCATTTTATAGCAATTTTTCCAGCTGAAATATAGGCAATTTTTCTGTTGAAATTTAGTCTGCATAACAGTTTGACTTCTCATTGAAAAGACATATATTCATGTGAGGCTACAATAAAAATTTTATATTTTCTATGGAAGGTTTTACTTAGATTTATTGATATTGTTGTTTGAGTTGGTATTTTCTATGGCTTTCCCATTCTCCCCATGTTAGTCATCTGGTAGGACGGTACTGGCTGCAGCACAGTCTTAGGTCTGACTTAGATTACTCTTTTACTAGATTAATTGCCTTTGTAATGATGATGAAGAAACACTTAATTGTATCTTCTGTAGCAGTTGTGCTTAGATTAGGGTTGTGTTTTTAAAGCTAGTCTCCTGATCAGCCCCACAACCCATGCTTTGCTGTTACACAAGGGAGAGGTGGTGGACTGCACAAATTTGATGCCTTTCAGAGGAAAACACACTTGAAGTGCTTGTAGGGCAAACCCAGCACACTCTGAAAGCTAACGAGCGTTCAACCCATAACACCAGGCAAAGCCCAAATGTGCATAGCTGAAATGATCATTAGCACCATCTCTCTTGCTCTTCAGATCTAATCCTGGTGAGCTACAGCTCCTATTAATGTGACGTGGTAATTGTTGGCATGTCAGCATCTTATGCAATCTAGATAGAGTTGCCAAGTGAGAGACAGAAAGATGCCCTAGATCAGTGAAGTGCTGGTGATCCATCAGACATCAGAAGGTGGGTGAAAAAACCATCACAACATACACATCTATTCCCACACTAGCAAAAGGAACAATAACAAACAATTATTTCAAATATAGCCTAAACATTATTTGGTTAAAATAGTGGAAATCATCATGACAGTGCTTTAGGTTTGCACTAATGACAGGGTGTGGGCTGTGAATTTTTTTGGGAAAGTCAAGTAGATTTTGGACCAAAAAAGGTTAAGAAATACTGTCCTTGAAAGTGCTTCTGGACAGCTGTCGCATCTTTGCCTGTTCAACATGACTGTGAAATCACTACGATGATTATTAAGGATGACATTGGCTGAATTTACTGGGAGAGTGAGACAGTATCTGGATAGGAAATAATTCAGAGTGAGTGTTAACTGCCTGAGGCTCTACCCAAAGTACATTTCAATAAAGTTGGTACATTGGAAAAAAATAAAAATCAGAAGAGATCACAGCATTTTTATTAGCTCCTGTGCTTAAGAAAATGAACATGCTATTGTGGTATAAGTTCAGAGCATACTGTCACCGCATGCCTGGCTACAGCTAGACTAGCATGTGGGTACACTTTGCCATTCACAGCTGGTGAAAACAGTGCGAGTTTCCTATACAAATTAGCTTTGCAGCAAATATTTCTGTTCTGGTAACTTCGTCAGAAAAGTATATCTACTTACAGAGAGAATAGCCTTTCTGTAAGGTCCACTGATAAAGTTTTCTACAGAATCTTTCTGCCTCCTACTTTCTCCCTGCACAATGCTGGCACACTAACAATTAATGATACTTTGTTTTAATTAAGTTAATGTAATTAATGGATGTTAAAACATTCAGTGTCACTGTGTCATCAAATATGTTGTTTTAACAATTTGTTTAACAATGTTCTGGCTTTGAGGGAAACTGCCTTCTGATTTGTGTTTTGTTTTCCAAAGTATCTAGCTTTAGATATATTTAAAGACCTACTGAAGCTAAGAAAGAGACGAGGTAATGCAAGGTATTATTTTTTCTGCTTTTGCCTTTTACTTCCTTTGAATTCCATTTTCTAGCACTGGTTTTGGATTTTTAAACATTCTTATCAAGATTTTATTAACCAAATAAATAACCCAATGAAACAATGAGAATTCTCACTTAGTCATGGGATTAAGATAGGGTAGTCTTCTGATAATAGAGGTTGGTAGGCTAGCACCTATATGATACTATTTGCACTGTGGCAAATTCATTCCTTTTAGGTAATGGCTGGGATCCTGCTCCTTTCTGCCTGTCTGTTAAATTGACTGTCTCCACATATTGATATGTAGGGGAGTGTTTATAAGCATTTTCTTAACCATTTGAGGGAAAATAATCCGGGTTAGTACAAAACACTTATTTAAATGGTGAAGACTAAGACGGCTGATTTTGGCTGAGGAAATCCAGAAGTACTCAACTGTAGGGATGTAATCTTCAACAGCAGGCTGGTAGGCAACAGCTAGAGAAGAATGACAATAATTTATACACTGGACGCTATGGTTTTTTATAGAAAGTAAAAATTTCTATCGTAGAATGAAATATTTAGCATAGGTTTTGTCTGGTTTGTGCATTCCCACTATTTCTTTTATTATTTGTAACATAAGTGTTTTCTAATTAAACTCTGAGGATGATTAGAATTAGGGGATCTTTGCTTTATTTTTTTTAGCTAAAGTCAATAACAATGTCCCAGTCATCATAGAATCATAGAATCATAGAATCATTAAGGTTGGAAAAGACCGCTAAGGTCATCGAGTCCAACCATCGACCCAACACCACCATGCCCACTAAACCGTGTCCCTAAGCGCCTCATCTACACGTCTTTTAAATACTTCCAGGGATGGTGACTCAACCACTTCCCTGGGCAGCCTGTTCCAATGTTTAACTACTCTTTCAGTAAAGAAATTTTTCCTTACATCCAATCTAAACCTCCCCTGGCGCAACTTGAGGCCATTTCCTCTCGTCCTTTCGCCAGTTACTTGGGAGAAGAGACCGACACCCACCTCGCTACAACCTCCTTTCAGGTAGTTGTAGAGAGCAATGAGGTCTCCCCTCAGCCTCCTTTTCTCCAGGCTAAACAACCCCAGCTCCCTCAGCCGCTCCTCATAAGGCTTGTTCTCCAGACCCCTCACCAGCCTCGTTGCCCTTCTCTGGACACGTTCCAACATCTCAACATCCTTCTTGTAGTGAGGGGCCCAAAACTGAACACAGTATTCGAGGTGCGGCCGCACCAGTGCTGAGTACAGGGGCACTATCACTTCCCTGCTCCTGCTGGCCACACTATTTCTGATACAGGCCAGGATGCCGTTGGCCTTCTTGGCCGCCTGGGCACACTGTCGGCTCATGTTCAGCCGGCTGTCGACCAGCACCCCTAGGTCCTTTTCCGCCAGGCAGCTTTCCAGCCACTCTTCCCCAAGCCTGTAGCGCTGCATGGGGTTGTTGTGGCCGAAGTGCAGGACCCGGCACTTGGCCTTGTTGAAGCTCATACAGTTGGCCTGGGCCCATCGATCCAGCCTGTCCAGGTCCCTCTGCAGAGCCTTCCTACCCTCGAGCAGATCAACACTGCCGCCCAACTTGGTGTCGTCTGCAAACTTACTGAGGGTGCACTCGATCCCCTCATCCAGATCATTGATAAAGATATTAAACAGAACTGGCCCCAATACTGAGCCCTGGGGAACACCGCTCGTGACCGGCCGCCAACTGGATTGAACTCCATTTACCACAACTCTCTGGGCCCGGCCGTCCAGCCAGTTTTTGACCCAGCGCAGAGTACACCTGTCTAAGCCGTGAGCCGCCAGCTTCTCTAGGAGAATGCTGTGGGAGACGGTGTCAAAGGCCTTACTGAAGTCCAGGTAGACCACATCCACAGCCTTTCCCTCGTCCACTAGGCGGGTCACCTGGTCATAGAAGGAGATCAGGTTGGTCAAGCAGGACCTACCTCTCATGAACCCGTGCTGGCTGGGCCTGATGCCCTGGAGGTCAGGCTGACAGGCCTGTAGTTCCCCGGATCCTCCTTCCGGCCCTTCTTGTAGATGGGCGTCACATTGGCCAGCCTCCAGTCGTCCGGGACCTCCCCCGTTAACCAGGCCCGCTGATAAATGATGGAGAGTGGCTTGGCGAGCTCCTTCGCCAGCTCCCTCAGCACCCTCGGGTGGATCCTATCCGGCCCCATAGACTTGTGAGCATCCAGGTGGCATAGCAGGTCGTTGACCGCTTCCTCTTGGATTATGGGGGGTTCATCCTGCTCGCCATCATGTTTCCTTTTCTGTCATCTTCCATTAAAAAACTACTTTTTAAATGTCTCTGCTTTGCTGTTTATAAAGCCAGTTAGAATCCTTCAGAGATCTGATGTTTTGCAAAGTTCTCCACCCACATACATCTTAGAAGAGGTGTTTTGGTTTAGGTACAACTTCCACTCATGGGATACATAGGAGAAACACATTATTGAATGGAATGGGAGTATGTAGCTGTACTTTAATGAGTCAAACGAGGCTTTGCTATATAGGACATTTAGGACCCTTGGAAATCCATTATAAGCCATTTCTACTTCCTCTGCCTCAAATTACCATTTTACAGATAAATGCACTTGAGATGGGCAATGAGGTCAAATAAGTGCTATAAGCTAAAAATCTCTCAGTTGCGATTCTGCCACTACTTGCAATTTGCTACATGAAATTCAGTGAGTTATTCATCTGTGCTTGAAATTACTCATCCTTAGCACAGAGATGAGAAAACATACAACATTCAGCTAATGGAAATATTCTGATATTTAATTAATTGCACAGTTCTTTCATGAGAAAAAATGCCTTTATATAAAACTCCAAGACCCTATCCCCACCTAGAATTATTCAGTGCCACTTACAGGCATACTTTCAAGGTAAGTCAAACTAAAATATGAGTAAAATGCTCCTATTGAAAAAAAACTTTAAGTTTTTGACTATTTTTATGTATAGACAAGCTATACAAATATTAATGTCCCATGTTCTCTTATTTTAAAATGAGTTGCAATCAGCTATTTATATTCAGAAATAGCTATACCATTAAAAAAAGGGCCTTGAACAGTAATATTGTCAAATTATACTAAGGGCATTCAATGAGCTTTCTGGAGTTATACATGTGTAAGCTAAGCAGAATTCAGTCCTTTTTCAAAAATATTGCTAGACAGCAACTGAAGAGTCCTCTGGACATTTCTGTGTATGACATACTTGTATACACTATGCTATGACTACTAAATATTTTAAGCAAAAACCTGTTCATCTGTCTTTACATATCTCTTTCAAAGTCCTTTCCTGAGAAAGAGGTGTCAGCAGGCTTACTAGAACACTATACTCATTAAATAATCCAAAACAAAGCCAGTAGTTACATAGGATTCAGATTTCCTTCCTCTCCTTGCATTTTAGAATAGCAATAAATTTGGGTGAGGAAACCAGTGGCTTATACCTCTCAAGTTCAGCTGCAGAATGAAGTGTTTTTAGTTCTGCCTGATAACCTGCCAAGTATTCAGGAAAATAGAAGCCATGAGAAGCTCTTCAACCCAGGGTCTTCTGCAGTTTAGTAGCAGCAGTTTCTTCAGAAGCTGATGACATTCTGGGTAGTCACTGCAACCTGAATATCACAAATAGTGGAGATATTAGAGCACTGAACCCAAAATTTACCCGTTCACATTCAACTGCCAAGGTGGAACGCTGATATACATTCTGTAGGTGCCCCTACGTCATTATGCAGAAATGACTAGACCGTTATGACTTGGGATATTCAGAGAGTAGAAACTAAGAGCTAAACATTGATGAAGGAATAGTTAAGAACCTACCTGAGTGCTCATGAATACTAGGTCTGGAGATATTAGAAAGTTCAGGATTAGTTTTTATGCAAACAGAGAGAATTACTACTCTGTCTTCTACAGGCCCATGTCTTGTTTCAGGCTTCCTCTTCTGTTTCATTCTTCTTTAGTTTATCTACATTTTGGTAATCCTTAAAGCAGGTTTTGCACGGTAATTGGTGTTGATTAAAATGTTAAATCTTGATTGCTGTGTTTAGGGTACTACATATGTATGGCTTCATTCTCAGCGGTGCTGTGAAATTTCAGCTCTGCTTACTAAAAATTAGTTTAAATATGATTTTGAAAGAGGAAATTTGTAATTTAAGAGAGTGGCTTTAGGCCAAAATTCCTTGGGCACCTACTCCTTGAAGCTTCTTCCAGAATCTTGTGTTCGGTATGAAGATATGTTGCAGTGCAGCATATTGAGGACTGGGCCTCTGGGGATGTGATTCCCAAACTACCATCCTATTGAGCACTGAGCCATCAGGGGCATGCGGACAGGGAATGCTGAAGAGAAGGAATAGCTTTAGCTCAGTATACAGCCGTCATTCATGACTTCTTTGATAGCATGCTTTTACATTTATACATTTAAAAAATTGGTTTTATCTGCTATATCTACAAGTGACATGTATGAAAACAACTGATATTCCATCTAGTAGGGGGCAGTGATAAACAAATATATTAACTAGTCATGATACTCAATACTGAGATTCACTGAGCAGTGCAAGCAACTCACTTTACACGTCTCATATTTCATATACCCTAATAATTCATTTAGAAACCCAAACCGTATTCATTCAGAACTTACATATGTTTCAGAAAGCTCTGCTAGAATGTGCTTTATGCTTTTAGGAACACTGATCTCTGGTCATAATCTTAAACTTCAGTTCCATTTGTTTCTGGTTGTTGTCCAGGAAGAACTGTACTATGCCAGAAGAAGATAACTTCTGAATTATTGTCAGTACACTCTCGTGAAATTGATTGTAATGTCTTGGGCTGTATGATATTAACTATGTGTGGTTGCATTTTGCTACATCTATCACTGACTTATGTTAATCTAATTCATTTTTTTACACAGCAGAGTATTTTGAGATACTGCCTTATGGTAAGTGTTACAATATATAAGGTATGCCCTGCCACTGTTGGTCTCTCGAAAGCTTTTTCTGTGATAAATTGAACATTATATCATATCTCAGTATAGCTAATCTCAGTTTCACAATCAGCAGTGTTTCAGTTTATCATTTGTCTATTCTTTACCATGGTGATTTAGGTCCTAGGGTATTCTCCCATTCTTTGTTAACATTTGTAAAGAATATACAGAGCATTAATTCAGCTGAAGTGTCTCCTATATGCTTATTCTGAGACATTATAATTTCAAACTGGGAAGTTCCCAGGGTATGTTGCATGTTTTCTGCTCCTGCCCCCTCCACCTTATACTCCTTTTAGAGAACAGCCATTTACGTGGAGTTTTAAATATATGTAAAAAGACTTTCAATGCTTTTTTGTTAGCTACAAAATAAAATTTAATTAAAATCTGGTAGTGTTCTAGGACAATGATCTGAAACAGTTTGGGAATGAGGAGTAATACATTCTTTTTTCTGGACTGATTTCAACCCTGAGCTTTGAAATGCAAATCTGATTTTATATTTTAAGAGGTAGAGGCAAATTTGGGTGGTTTACGGTTGTTCATTGCATTTAGGAATACTTTCATGATGAGCCAGGATAATGATTATATTTGGATATAGTAGCACAGCATGGATGAAACTGGGCTCTGGGGCAAGGAATGAAATGTACCCTGTTCAACAGTGCTTGATGCTGATTTTCTGCCATCTTCATAGTTTGGCAGCTGGTTTTGGCCTGCAAGCCCTCAGAGGGGAGTTGTACCATGTATGAAAGTATCCATTTCTGTAGGTTTGTGCGAAGGGGAGGGAAAGGTATAAGGTGCATTTGAGAGTGCTTTTCCCTCTAAAAGCATTTCCTTAAAATTTAGGAGGTGGAAAAAGGAAATCATTAACTGGTATGATATTATGGCTAGAATGACTGTTATCTTTTCATCTCTGGAAAGAATTTTGTGGTTGCAGCAACACTGGGTTGCCACAGAGCAAAGAACAAGCGCGGTGCAAAAGCACAAATGGTAGGAAAAAACAAAATCCTTCTTAGAAGATATCTGTAAGTTCCTTTGTAACACAATGTATATACTCAGGCCAGTTTTATGTTAGTGTATTTTTGAGTCACTTATCATTTTCATCTGTCTGAACCTAGAATCAGCCCCTTGTTTATTGGTGCTGTCTGTTGTTGCTTATGGTCCCCAATCATCATCAAATTAAATATGAGCATTCTCTTCCTCAGTTTATATTTCCTTTTTACGTCAAGACAAAGACTATCACTGTCCCATGATGTCTATACAAAGACTCTGGCAGAGACTACAAATGTCAGTAAACTACAGTGGGTGGGACAAGAAAGAACGTGCAACACGGAGCCTTTGTTGCTTTAGTTAATCTAAGGATGAACAGATAGTAATATATTGTAGCTTTCTTCCTTGCTACCATTGCTGTGTGGAAAAGGTAGGACTCATTCTCTCCTACCTACAAAAAAATACAGCTAGGTTCCATCTGAGCAACAAATTTAAATTGTCCAATTTCAGCATTTTCAAATTGAGGTGTCTGCTGTGTATTGTAAAGAGGACTGTTCTTTAGGTTATGTGAGGAGAAACCACTAACTCTGACATTTTGTTCATTAGCATCTGCCTGTGGGTAGTGATCAAAAGTGACTAACATGCCAGAATGGATATTTCCTGCACCAATTTTTTGATTTTTAACATTTCGGGCATTTTGGAGTATTTCTTCAAATGTCCTGAAAACTGGATTTTCTGTCGCACTAAAGTGAACTCAGTAGTGCAGATGCTGAGGGGGAAAATACATATACTTCATGCTTGCTCTGAAGCTGATGATAACATGCTCTAAAGCTGATGATAACAGATAATATTTCCAAAGGACTGTCTGTCAGCCTTGAATAAGTGGAACGAGTTATGCCCCAATCTCCTTACCTTCTGACTAACATTTCTGCAGTTAAGAACTTCCCCACACTAGAAATTGCTTTCTGGGAAAATTGGATCTAAAAGGTGTCTCATTCTGCATCAGGGAAAGGAAATAAAACAAAAGATCCTCCATTCTGTCTTCTCCTTGTCTCTCTACCCCGGAAAACACAAACAAAGCTCAAAGAGAAGAAAGAGAGCAAGAGAAAGAGAATCACCACTCGTTTCCCGTGTTTTCCTTGGATTACTTCTTTCCCTGCCCTCCAGTTAAGATGTATAGTAATTAAAAAACATAGGGGTGTAATGAAAATTAGTTAAGGAGTCCCTATCCTGAAATTGATCGTTACAGGGCTCAGACTAATTTCTCATTTCCATGTCATAGCGATGCTGCCTGCTCAGTTGAAGTGGTGGTACAGTTATTCTCTTCTGCTTGGCTGTAGAGACCTTGTTGCAGAAAGCAGGCCACCCAAAGTACGCTTTAGGATGATGAAATCCTCTGCCTCCTTGTGCCAGTTCTGCATATGGAAAGATAACTACAGTGCCTGCTTCAGAAATACCTTTCCCCTCCTAACAAAATCCAGCTGTAGTTGTCATCATTTTGACAGAAAAGGTGAAATATTTATCAAATGGCAATTCACCGTTGGTGCTAATTAAAGGATGCTGAGAATATAATTGCAAATATTCACATTAATGGATTGTCTTGTATTATATAGCAAATCTTTACGTTAAACAACCTAGAACAACTCTTTCCAAGGAAATATAGCTTTTTGAAATGCAGGCATAATAATGGTAGAGTACTTACCGTCATCCAGGAAGGCAATTATGTAGACTAAAGCAGCACGACATATCAGTAGAGGACAAGTTTTTCTCTGATAATCTCACTTGACCACTGTGTCTATAACTTGTCTTTAGTCCAGCTCTTCTGTGAGATTGATTAGAAGGGGCCAGTTCTCAGTTTCACATTGAAGATGAGCTTGATTTATTGGGCACTCTTCGGTCAGGAAAGAAACAAATGTCTTCTATCCCAGGAAGGAGAAATGAAACTTAGAGCATTTTGCTGTTCCCTTATATTATAATATGTGAGCCATCATCATTTTGCCCAGCTATGTTTTCTTTTTAAGCAATCTGCTTTTTAAATTTTTTTCTGTTCTTTTCAGATAGTTTTGAAAACTGCTTTCATGCCTAGGATATGAAGAATCATAGGAACAGCTTTACAAAGGTATTTCACTCTGTTCTCCTCTTTTATCTTTACCTCAGGTAGGCATTTAGCTACACTTAAACATTATTCATGTGCTTATCCATACTTTTAAAGCTAAGATATGCAGAGTATGTTAAAAGGATATTTGTTTCCCTGTGTAAAACTTTAAAGGTTACAGCTAAAATGTGCTACACATTGCTATTTTTTAATTGCATGAAGAGAATTTTGCAAATGAAAAGCTGCAATTTTTTTTTCTAGAGTTATAAACAAAATTCTTGCTGCATTCTTAATTATGGAATTGTATTCAGGAGTTAGAAATGTAGATGGAACTATCTGTTTGAAAAATTGGACAAATAGTAATGAGGTTTAGCATGAGTAATACTAATACTAGAAGTGGATTTTTTTGTTATTCATAGAAAACAGAAATACTACATGTTTGGCTAGCCAGTCACGTTATGTTAGTTACAGACAGCAAGTGTGCAGTTGGCTTCTCTTCTACATTCTTATTGATATGCAGGACAATGGTTACATGAGTTTTAATGGATGAAGGATTTTTTTTACATCTGCCATGATTTCTTGGGAGACATCTAGAGTCACAGAATATAAGATTAATCTTATCAACAGAAAATAATTGAATTCCCAATTAATATTTTTATGATGCTTATAATTTACCAACTTTGACTATTTGGCCAGCTCTGATTTTCTCTTTTCAATGTCAGTTCCTCTTGTTTATCCTTGGCCAGTGAACTCCTTTAGCCTGATTCTTTTTCAGCTCTATTATGGACTTGTAACCATGGTTTACAACTGAATGTACATCCTAACCACATTTACTGTTCAGTAAACAAAGAGTTTTATGGGCAGAGCATTTTTAAATTGATTAGCTGGGGTGAAAGTATTCATTGATCACACAACTCTGTTCACAAAATGAAACTCAGCATAGCAGTTAAGTCACGACCAATGCAGATTCTATTAGGAAGGCCTATTGAAAATAGTTGTTATTGTTATTGTGAGTCCCAGTTAATGAGTACAAATTATTTGTTTGCTGAAATAAGGAAAGTAGGATTTTCAGAACATTTAATCTCTCCATTGGAAAACTTGGTAAATCACATCACCAGAGAATAGCAGTTCCAACCCATGAGTGTTCTGGAAATAGTCTGTAACCGTGATGGACTGTTTTTGTCTAGACATAGGGAGATTCCTAGTGAGAAATCATTACCATAATTATTCTGGATATTAGACACCAATTTTCTATTATTAAGACAGAACTTATATGTCTGTCTTAACATTTCATTTCTGTATCAGTTTTCAGATATAAATACATACAAGAGTCTTATGAAAGTAATGTATCTGTGACACAAAACTTCTCTGAAAACTGTTTCAAAGATCTATTATAGACTATATTATTCTGGCATTTCTGATGAGCATTTAATCACATTTCACCTCTCTGGAACAAAGACTTTTGTTTACTGTAGCAGTAAACCAACCAGTAAATAATGAAAAACAGAAAAGGAAGAAATGTTTTGATGAGGAAAGAGTTGTTGAAGGGTTAATTTGTTTTCATATAAAATTTGCTGTTCTGTGAAAAGGGAAGGGATGTTTTCTGCACTTCTTTTACCAGATTCCTCCTAGCGCTCCAACTGTGCTCTGGTTTTCCTGATTTTCTCTAGGAGGCAAATCTGAGTGAGGTGATCAAAGATGCACAATTACTTATTATTCATGAGCTGTTAGGTTCCACACACTTAACATTGATACTATTTAAAAATCTTCTGTTCCCAGGTTTCTCTACCTTTCTGATGGACTTTTGCTATTAGTAGATATATATTACCAGGCCTCAGACTTTTAGCAAGCTGTATTCTAAAAATTAGTCCAGGTACATTTAGGGGTAATGACAATCCAGTGCTACAGTCATGAAATAAGCTGGCATAATAAAATAAATGAGTGAAGGTCCATCACACATTACCATAATGTTAAACAGCTATTAACCATGATAATTTACGGTACAGCATAACTAATATTTGGCACAAATTGCCATCTAAAGCCATTACCAAATAGCATGGTAACCACCATTAACTAGCAGTATGCTCCAACCTTTCCTTGGTGATCAGATATAAATCTGCAATTTTACATCCACATCAATATTTGTTTCTGTCTACATTCCTATTATTTGAAACATTGCCTTGCATATTTTTCTATTACTCGTCTTGCACATGGGTAGGTTAAAAAAACACCACCCATTCAGTTTCTTAAAGTACTCATCATTATGCTGACTGAAATATCATGAAGGCATTGAATTCTGACATTTGTGTAATTAACTAGACGAACAATGAAAATGTAGTTCCTAACATAGAAAATAAATGATGACCTTTTATTTCAGTATTTGTGCCAGACTGTTGCATCTTACTGTAAAACAGACAAACTGTAAAAGCTAGTGGATCATACAATTATAGTTGAAATACAGTAGGGGGAAAAAAGAACATATTTAAATGCCCTTTTTTTAGATTAATAGCTCAGCAATGTACACTATGTAGGCAGTAATTGTGCTAAATGCAGCAAATTCTGAGTTCTGTGTAGTGCTAAAACAAATTATTCGAGTAACAATGGAGGTGAAAACTCTTTCAGAAGTAGATTACACAATCAGCTAAATCCAGATAAAATAGTCTTAAATACCAGTACATCTTTATTTCAAATTGGACTTAAATTTTATGTTATGCAGAAAATAAGGCTAGAGTTGTACTTAGTATTTCATTCTAAAGTATCTGGCTTTGTAGTGAAACTAGACATGCATTTTGCAACAAAGTATTTTCTTTCTTTCTCTCTTTCTTTCTTTTTTTTTTTAATTAGAAAAAATGCCAAGCAGTCAAGAGACTTCATTATTCCTGAGTTTTAGAAAGCTTACACAGAAGACAAGACCCCGGTGATCAAAATCTACCGAACATGAAAGCTATGGTGTTAGAAAGCAGTTGCACAATTATTTTCATTTGAGCCAGAATTTACTACAACCTGGGAAATCTTCTAGGAGCCAAGTGACTTCTTTCAGCTTCTGTTATAGTTGACAAATTAGAATAAAAAGATTCCCACTGATTCCTTGCAAACTGGATCATGTCCCTACTGTGTTCCTGTAAATAACACTAAGTTTTCAAATTAATCCTGTCAAGACTGGGAGGGGCGCTCCAATAATGTATCTGATTTATTATTTTGTGCTGCCATTATCCAGAGTATCGGGGGGGAAGTAATAATTTGCTAAATGCATATTTATGCTGCTACAGGAAAGGGCAAGTAAATTGGCAGCGGTATGCTGACATGTAATGCAGAGAAGAAACAAGTTAATAAGATAAGGAAGTTTAAGTTACTAGGAATGGGGAGTAAATTATACAGTGTATATGCATTTAGAAGTCAAACCTAACAGAAATATCAGAAAAGATGGGAGCTATCTTTAAGAAATCTGCTTCTAATAACTTCACTTCGCAGTCACATGGCCCTTATAAAATAATTACAATATTTGCATCAATTTTTAGCTGCTGGAACTAAGTTGCAGTCAACATTCTGAATTTGTTTTTCCATAACCTGGTACTTTATATTTTAGAACTTTTAATTTATACCAGAGAACACAGAATAGTGTAAACTGAAGGAAAAGGTTATATATCAACGTGGGTATGTTATGTACTTGATGTGGAACAGACTTTCTGGTTTGCATGCTTATGTTTGATGTTTATTCAGTGAAATGTTTATTTTGCTGAAGCATGAGGTCTCTCTTTGACTCTTGAAAAATCTTTTAGAGCACAAGTTGACAAAATATATTCCTCTCTAGTTCTTTAGTAGTCATCATGGCCTATGCGATCAAATGGACGTACTTGAAAGTCAAGATATACAATGGAGTAAAGGTGAGCCTAATACTTAATGCAATCTGACTGTTTTTTTTGAAGAGTATGCGTGAGTTATCAAGCTGTTGAAGCACAGAAAGTAGCAGCAACGTTTTCATCATGAACAGCCAGTCTTTTATTTCCAATTTTACTCTGTGAAGCAGGTTTCCATTATTGACATTAAAGATATTAAATCATATCAAGGACCAGTTTAATTATACACTCAGAAAGAACTTGAGAAACTGTAATTCACATGTTCTCTCTGTATGGCAAGCTAATTTCTATAGTTATGTGTTTTTCAGAAAGCCAACTTTTTTGGAGGGATGGTTCTCTAAATAGAGAAAATAAACAAATAAAACCACTAGTGAAACAGTTGAACTTTGATAGGAAACCTATTTAAGATTTAGTACTGTGCCTCTTAACATTGGTACGCTGGTACTCTGATGCTTAGATGCAACAGTGAATAGGCTTCTCAAAACTACCTGTGACAGAGGCCAAATCCTGATTTTAGTGATATTGACATAAGCCATGATAATCTTATGGCCAGAGAAATATGCATGTGTCAGAATTCTCCAGAACATTTTTGTAAAACTCACTGAACATGGGAATGAGCTGTATCTATTGACTATCTTATATTTTACTTGATACCCATTTCCTAAAAGATTCTTTCTTCTGCTTTAGGAAATTATCTTCAATGCACAGTATTTGATTACCTCATTTGGTTCTAGATAGCTAAAATAAAAATAACTTAGTAGAGCTGTGCTCATTATCGCTGGATAGCAGACTGACATTTAATGAACAGCACCAGTGCTCATTCTTTGCTCATTTTTGACAAGCTCTGATGCTTACATTTAACACCATTTCATTTCAGTGAAGCCCTGTAGCAATCATAGGGGCAAGGTAGGCTTCTTATGTGCATCTTTCTGGACTTCAAGTAGCTACTTCAAGATGTGGTTAATGTGCTGTAAAAACTGCAGAGAGGTTATTTGTTAAGTTATTGCTGATCAGTCTTGAAAGAGCTGCCATAAAAAGAAATATATGGGAGGTCACTGTCATTGTATATACTGTGTATGACATTAAGTCTCTGATCAGCATATGAAACCATATAGATATCCATGTGTATGTATTTCATCACAGAGAAGAAAGCAGATACTTCTGAAATTAGTTACCCTTTTGTAATCATTCTTTACTGAACATATTTAATGAACATGGCCTACTAGATAAGGAAGTTCAATGACATAAGTCCAGACCAGGATCTCTGCAGAATACTGCCTAAGGACCTTGAAATACATGGGTGTGTTCACCACACAGGACAAGCAGACTAAGGATATATGTCCTTAAACATTAGTATTTATTAAATGTATGCAAGTACTGTTGTGCTTTTTGTGTGTTTTATAGAATTACAGTTTTCAGCTAACTTCATCTTGTAGATAAGAGAAACCATAAATTGACAGTAAACAGAATGTCACTGTGGTAATATTATTTGTGTCAAAGATATCACATCTTCATTGGAAGCCTCGCAGGAAGAGTCGGGAGAGTAAATAACATTGTGTATCAGTTTTAACCATTTCTAATTTTTTCTTTTCTCTTAAATCTGCATTGTCATTTACATTCACTTTCAACTCAGTAAACAGTTTCCTTTTCCTTTTGAATGGATATCACTAAAAGGCAATAAAGAATATGTAAATCTGCTGTGCTCTGTTGTCCAAGGTTCTTGGAGTGTAGAATAAAACCAATTGTTATTACTCTGATTATTATACTAGAAACATTTACAGTGTTTATTTTAGCTAAGGAAAGTTGACATGACTTATGGAAATTAGTTAAGAGGGACTATATTCTGTACAGCTCCTCCGTAACATCTGTATTTGCTAGCTCCCCTTCTAGACCTCATCTAACATGTATGAAATTTAATCAAAGTTCTTTGGATTAAAAATTAGGCATGGATGAATCTGTTCCAAATATAAGACTCTAAAAGTTTTTCTCAACTGTGAATGAAACCAATTTCTTTTTTGCTTTTCTCAGCTTTTTCTCTGGGAATTTTTTTTTTTTTTCATTCCTCATTACATTGTCTTAATCACCTTTAAATTATCTTGCCTTCATCACAAGCCTCTAAAATCACTGGGTGAAATGTCAAAGTCTGTAAATGCTGGTTTATCCTCAATTTTTGTGACGCCACTACTGCATGGTTTAGAAACTGTTGTGGTAAAGCTTCTAACAGGGATGTAGTTCTGATGTTAAAAAGATGCTCATCTCAATGCAACTCATTAAGATGAGCTCTAATTAAGACCAACTTTGAACATAAATTTAGAAAGGGGACTTGGCTTTTAACTGGATCTCAGCAGGTTTGCTTCCACCTTTCAGTTATTTCTGACAGTTGTATAATCTCCGTGAAGCTGCTGTCTAAGTTTAATATTCAAATCCTGTTTCAGTGCTTACATTTCTGTCAATAGACTCCTACCTGCCTTCTACCAGCTGTGCACTACACATGACTGGAACCATTTAGCTTTAGATGCTGTTGGGAATGTAGAACTACATCAAATAAGAGTTTTAGGAGCCTTGGTTTTTGGACCCCAGATAGGAATCCAGAAGCCTGGTGCTGTGTTTACCCAGATGCTAGGACTGGCGTTTTTCCCTTCTGCCCTGAATTGCCCCAAATTGATTTTTGCTCAGGATTGGCAAGCTATTGGCAATGCAGTATGTCTCTAAACTAACATGCACCATCAGCAGGCTACTCTGTGTGATCCCTATTGCAGATTCTCTTTGCAGTCCTCAGCACTAAAATAAATGGGTGTGTTACAATGCTCATTTCTCTTCCCCCTTCCTTTTCCTTCCCTTTCCCCTTCTCGCTCCTGGAGGGCTACAGTACCCAGGCAACTAGTTTAACTGTCTACCATGAAAACATTTGCAAAAGAGTAGTGAATTCGTTCTTATCTCAAAATACAGATATGGAAATGAAGCTGTGAAGACACTAACTAGCCAACTTTGGTCACGCTACTGTTCTAGAAAACAGGCAGGACCATATTGCAATAGCTTTGCACTCTAGAATAAGTTTTCGCACAAGGCAATTAAAGGAAGCAGCTTTATGCTGAACCAGGGACGCAATGAACATTTTGCAGAAATATACCATAACAGTAGAAAGTTGATTTAGTCTATTTTTCAGTTTCTTCTTTTCCAGTTTTCCTTTGCTGTTTTGCGTCTGAAGTATGTCTGTAAGTACTATGGAAACAGCAATGTCATTGGCATGGGTCTAAACATAGTGATGTCCACTAGTACTGTAATAAGCCAACATTTTAAATAATTTAATGATTTAATTTCTTTAATGATTTAGAATATATAATATGGTTTGGAAAACACAGAATTTTAGATGGTAGAATACAATGAAAAGATGACAAGGGTCATAATTTTCACCTTGCAAAGAAAAAAGTCATGATCATTCCATATTATAGAAGTTTTGCTTGAAATTAAACATCAGTTGGAAATAAACACTTGTGTATTCTCCTGTTTCCACAGAAATAGTGGCAATAACTAGTTTAGCCTGAATTCTGATTTTCATAGCTCCCATAATTATAACTTAAAGCACAACAACTTCCAATGTGGATGTTTGCTCTGGGAAGAAGGCATTTTATTTTCGTGATCCTTTGTCAAGATGCTTTGCTCTTGACAATCTCTCACTTGCATGTTTTTCCCAAGAGCTTGCTTCAGGGTTTCAAAAGTACTTTAGCAGACAGCTTTATGTTGGCCTGTTGCTTTGAGTTGGAGGCGGCCTTGGTATATTCTTAATGCTGTGTGGAAATATAAATGGTAAAAAAGAAAAAAGTTATTTCCCAAATCACCTGTACAAGGATTCTACAAAGAATCCTTATTGGGTTTGTAATGAGACTGCATCATTTCTCAATAAAAGAATTTTCCTTTCTTTCATAAATGATAAAATTATGTCTGTTGATAAATACATACAAATGCCACTGAAATATAAAGAGTCACTGACCAGAATGTCATGGCAGGTCTCAAAATAACCCTACCAGATACGCTGTGGCCCAGAATTTTTGAGACATTTCAACTACATTGTATGTGTATGTAAGCAGAGTGTCTCAGTTATATCTTATGCATGTTTTTGCATATAAACCCTTCATTTAAAAACTTTGAATGTTGTTTAGGTTTATTTCTGCATGTGGATTTTGTCCACATTGTTTGTTTCTACCATCTTTTAGTAATAAAAGGGTTAAGTTCTGATGAATCCTGAGTTGTCTAATAGGTCACGTACAAAAAAGATGGTTATGAGTTAATTTCCAGCTTACTAAATGGATAAGAATTTCCACAGAGAATAATACACTTCCACTACAACAAAATATACACAATTTTAAAATTTGTGGGCTAGTCGTTCAATATAAAGAGACAAAGTAGGGCATAGCACCAAGTTCCACTGAAAAGTTAACTGTTGGAGGAATTAATTGTAGATTCATCAGACATGAAATACCAGACTTAGAAACCGGATGAGTTTTCTATTCCTGGAGGAACATCCAGCTGTAAACTCATTATGTCTTGTTAAAGAAAAACTGCAGGACTTGTCATTTATATGATGAACTTTGGTTTCATAACTGTTTCCAGGATTTGAGCAATTAACACTGTGAACTTTAGTCTTTGCTTCATTTGTATAAAATGCATTTGAAATAACAATTTATTTGCATTTAATTTGAAAGGTTATCATTCGATGTCCTGGTAAGTAGCACAGTCCTGTTTTCCATATTGTTGATCTCTTTCAAGTACATTAGCTTCAGATGTTCATCTGTCTGTAGATTGTATTCAGATTATTTACAGTTCCATTTTTATGTGAGGTGGGGTAAGGATATATGCAGTGCAACTCCCTTAAGCTTTGGAATGCAGATTTTAGTTGGTTTTATACCATGCTATATGAACTAGAAAGAATGCTAAAATAAAAAATGGAATTATTAAGCTTAATAACACAATGGAACATTAAAAACAATACAAACCCATAGACTGCATTTTAGACAACATATTTAATGCAACAAATATTCTGCACACTTTAATCTGAAGTCACCTCCAGCTATTGATCTCATTCAGTCCTCCTTCATTTAGAGTCCTGTAAGCTCTTTCTCTCTAAGCACAATTATTGAAACAGTTGCTCTTCACTTTACTGGCTACATCACTGTCAGTTTTTGTCGTCTTCATCTTAGCTACTACTGTTTCCTCTCTCACCTCCCAGCATCTCCTCTCTTCCATTTGCCTTAAATGGTATTTCCAATATCTTGTTTCTATTGCGCCTTATTCTATATTGTGTTGTTACAAATCAGTGAAGCCCAAGGCTGTTAATCCTTTCTCTGTGGAAGGATACATTTATGTAGAAAGGCCAGTGTCAACTCTAAACTTCTGATTAGATTGCCTATAATTAACTACATTTTCTGTAGAATACCTGAGGCTCATTGGACAGTTGGAGGTCCCTGCCAGGCTGTTGCATTATTTACAGAATAATTCTGTATTGGCACTGCATTAACAATTTTAGACTGGAAAATCTTTACATTAGGGCAGTTTTCATTTACGTCTTCAGTGGCACTGAACAGGTGGTCATTTCAGTAAATAATAAGGATACATAAGAAAACAGCAAACTTTTGTCATAACCCAAGCTGAGTACAACTTCATACGAAGAGCAGCTGCTGCAACTGTTATTAGGAAAAGAAATAACAAGCCCTTCAGTGGTCAAAGATCAACTAGAAAAATCACTTCAAACCTTAGCACTGGAAGTCTGGGTAAGTACATTTCAAGAAGCAGAAAACTGTCCTTCCCAGCTTCCCTTGTGGGATTTTTTTTTTCCAGGCAGGGTAAATTGCTTTTTTTCTCTTGTCTAGACAAGGATAATGTGTGACAGAACCTTGGGTTCAGACTGAATGGAAGGAAGGAAAAACCCAGTTTCTCTAACATGTTGAATGAGTCAGTGGGCATTTGAGATAATTCATTTATATGGGTACTTATTTGGAATATTAAAATTTTTTCTTTTCTACTCAGTTTTCCAAATTCCTTAGATGTGTCTCATTTTATTAATGGATGCTGTAATGTTATTGAAAACTACTAGTCTCTTCTTTCACAGTAACTAGTTTTATTGTTGAAAAATTATGTTTATTACATTTTAGCTTTTTAAAAAAATAACTCTCATGGCAGACATTAAAATCTTGTTATATTTTATTGGAGCTTTCATTTTATTTTACTTTTATGTCCATTTAAAAAAAAAAACCACAATCTAGTAAAGTCTTTTTGTAGAAGAATAGTTCCTACAAGTGGAAATTTTGGGCTTTAACTTGGAATTTTTATCTAGAGAAACAAATGGTTAAAGCCAATTCTAAAAAATTCCCTTAAATAAGCAGGATTCCTAATTGTAAGATCAACAGTAACCAGTTTATATTTTTGCCATTTGCTGGACACGGAAAAAACAGTGTTTTCCGGAGTACTGGAAGAGTAACAGCAATATAATTTTAGTGAAATTTTTTCTTTCACCGAATGCACATACATCTTGTTCACTTAATGAGAGGTAGTGACACACTATGACCTTTTGCTCTGCTTACATATTGCCCTGCATGATAGCCGTGCATCTCTCCTCCGTTCTGTTGTTGACTCTATTACTCCTTTTTCCTCAGTGCAGCAGCTTTTAATGTAAGAAACCTCCACATCTAGGATTATTTCTTTCAGACATCTTGGGTCTCAAAGCTCTGGCTGTAAATTTGCTCTGCTTTTATGCAGTGATATAAACAAAGCAGCAAAATTACTTGATTCTTGGTAAGGGCAGGAGAGTACTCTGGCGCACACTAGGATGGCGTCATCAGTTGGTGTGTGTGATGCCCCTGCCCCCATGTAGCAGGACACAAGGAAGCAATGGCTGTACAGAAACGGGGGACAGGATGGAGTGAAGGCCCCATAGCTCTCGCCTATTCGGACACTGTCATCCTTGAGTATGTCCTCGCTTGATAAGTCTGCCTCTGCCACACCTCTCACAAATCTTAGTGAAACTTATGCCCATGCCCCCATGTAACTGGACACAAGGGAGCAATGACTGTGCAGAAATGGGGGACAGGGTAGAGCGAAGGCCCCATAGCTCTCGCCTGTTCGGACACTGTTATCCTTGATAAGTCCATCTCTGCCACACCTCTCACAGTTCTGAGGCCTAGACTTATGTCAAGGGCCTAAAGACTCAGGCTCTGAAACACATTTGAATGCACTGAGAGAGCAAACCTAAGGCAGGGAAGTGAAAGGAGGACCTCGCCTGCATAAAGTAACACCAGCTTGTGATACTGAGCACTTAGTTTAGTGATTTAGCAGTTACAGCTCCTCATTGTTAAAATAAGAGGGAAGGGGAGAAGACGGCGCATTTGAGTAAAAGGTAAGACCCAACCAAGAGCTTATCTACTGAGACCATGCGGCAACAAAAGCACAAAAGGATGCGGACCGGAGGAGGCTCTTTGGAGCTCCCTCTCAGCTGGACTGAGATGCCTGAACTGTCTGTGACCACCGGCTTGATCCTTATCGACAGGCCGTATTACCCTCCCTGTGTATGTAGTTGTGTCGTGTTATGTGTTACTATTTTGTGAACCTGTATGCTTGCTTAAGGATTCTGGCTCTCATAATAAACTGTCACCATATAGTACCCGCCTGACTGTGGAGTCTGAGTAACAGTCGTTCCCCCCCCCCCTTCTTTTGGTACTATACGGTGCATGACAGTGTGGCAAGTAGTTCTTTCAGTGATATCATTCTGTATATTTCCTGGCAAGCTCTTTAGCTTTACATTTTAACAAACCATGACAGAACCTGGATTAGTTTAGGAATGAGGGGAGTCAGGGCATTGTTAAAAGGCCTGGACTTCATGATTACTGAATAGTAATTTGTATGGAAAGAGTTGTTATTGTTCTAGTATTTTCAGTATTTTGCATTTATATTTTATTGTGCTAGGTATTCTGCTACTATATTTATCAAGTGCTCAGATTTCAGCTCCTGAGAGAGATCTGCTAAGGGTTACAAAGCAATTAAAAGTCTGAAAGTTGATCAGAACAGCTGGTAAAACCAACCATTCTGATGTTTGCTGTGCTATACTGATATCAATCAGAATTTGGTATCGCTAGACTAGGAAACTGTTAGGTAAGAAAGTCTTTGACTAATTTGTTGATACTGAAGTCTTCACATCTGCTACAGAATATTGCACTACCCATAGAACACATTCTTGGAACCATTAGCAGTAATAAACACTACCGTGTTGCTTATGTGGCAGCTCTGTCACAGATAACATGACTTGTAATTCACTTTTATTGTGTGGCTCAGCAGTGGATTACTACAATTTCCTATGTTCTTCTGCGGAGCTTGAATTACATTTTAAATTTCAAGCACAGGGCAAATAAATTTATGGGTTTGGAAAACCCACGTCTTTGACTCTTGATTTCTAATTTGTAAACATTTCAGATTCTGTGTAAAAATACTGCAAGGGACTATTAACTATGGCATATTAATTCATAGCTGTCAATGTTTTTCTGTGTAAATTCCTTAGCCTTGCTGCAGCAAGAGAAGGCAAATTTTTCTTAGCTGTAAAAACTGTACTCTACCAGTGACTCCAGGTAGGATGCTTTTATATGTAATGCATTGACAGGGAACAATCTGCGGCAAAACACAGCTATGCTCATTAGTGATAATGTTTATAAAACAATGTTCCAAATAACACAGTTGCTCAACACATCTAAGAGAAAGTTGCAGTCTACTAGCAACTCCACAACATTTAGCTTTTATGTCCTTTCATTCCTCGATCACGATTTTCTGCAGAGATTATGGAATCTGTTCTCAAGGTAAGCTCTTGACTCCATATTTAATCACCTCAGTCTGCGGTCTGGTATTTCAAGGCAATAGGCATCAGCAACTTTTATAGAAATAAAGTGTGGATGTAGATACCGAACCTGAGGGGCAGCTTTTTTGGTTCTTAGGTTATTCCTATAGTGTTTCCAACTTCATCTGAAGCAAGAATCTTTCTGTTTCAAAGAGGTTAGTACACTGCTCTTAAGGCCTTGATGTCTATCTGTATTTTATATTACTAGGTAAAGATATATCAGAACAGCCAAGGTTCTATAAGCCCAGCACAGGAACTGGAGGTGGTTATAGAGGGATGGATGAGCACTAGCTCTCTCCCCAAAGCTTTGCCCCAACTGTCCTGCAGATATTCTGTTATTTCCAGGCATTCATATCTGTAGTATGTTGGCTGAGCTCTGGCGCTAGCATGAGGTCAGCCCCTTACAATAGTCATGGTCACGCTCTATTTTGCCTGGCTACTAACACATTCCTGATAAATCTAGATGTGAAAGAGAAAGGACAGCAAAAATGTGAACAGATTATGAATAAAGGTAGAGCATTTACTTAGTCCGAAAATTTTCCTTTTGCTTGGATTCAAAATCCTGCTCTAAAGAATGGAACTGTTATTCAGTTCCCCTGTACAAAGTTAAAAATGAGAACACCATATTTAATAAAAATTTTAAGCATGGTCAAAGAGTACCAGTAAGCCCTATAGTAATAGCCACAAGCTTATACCATAGTGCTGGAATGACCAAGATCGGAAAGATCATTAATAGATTGCTAAAATAAGTCTTCATTCAAAAGATAAAAATTAATTTTAGCAATGTATTAATGATCTTTTGAATAATTTTTTTTTTCCCTGTGTTTATATGTAAGCTGGTTTTAAATTGAAAAGAAACAGGCATTGTTACAAAAAACAATTTAGAGGCTTAGACTTGTATATTCCATTTAATATTCAATTCTAAACTTTCAAAGATATTTGTACCTCAGAGATAGTTATCTTTTCCTATTTCACCCTTTGCTTCTATCAAAAGTAATAAAAATGTAAATAAGTGTACAGTGCTATCAACTTTTTCAGTTAGGTGCTTTGTAAGTCAAGATAATCAACACTAGATTGAATAACTAGTTGAAATCTTTGAATCTTTCTGTCTCCACCATAAGGAAAAAACAAAACCATCAAGGTAATTCATTTGTTTTTATAGTGCTCATGACTTTTTCCTCTGTAATATTAAACGAGAACGTAAAACAAAATGCATTCCTCCACTCAACATTTATTTGCTATATAAAGCTTCAGCAATAATGTGTTTTCCTCTTTCATTCTACTTGAGTTGATTGAAAAGTTTTACATATTTACCAAGCTCACACTTTGCCTGAGTTCATGAATTATGCAATTAACCATGAATGCAATTTCCTGCATTTTACAGTAATAGCTTTAATTGTGTAATGCAATGCTATATAAAGAGAGCTCATTCATAAACTATAGAACACGTTAGAACAATTTCTTACATGGGTGAGTATTCTTGGGCAAACAGCTCAGATGAACATGGTAATTTGTCTAATAAGCTATTTCTGGGCAGTTTTTATGCAGGGGCAATATTCCTTAGCTACAATATTTTCAGGAGCACTTTCACCAGGTTAAGTATGAGCAGGAGACCAATCGTATTCTTGTATGTATACTGAAAAGATTTTAGTAACTTCATTTTTCCTTCCTTACAGTAGGCTTATAAATACACATGGACATGAAGAACATGTGGTAGAATTCGGCATCAGTGGGTGTTTAGCCCTTGTAATTCTATTGTGGATCATTTAATGTAGTTGTCCCCAATGATGTCCAGATTATTATACTGGCACCACTTTATGCTGTGTGTTTTAACCTATGAACTTAAAGAGAAGGAAGTCAAAGAATTGTTTATTTTGTTACTGAACAATCCTAATGCAGTAATACAGTTAGAAATCATTAGTATTTTGCTTCACATTACATTTAGTTTGAAAAAAATCTGTGATTCCTGAAAATTGAATAGCTCTGGGTACACTGTTTACACCAAGTAAACAGTAAGACTCTTGCAGAATTCAAGAGAGCAGAGAGCTGGGCCATTATGCAGCACTGTGAAAAATCTTATCTTTCATCTTTCTTTTTTTCATTTGCAGCCTTTAAAAGAAAATGTTCCTGTGTTGCTTTTGGCCAGCCAACTTTATTTACCTTTAGCTGGCTTCCATTTACTCAGAGTCAGTGCATAATTTGTATCTTAAACTTCAAGAGCTTACCTAATTTGCAAAGTTGCACTTGAGACTATCATCTACAACAGGCTTCTCTTTATATCAAAGTGCTCATACATGCAGCTTTGAGACTGTATTTTGACTGATCTAGCAGGTCTTTTTATGTTTCCTATGATTAAGAATATTTGATTAGGAGCAGTTAAAAGAAATTTAGAGACACGCACACACTTGTGCTGAGCTTGGAATGGTCAGACAGCCATTTCAGGAGTGCTCCTGAGATTGCCTGTAATATTGGGAACAGCCATCTCGAAGCAGTCGTCTTGTTTTTCGTCGCCTAGTGTCAGTACAGTTCAGCCTGTTATTCAGCTACCTGGCTGTCTGATTTGCTTTTGAAGCCTTTTGCCTCACTGAGGAACTGGGGGTCAGACACCCTGGGCAGGGTTCAGTGGCCTAAGCAGAGACATTTGGTATGATTTAGGATGCTCAGGACAGCCAAAAAATCTGCAAGGGCAGGCAGGCAGAGGAACAGTGGACGCCTGCACCTTCACAGGTGCCTAGCAGAGCACCTTGCAGTGCCTCATATGACCTTGCTTACTTATCTGGGGGTAGATGAATGCCACACATCATCTTTGTGAAATGCACAGCGAGAGAATTCATGGCAAGGAAAGTAAAAGAGCAGCTGAAGGGACAAATGGGAAAGAGAATGTAAGGTGGTACGTAGCTAAAACTTAGCAACTGTGGACATCCATTTGCAGGCTGCCCACTGTATGCTTCATCCACACTGTAATCCCTGGCTTATTTAGAAAGCTGGTTCCAATTGACATTTCTCTTCCTCAGACTGCAAACCTCACTTTAATATTGCCCATTATGTTTTAGGTTGTTTCTCCTTCGTAGCACTCAGGTTGAGTTGCAAGCACAAAATTTGAATTGGAAAGAAATCAGCTTTTGTTTATTTTTTATGTGAAGTAATTTCTGAAAATTCCACTTTTTTTTTTTTTTTTAGTTTTAACCATATCCTGCTTTAATAATGAAGCAACAGTTCCCAAGGAATTTTCTAGTAATTCTTGGTTTATTATTTAATGGCCTGAGGCAAGAGTGAGAGTAGAGAACATTCTTCTAAAGCAAGGAGGAACTGCAGTAACGGTAAATCTCTCTGGTATTATTGCTGTTATGAACCATTTTCAAAAGTTTATGATGCAGACATGCAGGCTTGAAAGCACTCAGATTCGCATTAAAGTATTCAGATATTTTAGGATTAACAGTCTTTTGTAAAGCCCTAATCCTTTCCAGCCTACATTTCAAAACGGTTGCTGAACTGTTTCCTGTTCTTTCTAACCTGAGGTAGCTAATGTTCTATATGCTTGTTCTCTTTCAACCTATTATGAGAAAATGGTAGCATCATAGTAACAAGATAGAAACTCCTTCACTCACCTTCCTAACGTCTGTCTGTCTTGGCTTGGAAACCCATACCAGTTCCAAGGAGATGAATGTCAAGCAAAAACCTCAATACTGGGAAGCTTATGCCGGTGTATCTCTTGGTGGATGCTATGGCTCCTGATCATCCATAATGGATTAATACTAGTGTGCTTTCTGGGGTGAACTAAGTAGATCATTAGCCAAGGGAAATCTGGGCATAGACTAAATGCTAAAGCATATGGTCTCACCACTGCTTACAATAAGGCTTGCACTATATCTGGCTTTTCTGGCCCACGTAGTCCATGCAGATGACATTTCACAAAGTCTCATGGCTTTGCATATTCTCCCCTGACCCAAAGTTCTCAATCCACTGTAAGTGGTATCACGCTATGGTACGTTGATATATGATATGTTTCATTTGCATGTGCCCTTATGGAGTTAAAATACTGCTTTGGTCAACACTTGCAAGGACATGTCCTAATGTGAATTATATATATTGGTAGGGATAGAATGGGAGGTGAAGTAGAAAGACAAGTTGGCTATAGAGTATGTGAGCTGATACGGTGGCCAGAAGTCGGGCGGGACAGTGCCTTGAGACAGGGGAAACTTTCCTGAGCATCCCACTCTTCCCTGTTCCTTTCTCTTCCTCAGCCAATTTTATCAAACCTCTAAAGCCTTATAAAGCCTAATAAAGGCATGCTGGTATGATCACAGATTATGTGTTAGGTAAATGTGATAGAGGTTTTCATGTATGTTGCTGTCCAGATGCAAAAGTGCTCCAACCGTGGAGAAATTTGCCACAGGCAGTGCGTATGTCTACTCCAAGGCTTTGAGACTTGAACAGGATAGACATGAGTCAACTGGCGCTTTGGCCAGGAAAATAAAGTCCACTTGCCAACTTTCTGCTAACAGATCTAAAAATGGATGGTAACCATTTTGGGAGGGCTTTGGAGGGTCATTTCAGGAACCTGCTTCTTTTCCTTGAGCATTAAGCATTTCTTAGGCAGCCAGAGCCATTTTATTAATTACCCTTTTGCCTGGGGATGATCAGTGCATATTAAATACCTATCTTTTTTTCTGTAACCACTACCACAGTAGACAGTGTTTTCTCCTTCCTCTGAAGTCTGCATGAAATTGCTTAAGAATTTTCTATATTACAGAAGCTGCATCAAATTTAGATTTGTCACACACATTTTGGCTACAGGAAAAAAGGCTGTTGAAACAAAAAGAAAAATTCTGTGCAACCTATCTGGTCTTTAAACTGAATAAACTAATTTGTATAGGTCCAGTCTGAATAATTTCTGGGGAGAAATGTTCTGTTTAGTTTTGGAGAGTTTCCTTCTGTCTTTCAGAGAAGTGCATATCCACTCTCTCATTTCTGTGAAGTATTTCATGTGGTCCACTGGTGAAAAGGTAACTCATGATCCCAGTTCTACTTACAATTCTTTATTTTCAAAGGTGCTAGCTTTACCACACAAAAATACTTTAGAGAAGATCACATTTGCCTTTTTATTTTTTTCTATGTTTTCTTTCAGTATCAGAACAATTGCTTGGTGAAAACAGCATGTCAGTTGCTAGACTAAAATTATAATCAGAATATATTTAAGCTTTATTTCTTACAATAATAAGACAACGTTTAGCACATGTAAAAAATTGTGAATCTCAAGGTGAGACATAACATGAAGATTTTACTGAAACCAGATCATGTTTTCTTAGAAGTGGTGTGGTAAGACTGGTTTGAATTGGTCTGATGATTAGGCCCTCAGCCTCAGAAGTTTAAAAAACAGGTTTAACAGGTTTTTAAATATGTATTAATTCTTTTATTCTCAAACGCAACCTATTTTTTACACTGGGCACATTTTTTCTTTTTTCTTCCTACTTCCTTTTTGTTAATTACAATTATATTAACTATGCCTGTGCAGCAGTTGTATCTCAATCCATGTTCACATCTCATTTCAAGATGCATTTTATTTTTGCTCAGCCTTAATGGTATTGCTAGGTCATTCTGAACCCAGCTTACTTTAGAATTCTTCTCTATTTTTGACCCATAGCAAATATGAACTATTTTGGATTAAAGTATCTTCTCGTCCCTAAGATCTCTGGGAA